>NC_136264.1:174086642-174177984 GCF_964187855.1 Myxine glutinosa
ATTTCAGCTAACTGAATTCAACCACCAACAATTTTTGAGATCATTGTAGGCCAAAAAATAAACATAGGCCAAAAGTCAACCACTTTTTTCCAAATTTCTAAAATCCTCAATTTTCATCCGATTGACTTGAAAGTTGAATAGGATTTTCATTTCAGCGAACTGAATTCAACCACCAACTATTTTTGAGATCAGCATAGGCCAAAATGTCAACATAGGCCAAAGGTCAACAACAATTTCAAATTTCTAAAATCCTCAATTTTCATCGCATTGACTTAAACTTTGAAGACGATTTGCATGTCAGGTCACTGAATTCAACCACTAATTATTTTTGAAGTCAAAAGGATGCTCTCCTGATTGCCATTCTACTTTGTTTTGTTCTGCCAAGTGTCGCTCTCTGAGTGATTTTTCATTTGTCTGTCCACTCACTTATACTTGCCTACAGGTCACAATTTTAAACCGATCTTCACAAAACTTCACAAATGTTAGAGTTCATGGTCCAGGAAAATTCGATATATTTTTGAGGTAAAAAGGTCAACATAGGCCAAAGGTCAACCACTTTTTTCAAATTTGTAAAATCCTCAATTTTCTTCCGATTAACTTAAACTTTGAAGAAGATTTACATATCCGGTCATTTAATTCAACCACCAATTATTTTTTAGATCAAAAGGATGCTCTACTGAGCCAATGTACTTTGTTCTGTTTTGCCAAATGTTGCTCTATGATTGATTTTTCATTTGTCTGTTTGTCTGTCCGTTTGTGAACAAGATATCTCAAAAGAAGGTTGTGGACGGATTCGGACGAAATTTGGCGGAGATGTAGCGTATGTGACAAGGACGAAATATTTACATTTTGGTGAAGATTCGGATTCGGATCCGGCTACTCTAATTTTTTAAGTGATTCTTCACCATTGGGAGATAGGGCCAAAAACGATACAAGCAGGATATCTCAAAAAGTTGTGGACAGATGATTTCGATTGAATGTGATTCTGTATTGTGATTTTCTGGTCTACTCTGGGATATAAAACGGAAACTGTTCACCTGGTGGAGGTATGCTCTCGACTGAGTGCCGTTCTAGTTGTAGTCTGTGTTCTCACTGGCTGTGGGTGGGGGTTATATATATATATATATATATATATATATATATTTATATATATATATATATATATATATATATATATATTGTTATGGTTCTCTACACCGGCTTTCTTCCCCTTATCAAGGGGGGATTAATCCCCTTGTCTTTGCTGGGCCTTGGCGGAACCGAGACTTATTACGTCCCTCCCGGACATACGCGGCGTAGGGTTTCGGGACTACTTTTCGCTCGTACCTAATTCCCCACGCTGCCCTGGGAGCGAGGAAACAAGCCTCGCACGAACCACGTGTGATGTGAGTACGCCGAGCGGATTGCGTACACGTAGTCCGCGCAGTCTTACTTAGTGGAACCCGATTGGAGCGATCTTATTCGTGCCACGCTTAGTCAAATGGAGAAACCACAGAAACGGTCGAATCAGGAAGAAAGGAAGAACAAATGGGTTTAATTATTCCCACACGTATATGCAGGTTCCAGGACGAAGAGACACAGAGCAATCCTTAAGCAGTCTTAACTTATCCCTGGGACAACGGGCCTGTCTCACACTCACAGGGAATTGCAGATGGGCAGGTGTTCCCCACGCGTCGAGGCGGTCGTGCAGAGATGGTCCCCGTCTGGCTCTCCACGGTCCTCGGCACGTCCCGCAAAGATGGTGGCAGGTGAAGACAGGGACTCGTAGCACGTCTCTTGTACAAGAAGATGATCGGGCGGAACGGTAGAGGGCGGACTTTAGCGTGGCTGGCGGTTACTCAGCCTTGCTCACTCACGCATCTGAAATGCGCTGTATTCGTTCTAAGTGCGTCTGGCTGCGCCCGCATATATGTAGCGGCCAACTCCTCTTCTTCTATACACTCCGAGCTGGTTAGTGCACGCGTTCTCGTGCAAGTGCGTCAAGTTCATCTGCTTTCACCGCTTACCAAGTTCTTTCGCCAATCCTTTTGCCGCAAGTCCTGCGTTCCTCTGCAAATCCTGGCGTGCAAGTCCTTCTCATTAAGTGTTCCCACGCTAGTCCTCTATAACGCAGCAAGTCCTCTCATACAAGTCCTGTCGATGGCTTTCGCACAGCCGGTTTTTATAGCTACGCCCCCCGAACCTTCTGGAACTCACCCGACTCTTCTCACCACGTCCTCTGACGCCACGCCGCCATCACCTCCTTCGAGCTCTGAATGGCGGCTCGTGCTTACCGTCATTGCTTCTGCCGCTCCACCCTCGACTCCGCCCCGACCTTCCTAGACCTGCCTCGTGTTAACTCGCCCAATAAATCAATCAATGCTTAGCAAACTGGATCGAGGCTAGGGTGGCTGGAAAATCGGTGGCAAGTACGGCCTATTCTCCTGGCTCTACTCAATGCAGAATTAACAAAGGAAAAGGACTAAGCTTACAAATACTAAGACATAACTATACTATCGCGAGGCTACATGTTGTTTGTGTGACTAACTATGGGGGACAAACTTTAACCTTTATTACTCTCACTTGACAGACTCAAAACCGCAACACTGCCCCCCTCCCTTGTCAGACTCGTCCCCGAGTCGAACCTACAAAAACTGGAACGACCGGTTTTGAGAAAGAGTTGGGACTAACTTTTAATTCCGTGTGACACTTAGATATGGTTCCCCCTAACATTTACTCTAACCCGTGTGTGCGACAGTTTTACAACACTAAATATGTCCCACCTACTGTGTTGAGTAGCTAACTGACATACTCACGCCCACAATTAACCGAATTGCGGAATTATTTTCAAACTACACATAAAGCCGGTGGGCAGCATTTTATATACAATCACAAAACCTAACCTTATTTACATTTCTAAGACCCAGGACCTGTCCTTTTTGGAAAGAGGTTTGGAGGGGAAAAAAACAAAAAACACAGCAATGCACAAAAACACATTTCAACAATCACATCTCACAATGCACATTTGCTGCTGGTCTGGCATCTTTTTCTTGCTTCCTGCATCTTCTGTGTGCATAAAACTTACAGTTCTTCTTTCCTAGCACACCAATAATAAAAATGTAAAAAACACGTGTTCGTTTTATTTGCCAGCAGGGCCAACCCTATGTGGTCCAACTGCGGGACATTGATGCCACTCAAACAAGTGGTCTGAAGATGCAAGGTGAGTTCGCAGCAACGTGCTGCACAGCAAAGTGTAAGGCCAAAAAACCTGTGGTCCATAATGTGTAATGTGGTAATGTGCAGCAAAGTGTCTGTGGCAGCAAGTGCTGCACACGTGCAGCAAAGTTATAACAAATGCAAGGAATACTTTTATTTTACGTGGGAACGGAGGTCGGCAGAACGCACCCCTCACTACATACGCTACTTGTATTAATCAAATAATCTAGGCCCCTTCTCAAATTCCCATTCCATTCATTTTGCGGCGTAATCTGCCCTCCAATTCATATTGCGCTACTCTACCAGCCGCAGCCGCCTCAGCGTTCGCTGCCTTTTGTTTGTTCCTGCCCGCCGCCATAAGCCACGTGGCAGAGTGGGAGAAGAAGGGAGGAGTGGCCAGGAACATAGGCATGGCCCCATCAACGCGTCACGAGGGGACGTACCAATGAACCCTCGTGACCAATCCAGGCCGAGGCGTGTTTACGAGTAGGCGGAGTGAAGCGGACGCGGCTTGATACACGAGGCTTGTAATAAAAGCGCCGCCGCGGACTACTTCGAGAGATGATCGGCAAATGCGAGAGATGCGCCAGGGAGAGAGAAGGAGTCAAACTTGAGAGAATAGTGCAGAGACGGCAGATGATAAGGACACTGCGCAGAGGATCGCTTGGAACGATCGTTTTGATACGAAATGCCGTTTGGTTTTGAGAGCGTTCGGCACGCTATACGTACGCAGCATTCCAGCTCCTCACATATGTAAGATCCGGTCATGCGCCAATGATACGCGAAGCTGCCTGCCGTTCTTCGCCCACGGACCCGGAGCCTGGACGGATCCCATCGCCTGGAACCATCTGCCTGGACCTTCCTCCCCTACCAGCTACCATTCCGTGCGAGTCTGTCTGTTTGTCCTGGGGTCGTGATAAGTTAAGACTGTTTAGATAAGCTTGCCCTATGTCCTTTTATTTTCTTCTTCTTGTATATTCCCTTCTATCATTTCCTCTTCGTTATTGTACTTAATTAATAAATTATATTTGATCCTCCTTTACTTTGGTTCATCTCATCCGATCGCTTGCGTCCTGTCCCCAATTGAATATCGGTGGCACGATATAGGAACCGCTATAATCGGGTTTAGACTGCCGCTAATGGCTCGAGCTTCGCATTGCTAAACCGACAAGATGCAACATTCCATCTTGTCCATGGCTCGGGCAGAAGTATCGCTCTGCTCCCGACCGGGAGGAGCGCGATATCTTCTAGGACTCGGACCACCAGCTTAATAGACGTGGGGATTAAACCCCCCTCGGTAAGGGGAGCGCCGTAAACCGAGATCCGCAACAATATATACATATATATATATATATATATATATATATATATATATATATATATATATATATATATATATATATATATATATATATATATATATATATATATATATATATAGATGTATATATATATATATATATATATATATATATACATAAATATATATATATATATATATATTGTTACAGACGCGGGTTTTAGATGTTATATTGACCGAGCGGTGGTGTATTTAACTGCGTCCGAACAGTTACTCCCCGATTAAAACCCGATTCCACCCGACGTTGACCAGATCGCCCCACAGATATTCAATCGGGAAATCTCTAAAGCGACCGAAAGAGAATGAAAAAGAAGAAGAAGAAGAATACGGAGGAAGAACAGATTTTATTATACACACACAAGCAATGGATGGAAGAAGCAGTAACACAGCGAATCGTTAACTTACACTATTCATTTTTACTTAGCCCCAAGACAATGAGTAGGACAGGACGTTCACACTTACACAGGGGATATTGCAGGCAGGTAGGGCTTGAGATGGATTGCTTGAGAGGGAGGCAAGGTCGGGAGGCCGCAGTTCGCAATTCCTCGTGGTTTTGGCGGGAAACCCTCCGTCGTGTATCCGCTGCGGTAGACGTCACGCGCTGGTTCGGCACACCTGCTCCTCTCCTGGTGGAGCCGTCTCCCTCCCTTCAGCGCGTCTCTCCAAAGCTGGTTTCCTTGCCGAGTACCTCTCCTCTTTGGCTTGGAGCGTTTCGCATCTCACCACTTCTCTTGGTGCAGCCTCTTTGCTCATCTCCCAGGGTCATCTCCCAAGGCCTCTCCCAAGTCATCTCCCAAGGCCTCTCCCAAGTCATCTCCCAAGGCCTCTCCCAAGTCATCTCCCAAGGCCTCTCCCAAGTCATCTCATAAAGCAGTCCCTTACAGTCGCTTTTATCACCTCGGGCGAAATCAAGCCGCCAGCTCCGAGGGCACGCCTACCGGGTCGCTCACCGTGGTGTTGATTGGCTGTTAGGGCTGGTTCACTCCTTCCCTCTTATGACGAGGTGGAGACACGCCTTTCTTCCCCAAACCTACCTCGTGGCCAATGGTGGTTTGAAGAAAACCGCCCAAAATGCGGAAGGCAATTGGAAGGGAGGTTTTGGGGAAATTGGAAGGGCGTACGCTTATTTTGTTTGATACAATGCAAAGTCAATCTAGTGGGAAACACATATTTAGCCTACATGGAATAAGGAAATACACTATTTAAAAGATATATCGTGACCTGCGTGTAAGTTTCATGGAATTAACTAGGACGCCGACTGCGACCATTATTTACATTAACAGGGTGTTACCGTACTTTTGTAACGTTCACATTGTAACGTTTCCACATTCGTTACACTGCACCCTCCTTTCTTCAGGCCCGTCCTTGGGCCTATTAAACTTTAACTTAGTGTGACACGTAGGTGTAATTCCCTCTACAATTAACCTGACCCTGAGTGTGACAATCTTAAAACACAAATAAGTATGTCCCCCTATTGCATTGCATCCTGTCTAACAGACTCAAGCCCACAGCTAACCGAATTACGGAATTATTCTCAAACTATACATTTACGGTGGGGAGCATTATTTACAATGACGTGATTTCTTATTTACAACGCAACCCAGGACCTGTGTTTTTTTTTTTTTTCTTTTTTTTTTTAGGGAACAAGAGAAAGAAATTCCTGTTGGGAGGGAGGAGACAGCACGCATTGCATCGATGCACCAGTACCAATACCACCAAAGCACCCAAAAGCACCAAAAGCACCACAAAGCACCAAAAGCACCAAAAGCACCACAAAGCACCAAAAACACCACTCGGTGCGCAGTCACCATGGTTCATAATAAACACAACAAAACAACTGGTGGTGGTCTTCTCTTTCTCTGCTGGGCCGATGTTCTTCCCGACGTCTTCTGGCTTCATGCGGCCTAGTTGGAAATAATAAAAAGCACAACTTGTGTCCATTTTTATTTAGGGCCTCAGGGGCCAACTAAGGGTGGTCCACCTGTTTGGCATAGGTGCCACCTTACCGAGGTCCGCAAGCAAGATTCCCTGGCCACTATGGCCGGTCTCCAACAGAGGTGCCCTGCCCCAGAACCTGGGGTCCATCAAGTGGTACTTGGCCGCAGAACAGCGGTCCATACAGTGGTACATCAACGCAATGCATGCTGGTTCTGGGAATCTCGGGCGCACAATGGCCACCTCACGCACGCCCCCATCGGCACCCAATGGCGCACAGGTCATGTGGGAGACAAAAGAAAGACAATTGAGCGAGGGGTAAGGTCACAAGGGTACACGTCAATAAGGCAATGCAAGGCGAAATGCGTACGGAGGGCGAAGTGAGAAAGCTCGTCCCTACCGTACGTCACCCCCCTGTCACCTACCCTACCCTTACCCCATATGTACAAAAATCTACCCATTTACAAATTCGTCACTACTGTCACGTCTTCCCCATATTTCCCCTATACCAAATTCGTCTCCACAATCCCTTTACTTCAAAATTTGCCATCACCAATTCATCATCAATCCTCATAAGGAGGGAGAGATGGAATTACGCACAATGTCACACCCACGTCATGATGCGTCTCACAATCCAAACATTTGCATCATAAAAAAAATAATCAAAACATGGCATGGTGTGGAGTACCTGTCACCTCAGGTGAGTGGATGCAGATGGTGCGAGGAGATCCTTCATCCTAACTATCCTCTAAATGACTTTAACACACTTTACACTACCCGGGGTCTCTCCCTGCCAATCCATTGGCCAACTTACACTATGGGTTCTAAAAACCAATTCCCATTGACCAAACTGTGGTGCCTCTCAATTTGGGGTCTCACTCCCCCGATTCATCTCCCGGTGCTCTCGCACAATTTCTGGGCTGCGACGTCTAGCTCTCCCAACAGGTCTAACCACCTGCACACCTCCACCACTGTAGTTGCCACCCGAGCTTACCTAGCTCCTCACCCTAACCTAACTAACTGGGGACAGCCCCTCTCCTGGCTCTGTCACCCCATGGTGCCCTCTGGCACTGGGCTACCCGGGTCCGTCCTCCAGATCCTCGGGCCCCATCCACAACAACTACTACCGGCTCCCAGAGCCCACCTGCGGCCTCACCTGGCCGACATCCTTACAGTGGTGGAGCGCCCAAACAACTACACACGCTAACAGGCTACACGCCCAGCCATTTCCACAACACTAATGCACCCATCCAAATACCATTCTGTCACCCGCACCACAGATGCCAATATCCAACCACAATTTACCTGTACCCTCTACCTAACACTTACACTACCCGCCCCGGGTATCCGTGATGGGGGTCCACTCTTCCCCCATTCACACCTTCGCACCATCCACTCCACTCCACAATTTCCACCATTCTCACTCCACGACCATCCATTCCAGTACTCCAGATATTCCACACTACCATTTATTCCACACAGCCACATACACCTGTTGTTGCACACCTGCACCCTCCTTTCTTCCTGGACCATTTGGTCAACACAACACGCAATCACCACTACTCCCTCATACACTGCTCCACACACCTGTTCAGTTGCACACCTGTGCAATCACACCTGTTTCATTCTCACCTGTTCAATCCTCACACACACGGCATCATCTCAGCTAACTACTCCCCTCTGAAACTTGCGCTTCCCAGTCGTCCCTTTAAACTATTGCGCTCCCACGTCATTATAATCCACACTAATCTACCTGCGTCCCCACTACAGGTATCAGTCACTAACTAAACTTAACGTTACCTAATGTCATCTTCGCTAGGGCCCTATCAATATCCTAACCCACCCGGGCTAGTTTTCACTGCCATACACCCCATAGACTATTGCGCATTTGCCCCACCTGTGAGGGATGGTGGATTTGCCATCCCACCACATCGGGGGTCTCTCACTATCAATTTTGTTCGTCCAGATTCCAACCAATTCAAAAATTTTCCATTTACTGCCAATTCTACCCACCTTTCGAAATTTCGTATCAATTCACTATCACTATTACCATCACCCGTCTACTTATTACATCCTCTCGGTGCGCCAATTCACGTCTACAGCCCGGCTTCGTACAGCCGAGCAATGAACGCGGATTCTTTTGTGCCGGCGGCTGGATGCGTCCCGCATTCGGGGCAGGGGCAGGGGCTTACCCGGGCCGAGATCCCACGCACCACCTCGGCGTGGAGCCATCCAATGTCCCGATCTCGACCTGCCGGCACGTCTCAACAAAACGTGGTCGCCATGACGACCCTTCCTATCCAGCTGCCCGCTCTGCCTAGTGGAGCCCGGACGCGGCCGTTGCAAGCGAGGCACAGCGTGGATCGCGCACGGCGGTTCTTTCGAAACCGCCGTGGTTCGGATCCCCGCTGGTCCTCGCGGCACGCGAAGCTGCCCGACGCGCACCGAGGGCCCGATTCGGCTATAAGTCGTTCTAACCTCTAACCTGGTTACCGTCGACGCTTCACCTGGATTCTTACAAGCATACGCTACCCCTTTCTTGCTCATACATGCAGCTGTTCCCATTCTCCTCGTACCTTTCCTTACACACCTCGGTACACTCATTCCGCTCGCCGACTTGGTCACACACCTGACCACCGAACACTTTGGCACACATTCGTTGGTCGCACACCTCACCAACACACCTCTTCGCGCCCCCTCCTCGGTCACTTCCTCTGTGACTGTAACGAACTCAAGCAGACTCCATCGTGCCGGAAGCGGAAAGCGCGTTTATTGACGCGGTGATGATTCACTCGTGTCTGACGAATAAGCGCGTCCGATAAACCACAACAACAATGCAAATACAAGTCAGAATAATACGTTACATCCTCCTTTCTTTCAAGGAAGCCACTTTAAAGGAAACCAGCAAAGCAAATAACTCTATAAAGTAAACTTACAATGAATTAATTAACAAACAGCATCACATTCAGATCACGTGAATCAATTGATTTAAATTTAAAGATCCAGACGTCTGGGAGGGTTAACCGCTCTGCCGCTCCTTGTGATGAACTTGGTATTTCTGGGAGATGCAGTGGCTCGAGGCGATGACACTGTTGGGAGACTTTGGGATTCAGATGCTTGCTCACTTGGACTTGGGGACTTGCGGCAGTTCCCCACTGGGGTGTCCTGTTGAGTGGTGGGATCAGGGAAGTCCCTCATGTCCTGGGAAGAGTAAAAGCGAGAGAGTGGCTGACTTCCCACCGGGCCAACATGGGCTGAATGAGGCACTCTGCGGAGATGGAGCCTGTTACGCCGGTACACATTGTTTGGGGTCCTCAGCAAATATGACCGGGGGCTGTTGTGGCGCGCCTCAACTACAGCCGGAATCCAATGCCTGGCCTCCGGGTTTGGCAACATCCTAACACTGTCGCCCGGCTGGAGCGGTGGCAAATCTGACATAGATGGCTTGTCATGATAGTATTTTTGTTTCTCCTTCTGTGTGTCAAGGCGTGATCTCACAAGGTGATGGTCATACCGCGCAGGCATGAGAAGAGTGCGGTTGCAAGGCAGTGTGTTTCTGGGGCGTCTTCCCATTAGGAGCTGAGCCGGGGACAAGTTTATTCCTTCAAGTGGAGTGGTGCGGTAGTCTAGCAGGGCTAAGTACTTATCTGCTGACTTCTTCCAGAGCCTTTTCACTGTCTGGATCGCTCTTTCTGCCTCTCCATTGGCACGTTGGTGCTTGGGGGACACAATGTCGTGAGTTATGCCATATTCTTTGCAAAACTGAGAAAATTCCTCTGACGTGTACTGACTTCCGGAATCGCTTCGCAGCTTCTCTGGAATACCATGTCGACAAAACTGCTGCTTGAGAGCTTCGATTACAGAGCGAGCTGTAATGTCCTTGAGGCAATCCACCTCCACAAACTTGGAGTAATAATCGACCGTGAGCAAATACTGCTTTGATTCGAAGTCAAAAACGTCGCTTCCAACTTCGATGAATGGAAGATCAGGCGTGTAAGTCGGCAAGAGAGGCTCCCGTTGCTGAGCGCTTTGATACTCTGCACACTTGCAACAATTCCGTACAGTTTCTTCGATGTCAGAGTTCATTGAGGGCCAATACATGACCTCGCGAGCACGCTGCTTACACTTGTTCACTCCGAGGTGCGATTCATGAATCAAGCTCAGCATTCTGGGTCTGAGGCTTGGCGGGATGACAAGGCGCATGCCTTTGTAGACAACACTGTCTGAGACTGCCAATTGCGTTCTGGAGTCAAAGTACGGACGGACCTGTGCTGGGACTTCCTTTCGGGAGTCAGGCCATCCACTTGCAATGACACCGCAGAGAAGGCTCATTTGACTCAGAGTAGCTTCCTGGATTTCGAGGTATTTCCCACTCGTGATCGCAAGGAACTGGAACATGTTCACAGGCTCAAGGTCTTTCCCAGCTTCTGAGTCGGTGTCCGGTAGAGGTGCACGGGACAATGTGTCGGGGAGCACCATCTCAGAACCACGGCAGTAGTTAACCTCCAAGTCATACCGTTGAAGCTTGAGCAACATACGCTGTAAACGCATGGGAGAAGATAGGAGAGGCTTCTTGAAGATTTCCTCAAGGGGTTTATGGTCATTATATACCACTACTGATTTTCCAAAGATATAGTAGTGAAATGCTTCTGTTGCATGGACGATTGAGAGCATTTCCTTTTCAATCATAGCGTAGCGACACTCGGTATCGGTCATACTGCGTGATGTGAACGCTATAGGGTTGCCATTCTGGAGCAAACAGGCTCCTACAGCGTTTTGGCTGGCATCGGCTTGTATTTCAACTGGCTGACTTACATCGTAGTACTGAAGGACTGGGGCCGAAATACATGCTTGCTTCAGCTTCTTGAAGGACAGCTCCTGAGCTGACTGCCAGGAGAACTCCACGTCCGCCTTGCAGAGATCACGGAGAGGCTTGCTTGTGTCACTTAGGTTGGGAATAAACTTCCCTAAATACTGAACGAATCCAAGGAAACGCTTGACGCCTTGTTTGTCTGTTGGACGTGGCATTTTCTCAACTGCCTTCGTCTTGAATGGATCTGGTAGCACTCCTTCTGGTCATGTATTGTCATGTTGAATGGATGGAAGATGAATGGAAGATCAGGCGTGTAAGTCGGCAAGAGAGGCTCCCGTTGCTGAGCGCTTTGATACTCTGCACACTTGCAACAATTCCGTACAGTTTCTTCGATGTCAGAGTTCATTGAGGGCCAATACATGACACGGTCTGTGCCCACTTGTCATGAGTAGCCGTATTGATGCTTGGTTGTAGAGCGGAGATCCTTAAAATTTCAGATTCCTTGACGAGTTCTTGAGGAAGATCTACATGATCTAGACTGGTCTCCACATCAAGGGACTTTAGGTCGCGCAGTCTCTTCCGACACGCCGCAAACCAGTGACCAGGCTTCTTGCAGTAGGAGCAGCTAGAATTAATTGCTGGACACTTGGCTTGCCTGTGCACTGACTGGCCACATTTGCTGCAGGGACCGTCATTCCGAAACCGATTCTCAGCTTTGAACAGCTCGGTGGCTTGTGTATGCCTATCAGGCTTGCTCTTACAACGTTGAGTCTGGTGCTGAGTTCGTTCGTTTTCAGATCTGAGGGCTGAGATGAGAGCATCTTCATCTCGGACTATTCTCATATGTTTCTGCGAGAGCTCTAGCTGTTGGCCAATTTCTATAGCTTTAGCTAGTGAGAGCTCCTCACCCCTATCGAGTAATTTCTCTTGGACCCTCTTATCATGGCTGCCATCAATGATGCAATCGACGATTATGTCGTCTGGGTCTTGGTAATCGCAATCCATGAGAATTATCCTCAGATCTTTTATGAAATGATCAAAAGACTCACCACTCCGCTGGCGCCTTTGTTTCAGTCGGTGTCTGGCAACTCTTTTGTTCTTTCTGGGCTGCACATAGTTCTGGAATTTGTTCAGCACTTCCTGCGGGTCGTCTTTCTCTCCTTCCTCCCAAGATAGAGTTTGGTAGATTTGACGACCTTGTTCGCCGATCCACGTTCCGAGCCATCCTGCTTGACGAGGCTTCGTTATGTCGGCGAGCGGCCCTGACAAGACAAAACTGACGTGATTTCTGAACCGGCAAAACTCCTGGTAGAGATCCAGACTCTCCCAGTCGATCGAGGGATGATCAAAGTTCGGAGATGCCATATTTATGGAGACGAATGGCGGCTTATGGCGTGAATATCAACGAACTTCTGACACCATGTAACGAACTCAAGCAGACTCCATCGTGCCGGAAGCGGAAAGCGCGTTTATTGACGCGGTGATGATTCACTCGTGTCTGACGAATAAGCGCGTCCGATAAACCACAACAACAATGCAAATACAAGTCAGAATAATACGTTACAGTGACAATCACAGGTGTGCTCTCATTCGCACACCCAACCACGTGCCTCACTACCAAATCAAATGTGCCTTCCCACACACGCTCTACCATTCCAGGTGTGCATCCTTCCATTCCAGGTGTACATCCTCGCTCACCTGTCATAACCAACTCACGCTCCGTTTCACTCTCACTACTCTCACCTCCATTCTTGACCGCGCACTCACCCTTACTCTCGACGGCACACTCTTTCCTCATGCACCCGTCCGTTACACACCTTTCTCGCACACACTCTCCCGTTACACCCTCTGTAACACTCACCACAGACGTACACTTTCTCGTTACATCCTCTGTAACACTCACCACAGGTGTACACTCTCTCGTTACTTCCTCCGTAACACTCACCACACCGCGCTTCCATGTACCCCCTCGCACACGCGCTTCGACCAACTCACTCTTGACGGCACACTCACTCCTCGGCGTGCACTTTTTCCTCACACACCCCATGGTCGGACATTCTCGCACACCTCTTTTTTCGCACACCTGACCTGTCACACACTTCACCAACGGCCTTTCACGAACACCCGGATCCAAACCAATCCCCAAGCCGACTGAAGCTTTCCTCACATCATATACATTGCCACTCACGTCCGTACTTCGTCTCCGCACCTCCTTTGCCACCTGCAAACTCTTTATTTGGTTAGTGAGCATCACATTATGAGTTGAGCACCGACCTTGCACATATTCCATCACCTCCTCCTGGATTTCTCTTTTAGTTTCTGTTCGTCCCTTCTTAATTTCACTCACCTCTTCCTCCACTTCCTCTAATTTTTGTTTAACCTCTTTTATTTCTCGGTGCGTCTCTTCAAGTTCGTCCTCTAAGGCTACCGTAACCGTCTCTATGTGCATCCTTACCTGCCGGTCCTTTGTCTCCATTATCTCTGTCACCTCCTCCACCCTCATTGTCAGTTCCTCCCGTACCATCTGACATTGCCTCTGCGTCGCTATTAATTCGTTTTTAATTTCTTTTTGTGTCGCCTTTAACCCTCCGAGTACCGCAGTGTTCTTTTGAACCTGCTCCACTAACTTCGTTTGTCCCTCCGTCAGCTGTTCCACCTCCTCCGTCAGATCTTCTATTCCCCCTTGTAACTTAGCCGTATTATTTCTCACCTCTTTCTCCATACGCTTCTCACCTCGCTTTACCTCCTTGCACAGCCCCGAAACCTCCTCACTTACCCCTCGTCGTATTTCCTCCATCTCTTTTGTAGATGCCACCCTCATCTGTCCCAATTCATCCCTCTGAGCATCCAGTTTGGTTTCTACCCCGATTTTCACCTCCTCTATCTGCTCTCCCATTTGTTTGATTTCCCTGGCAGATTGTTCCCCTATTTCCCGCAATTTGTCTTCCATCCTATTTTCTAACCCCATTAACCCATTTTTCACCCCCTCTAACTGATTCTCCTGGGCAGCCATTCTGTTTTCCACCCCCGTTAACCCATTCTTTACCTCTTTTATCCCGTTGTCTAACCCCTCAAAATTATTGTCTAACTTCCCAAATTTCTTGTCTAACTCCTCAACGGTACCCCTCGCTTCATCCCTCATTACCCCCATTTGGTTTCCCATTACCCCCATTTGGTTTCCCATTACCCCCATTTTGGCTTCTAGCCTGTCCATAAGGGCCCCCATTTTTCTGCTTTCCATTTTCCCACTATCGTTTTTTTCCTGCATTTCCACCATGAATTGGGTCATGAAGGCTTGCATTTGGGTCGCGCTCATTGGTTCCGCGGCCGTGGCCCCCTCAACCTCGTGCGCGAGAGCGCCATTTTGTGCGTCTGAAACCTCCGGAACCACATTGCCATTTTTCTCCTCCTTCCTTTCCTCCACATACATTTCCCCGAGGTCCTGGGTCAATTCCACCCTGTCTATCTCTCCCACCGACATCCGATCGCCTTGATTGTCCATGGCGCGATCTTCAAAATTCGGGTTTTTATTTTCGTAAAACAAAATCAAATTTCGCCGTTATAATTTCGAGCGCGTGAAACGCGCTCCGGATCGAATTCCACTTCCCAACACCAATTGTTACCCTAATGGTACAATTGGTGTTCCAAAATTTGGGCCTAATAAATTTAGTCCCAGGTCCGAATCCAACTCCTCGACACCAAATGTTACAGACGCGGGTTTTAGATGTTATATTGACTGAGCGGTGGTGTATTTAACCGCGTCCGAACAGTTACTCCCCGATTAAAACCCGATTCCACCCGACGTTGACCAGATCGCCCCACAGATATTCAATCGGGAAATCTCTAAAGCGACCGAAAGAGAATGAAAAAGAAGAAGAAGAAGAATACGGAGGAAGAACAGATTTTATTATACACACACAAGCAATGGATGGAAGAAGCAGTAACACAGCGAATCGTTAACTTACACTATTCATTTTTACTTAGCCCCAAGACAACGAGTAGGACAGGACGTTCACACTTACACAGGGGATATTGCAGGCAGGTAGGGCTTGAGATGGATTGTTTGAGAGGGAGGCAAGGTCGGGAGGCCGCAGTTCGCAATTCCTCGCGGTTTTGGCGGGAAACCCTCCGTCGTGTATCCGCTGCGGTAGACGTCACGCGCTGGTTCGGCACACCTGCTCCTCTCCTGGTGGAGCCGTCTCCCTCCCTTCAGCGCGTCTCTCCAAAGCTGGTTTCCTTGCCGAGTACCTCTCCTCTTTGGCTTGGAGCGTTTCGCATCTCACGGCTTCTCTTGGTGCAGCCTCTTTGCTCATCTCCCAGGGTCATCTCCCAAGGCCTCTCCCAAGTCATCTCCCAAGGCCTCTCCCAAGTCATCTCCCAAGGCCTCTCCCAAGTCATCTCATAAAGCAGTCCCTTACAGTCGCTTTTATCACCTCGGGCGAAATCAAGCCGCCAGCTCCGAGGGCACGCCTACCGGGTCGCTCACCGCGGTGTTGATTGGCTGTTAGGGCTGGTTCACTCCTTCCCTCTTATGACGAGGTGGAGACACGCCTTTCTTCCCCAAACCTACCTCGTGGCCAATGGTGGTTTGAAGAAAACCGCCCAAAATGCGGAAGGCAATTGGAAGGGAGGTTTTGGGGAAATTGGAAGGGCCTACGCTTATTTTGTTTGATACAATGCAAAGTCAATCTAGTGGGAAACACATATTTAGCCTACATGGAATAAGGAAATACACTATTTAAAAGATATATCGTGACCTGCGTGTAAGTTTCATGGAATTAACTAGGACGCCGACTGCGACCATTATTTACATTAACAGGGTGTTACCGTACTTTTGTAACGTTCACATTGTAACGTTTCCACATTCCTTACAATATATATATATATATATATATTGTTGCGGATTCGGGGGTAGGCTCTCCCCTTATCAAGGGGGGGTTAATCCCCTTGTCCTTTTAAGCTGGCTGTCCTGAGTCCTGGAAGCTACAACGCTCCTCCCGGTCAGTCTTGGGTAGGGTGATTGGTCAATTTGGGTCCCAAATACCTAATTACCAACACCGACCGTGAGCAGGGACATGACTCCCGCTCGAACCACGGATAAGATGGAAATTGCTGAGTGGTTAGCAATCCGCGGCCCGAGCCATTAACCAAGAGACTAAACCCGATTATAGCGGTTCCGAAATCGTGCCACGGGTACTCAATGGAAAGAAAGGACGGAGGCAATCGGATTAGGGAAAAACCAAGAAAGAACAAGGTACATTTATTAACAAACCAAAGAGGAAGAGGAAACAAAAGGAATATACAAGAAGAAGAAGAAGAAGCAGGACACAGGGCAGGCGTAACTAAACAGTCTTAACTTAACGATCCCAGACGAACATACACACTCACACGGGATGGTAGCTGGTAGGGGAGGAAAGTCCAAGCAGATGTCCAGGCTCCTCTTCCGGTCCCGACTCGTGCCATGGTGGTGGTGGAAGCATGCCGGCAGCGCGTCGTTGTCGCTGACTGCAAGCGGACCTTACGTATATCGGGGGGACTGGGAGGCTATGGACGTAATACGTATTTCGCACCAGCGCTCACTCCCTCGTATTACAGGCAGTTCGTATCAAACGAGCTCTCTCACGCAGTTCCTCACAATAAGCAGTCCGTGGCGCAGTCCCTGGCACAGTCCTTGGCGCAGTCCTTCAAAGGGCTTGGCGCGTGCGCTTATATAATGTGCTCACTGCTCAAAGATCAATGTGCGCTTCATCAAACCACGCCCGCCAGTGAGCTCACCTCAGGCCTGTTTGGTTGGCGAGGGCTTACCGGCTCCGCCGTTGATGGTGAGTTGACGTGGCCACACCTCGTTCTTGTGTCCCGCCCCCTTTTTCCTCGGCCTGCGACCGCATGTTCAATGGCGTTTGGAGTGAGCGCTAAGGCGTCAACGAAGGCTCAATGCAGCGAACGCTGCTAACCAAACCACGTGACAATTTGTGGAGAGACAAGCCCCGACTGTAGGGGCGCATTATGGCGTAGCTTGGAGAGAGCAGCTGCAAAATGAACGGAAGGGCCTATTCTTATTTAATTGATGCAACATAGATTCAACTATTGGGAACATGGCCTTATCTGACACATAATAAGGAAATAACTAAAGTTCCTATGGTGGCCTATGTGTTGCATATGGACTAACTAAGGGTGCAAACTTTAACCTTTTAAATGATGGAATATTTACAAGAATTATTTACAAGTGAGGGTTCTACAACTGCAACAATATATATATATATATTTTTTTTTTTTATACAGTATATGTGTGTGTGTATGCATCAAGGTGTAGCTGCTGCATGTGGAGGCTACGTGCCCCTGCTGGCCCACCTTAGTTGACCGTATCGAAGTTGAAGCACCGAAACGGGATGATGCTGAGGACCTCGACTTAGGACCCGGTCAGTGAGGCACACTTGTGACTTGGTTTTTTTTTGGAAATAAGACTCAAAACATACAACACCGAAGACCCAAAAGACCATTTAAGATCGAAAAGACCCAAAATACCCAAAAGACCCCAACACCCATAATGTCCCAAAAGACGCAAAAGACCCTGAAGACCCAAAATTTCCCAAAGACTCATAAAGCATAAAGACTCTGAAGACCCAAAAGACTGAGAAAACCCTAAGACCCATAAAGACCCAAAATACCCCGAAGATCCAAAATACTCCAAAGACCCAAAAGACCAAAAATATCCCGAAGACTGAAAGGATCTAAAAGACCCAGAAGATTGAAAATATCCCGAACACCTAAAATACCCAAAATACCCTGAAGACCATTAAATACCCAAACCACCCCGAAGACCAAAAAGACCCCAACACCCATAAAGACCCAAAAGACGCAAACGACCCTGAAGACCCAAAATTCCCCAAAGACCCATAAACCATAAAGACTCCAAAGACCCAAAAGACTGAGAAGACCCTAAGACCCATAAAGACCCAAAAGACCCCAAAGACCCAAAATACCCCAAAAGACTGAAAAGACCAAAAATACCCTGAAGACTCAAAATATCCCAAAGACCATAAAGATTGAACAGACCAAGAAGACTGAAAAGACTCTGAAAACCCAAAATACCCTGAAGACCCAAAATACTCCAAAGACCCAAAATACCAAAAATATCCCGAAGACTGAAAGGATCTAAAAGACCCAGAAGACTGAAAAGATCCCGAACACCGAAAATACCCAAAATGCCCTGAAGACCGTTACATACCCAAACCACCCCGAAGACCCAAAAGACCGAAAAGACCCAAAATACCCAAAATAACCCAAGACCCATAAAGACCGAAAAGACCATACAAACACAAAAGAGCCTGAAGACCCAAAATTCCACAAAGACCCATAAACCATAAAGACCAAAAGACTCAAAAGACAGAGAAGACCCTAAGACACATACAGATCCAAAAAGACCCCGAAGATCCAAAATACCCCAAAGACTCAAAATACTGAAAAGACCCTAATGACTAAAAATATCCCAAAGACCGAAAAGATTGAAAAGACCAATAAGACCGAAAAGACTCTGAAGACCCAAAAGACCTCAAAGACCCAAAATATCCCAAAGACCCTTAAAGACCCTGAAGAGCCCAAAAAACCCAAAGGCTGAAAAGATCAAAAAGACCCAGAAGACCAAAAAACCCTTAAAGACCCTGAGTACCCAGTGGACCTCAAAGTCCCAAATTACCCCTAAGACCCAAAATACCACAAATACCCAAAAGACGCAAAAGACCCTTAAGATCCTTAAGACCCTGAAGACTCAAAAGACCCAAAAGACCCCGAGGACCCAAATAACCCAGAGTTATTTGGGGACACAGGAGGACACAAAAGGACACAAAAGGACACAAAAGAGGACACAAAAGACCCAGAGGACCCAAAATATCCCGAGGACGCAAAATACCCTGAGCACCCAAAAGATCCAAATGACCCAGAGGATCTAAAAAAAACCCTGAGGACACCGAAGACCCAAAAGAAGGGTAATTATGTCTCTTACATTGGAATTGTAGATGGTTGCTTTCAAACCGAGCCTCAAGGTCAGTGCACAGAAGCGGCTTTTTTTTCAATCACAATAAATACAAGGCACATGGAGGTGAAATTCACTACACATGATGTGCACCGTGCGCAGAGTAAACTGAGTGTTCATTTACATCCGTATGATGTCTCATAAATATAGAAGATATAAGCTCTCCTGTCACTAGGCCTAGGCTTCAGAGTTTGGCATGCTCATGCGGCTGCACCATACATACATACATATATATACATATACATACATACATACATACATACATACATACATACATACATACATATATATACATACATACATATATATTCACATAACAAGGACACACGCACATCTCTCACATGTGAATGGATGGACTAATCAATCACCTCTCACCGAATCAATTACCCCAGGTGGCTATATATAAATAAATTGGCCCCTTCCCATGCTCCTCTAACCGGAGAAAGCTGCATAACTGCAACCATAAAGGATATACAAAGTAAGCGTTTTGCTGTTTCAAACTCTTCCCAGAGTCCCTCCACAGTTGTAATGGCATTTACACATAGTACACATCAGAGAAACCCATGATACACAAACCTTCACCTGACGGATCGCTTTCATCACTTATTGGTGAGTCAAAAACAATCTGTCTGAGAAGATGTGCTTGTGCTAGTATGCCATATCTAATGTGAGTGGTTGTTGTGGGTGGATTAAGCTAATGTGAGTGGATTATGTACTAACCTTCTTCCTTCTGGCAATTGATTATAAAATGGAACATACACAGAAATGGTGGCAGAAGTTGTGGAGTCCACCATGCAAATGTACTAACCTTCTTCCTTCTGGCCATTGATTATAAAATGGAACATACACAGAAATGGTGGCAGAAGTTGTGGAGTCCACCATGCAAATGGCAAGGTATTCACTGAATCTGATTATGCCAATGACGTAGTCTTTCTTCCCGAATCAGAAGATATTGGAATTTGAGCCTTAGATGATGGCAGCAGACATACCACCAAGCACACATAGCCACTCTAGGTTTGAAAGTTAGCTGGCCCAATACGAAGATCCAGTCGCTCGGTTGCGAAACGCGAGCACCTTCAATAGCCATCGGCGCCTACAATAGTCCTTGTAGATACACAACTGAGTTTGAACACGTCCGCTGCAAAATTACATCGTCTGTGCCAGAAGTGAGCTGCTCTTGCCTAGCCAACATTAACTTCAATTTCTGCAATATGGAAGCATCTTGTAAACCAACGCTTGAAGATATGGCCGGAAGGAGCACCGACAATCCCAATTTTCTGTTACGGATTTCAAACCTGGACAAGGACAAATACCAATAACACTCACATTAGTTATGGCTTTGATATGCGAGCTGTCAGGCACATCCTCAGAATACTTTGACAGTAACATATTATCAACCAAGAAGTCTGCAATTTCACGGCTTACAGAGCTTTCAACCCTAGTGATCGGTGCACTGATTCGTACGTTGTTTTAGATATCTGTGCCAACACCAAGAGAGTGATGCTGCAGTCGCCCTATTTACCACTCCCAGTTGGATGGAAATGCCCCGAAGGTCACTCACCCACAAGGTTGGAAGAAGGATACCCTCACACCACCACTGCACCGTCTGGGTCCGACACGGGACGAGGCTGTAAGCACGTCATTACCCTGCACTCCCGAAGCGAAAAGCGGGGTTAAGCATTCGGGTGCGTACATGTGCCGTATGTGTGCTGTGTGCATTATCATCAGGGGCAGTAGATATGGAAGACCAGTCCTGAGGAGAGATGACTGCTTGAAGTCAAGAAGTACTTGAAGTCTGCAGCCTCCTCACTCTCTGAAGACCTGGACAAAATCACAGACTGGTCAAACAAGTGGAACATGTCTTTCAATCCTGACAAATCTCACACTCTTACTATGTTTCTCCGAAAAGATCGACTGGACAACCCTCCCATCTACTTTCTCAACAATCCTCTCCAAGAAGTTCTGTCGCTCAAGCTTTTGGGTCTCACTATCTGCCATGATCTTTCTTGGGAAAACCACATTTCCAAGCTGGCCTCCAAAGCCAGTCGCCGACTGGGCATCCTCCGTCGTGCGAAGTCCTTCCTAGGCACACCTGAGCTCCTCACCACATACAAGGCTTTCATCCGCAGCTCAATGGAATACTGTTCTCCCCTATGGGCTGGTGCTCCTGCCTCACACCTTGCTCGGCTTCACGCTGTTGAATCCAAAGCTTTCAGAATCATTGGAATCTCCCGCGATGAGGCTATCTCTGAGGGCCTTTCACTCACTCACCGCAGGCAGGTAGGTGGTCTTTCTGTCTTCTACCGACTCCTCTCCGGCCTTGCTCCCCCAGCTCTCTCTGTGCTCTGTCCCCCAAATATTCCTACAGGTCGCACAAGATCTGCCAGCCACCCTCTGATGGTTAAACTGCCGAAATCTCGGCTCTCTGCTCACCTTCTCTCTTTCATTCCTCTTTTCTCCCGCCTCTGGAACAAACTCCCACACTAACTTCAATCACACTCCTCCCTCCAGGTCTTTAAAACAGCTGTTCACCACCATCTCTTATCTTCCCCCATCCAAAACCTTGATCTTTTCTATCCCCACTAATTCACCCCAGATCCACCTTGTTTGAAATTCCAATTTCTTTCCTGGAAGCCCTAGCAGTGTCCATATGTTTTATACCTCTCCCACCCCCCCCCCCCCCCCCACTTCCCATGCCTCCCCCCCAAAGCCCTCTCCCTCCCACAGTTCTCTCGATGTCTCCATGTCTCTCGGTCCCTGCTCTCAAATGTTGTGTTTGTGTCCTTCCCCCTCTCTCCCCATCTTGTCTACCGCTCCCGATGTTATTTGTTTTATGTGTCTGTTTGCCTTTCTGTGTGATTAATGTTCGCTCTTTCACGAGCCTCGATCTTGTATACAAAAAAAAAAAAAAAAAAAAAAGTACGTGTGCCATGTGCCGTACGTGTGCCTTGTCTGCATTTTCAAAATTAATTTTCTGGGCAATCTTGGTCTGATTGACATGAAATTTTACCGTAGGAGCGCCTCTGCCTGTAGATGTTTTTTCTGATAATTATGACGTCATGGGTCACGTGGTACGGACGCCATCTTGGAAAAACGTTACACCTCTATATCTCCCAAACCACTTAATGGAAAAAATTGAAACATGGCTCATTGTCAAGTACTCACCATGGGGAATAATATATGTTGATGATGGTGTAATAGGTCCCTTCTTTATGACGTCATAATTCGACAAGTACAACGCTTGATCTGATAATTATGAAAAAAATAATTCATCTGCAACTGTTAGTCCGATGAACACGAAATTTTCAGAATATGAGCGGCTCCTCCTGTAGAATTGTTCTAATGATAATTATGACGTCATAGGTCACGTGGTACAGGGGCCATCTTGGAAAAATTGAAAAAGGTACACCTCTACATCTCCGAAACCGCTACATGGAAAAAATTGAACCATGGCTCATTGTCAAGTACTACCCTTTGGGAATAAGACATGTTAATGATGATGTCATTGGTGCTGTAATTATGACGTCATAATTCGACAGGGACAACGCTTAGCCTGATCAGTTTGAAATTTATTGAGCGTAATCTATGCAACAATTATATTAGAGAATATAAATTCATGATGTAATTGCTCACGTGGTCTGGCGGCAATATTGGATTTTAAAAAACCGTTTAAAAACATAAGAGTTGGCTCGCACCAAGTTGACTGCGCAGAGTAAGTATTCGATGAATACCACCTAGTTGGATAGGAGTGTTTGTATATCTCTCGTATCTGTCTTTATGTTGCAACAGTGTTGCAAATGTCTGATGATGATGATTTACCAGCACAAAGACAAATTCAGAGCTGAAAAGCCATCATCACGCATATCAGTCACACATTATTTTCCTCCACAGACTCGGTAATCTGCGATTTTCTTCCCTTCTTTTGAAGGTGATATGATTTAAGCATTGGACAGGAGGCGATTGCGAGGGAATCTGATGGAGGTGTTTAAAATAATGAAGGGTATGGACAAGATAGGTGCAGTGGAGTTTTTTTCAAAAGAGTGGACATTGTTAGGACCAGAGACCACAGGTTGAGGGTAAAAAAATGAGACTTAAGATAAAGGCAGGGGCTTTCAGTCGGAGAGTGGTTAATTCATGGAATTGTCTCCACGGAATGGTAGCGGCAGCGGAGGGGGTGGGTAAGTTTAAACGGGATTTAGATAGGTACCCGGATGCATTTTGATAGCTTGAGTGCATGGTAGGTATCTTTAATGTGGATGGGTGACGATCCTGGGATTGGTGCAGCGCAGGCATGATGGGCCGAATGGCCTCCTCCTGCGCCAAAGTTCCTTGTGTATCATAATGTGCAATTCAAGTGATGACGTCACTGCAATTAAGCATCCTGAATCGGAACATGAATAGGAAGACAAACCTGCAATTTAACAGTACTTTGGCTCTGAATATGTCCTGATCGCACATGCGCAGTCAAAACAAAATTGGAAATCATTCCAAACAGGAAACATACTCTTTTAAGGATGTTATAAAGGACACAGACAACAGGCACCAAAAACGAATATAACATGTTGGATAGGATGATGTAATTAATACACACTGGGTAAAAACCGGGAATCAATTTATTTATATGCCTTTAACCTCTTTAAACCTTTACATGAATTAAATTATATATACATGAACATTGTACAACACAAACCACCTTCTTGCACTTCCAAAAAACCCCAGTTTTACACTACTTGGACATGTTCTATAGAGTGGTGTATAAGGGTGGTTGGTGTATAAGACTGCTTCAGTAGCGCCAAACTCAAAAAATATGCTGAAGAACCAGAAGACCCAACAGACACTGAAGACCCAAAATACCACAAGGGGACCCAAAATGACCCAGAGGACTCCGAAGACCCTAAAGAAGAGTAATTATGCCTCTTATATTGGATTGTAGATGGTGGCTTGCAAATCGAGCCTCAAGGGCGGTGTACAGACGCATTTTTTTAAATCACAATAAATACAAGGCACCGGGAGGTGAAATTCGCTGCATGTGATGTGCAAAGTGTTCAGAGTAAACCAAGTGTTCATTCACGACTGCATGATGTCTAACAAATAAAGAAGATATAAGCACACCTGGCACTAGGCCCATACATCAGACTTTGGCACGCTCATGAGGCTGCGCCATCAAATAAACTGTTCCAACCCGTCATTTTTGACGGTCTTTATACTAGTCATGTAATAAAGATTGTAGGATTGAACAACTGCTTCCGCTTCACTCACAATGTTGTACTATGGTGACCTGAAGAAGATTACATATCCAAGACCCTGAGGCAGAAGAATGTGCTTGCGTTGGCAAGCACACGGTGCCGACAAATTAGACGCTCCAGATTCAACTAGTATATCCTAATCGAACAAGGAAGACAACAGGCCATGCCAATTTGAAATATAGGATAAGCAGGGCAAAATTATTGACGAATCAAGCCAGAAGAAACACAAATCAGAGGTGAAGCAACATTTTGTGTGTAAGCACATATTCAAAGCAAGGTAGATTCAACGCAAACAATGTGCCAGAAACGTTCCTTCAGCGTTTCTTTCTCACAAGAAGTTAGCATACAAACTTGACGCATGCCTCCATCAAGATTACCTCTTCTTCCTCCTCTTCTTCTTCTTAAAGGACGACGATTATTCGTACGTTCTTATGGGTTGGTTGGGGGAGGATTTTGGCCCAAGTCTTCCACAAACAGGCTTGCCAGGCCTAACACTTGACTAAGTAAAGTAGTTAGGGAAGGTGTTTGGAATTGGGCCATGGTGCCCAGGTAGCTCACCTACTCTTCACGAAGGACACCGTTGGGTCCTTACAGTAGAGCGGCTAGGGGGAAGAATCTGCACTTTTTGATAAAATCATCAAACTTGGTACATATCATCAGTAGGCCATTACAAGAAAAAATAGATATAGTGCCATCCCAGTTTTGGCCGATAACGGCTGTGGCGGCCATTTTTCAAAATGGCCGCCATCTAATAATAAAATACTATATAACTCAACAACCAATAGGCCTGGAATCTTAATTCTGGTACCTATATATAGGTTTTGGGGTCATATAATTCAAAGAAGGCAATAATGAGTATGTGTGATCACGTCTTGTACCACTTTTGGAACATAAGTGCTCTTTTCCAGTTTAGAGAGACATTTGGCGGTCTTTGTATTGCTTTATTTTGTATTGATGAAATATAAGCTACCTGTACCGTAAATGAAACTTATCTTCTAGCTTCTTCTTCTATCTTCCATATATATATATATATATATATATATATATATATATATATGTATGTATATATATATATATATATATATATATATATATATATATATTGTTACGTGGTCCCCTCGGTGACTACCTGGTCTCGGTGACCCCCGGACCGTGAGAGGAACTTCGCCAAAAAGTTGTATCACATATGCGCTTTCGCCACGCAATCCATATGAATTCCACCCAAGAGAAAACTGAGTTTCAATGATATATTTCAAGGGTAATGATACCATACAATTTCAATGCTACAATCAAGGATATTTTCCCCGAGCAATCAACAATAGACAACCATCAACAATTCACACTCCACAATCAATTCCCTAGATGATTAAGATGGCCATCTTATATAGGTGTGTTCCCTTTTGTACTCACGACCCCCGTTTGGTCTCTGTCCCTCACAATGTCTCTGGGCCCCTCCTGACCAAGATGATGGTCGGCTTCGCCGCACTCGGGCGGTTGAACGAACCCTGGGTGGACGTGTTTCCACCGGGCATGTATCGCACCGTGAACCACGGCTACAGCCCCCTCGTGGCCACGCGAAGCGGGTACTGTAAAGCAAGCAAAAGCCACACGCCGCTTGCCACGCATGTTAGGCCCCAACGTGCGACCCGTACGCGTCTTTGCAGACGGTGCCGTGAACGGTGCCAGACGCTGGGTCGATGCACGGCCCCACGGCAACTTGCCGTCTCCACCGGGTAGGTACACGTCCCGGTAACTCCTCTCGCCAGACGGGCTTGGGAACGCCGCTTTTCCACGCGGCGCAAGATCGATCCCACCTTTCGTCGGAGCGGGGCGAGGAAGAAGAATCCTCGTCGCTTTTCTTCCTCGTGTCTTTTCCTCTTCCGTTTCCGGTCTCTTTTTCAGAAGGGCTCCTGACCCTCCAACCACAACAACCCTTAATCTACTACACATGGATAAGCAAAGACCTGAATGGTAATTCACATACATTCACATAAATATGTAACACTCCCCCCCTTCAAGAAAGAAAGTTTGAACCCAGCGAAAACTTTCTTTGCCGGCCAATTTGGAGAAACCAACCAGATAACTCAACCCCCCCCCCACATTATCAGTTCCCCCCGGGCACAGTTATCACTTAAAAATAAAGCAACCAAAATTTCACCACAACCCCCCCAGAGTACTCACTCTGGACTAAGCACCAGCAACGACATTGTCCCTGCCCTTTACATGTTCAATTTCCCGTTGGACTCCTGCCAAGCCAAACTCCATCTCATGACCCTCTGACTTTGACCGTCAGTTTCTTGTGAATGACGGTTAAGGGGTTGATCAAAGATCCAAAGTTAAGCAACTCGATAGCACTTTTTCCGGGAGGCCAAGCCGAGTATTCACTACATGGATGCCTTTAGGAACGTGGAGTTCACGGTTAGTCCATGCCGGAAAGTTCTCTACATGGGCGCCTTGAGGAACGTGGAGTTCACGGTTAGTCCGTGCATGAAATTTCACTACATGGACGCCTTTAGGAACGGCGTTCACGGTTAATCCGTGTAGGAATCTTGGCTCGGCGGCTCCGCCGCATTCAGTGCTTCAACTTCTCCGAACTTCCCTAATAATTATGGTGGGACCACTTGTCCCTGTAGTCCCATGAATAGCGGTCTCCTTCTCGGCCACTACTTTGACAATCCTTCCTTCGGGAGCTGCCGTAACTCAGGGAGCCTCCATAATAATATTGATTGCGGCCACCACCAAAACTACCGCCCAGTTGTCCTCTCCTGTAGACCTCTCGACGCCTACGAAATGCCTTCCCTACTGTTATGGTCCGACCCTCCAAATCCTTGCCATTCCAATTCTTCTCTGCCTCTCTGGCGTCTTTTGTGCTGGCAAACGTGACAAAGCCGAACCCTCTTGACTGTTGCATTTCCCTGTCTCTTACCAACCGCACTTCCACCAGCGGCCCATATCTGTTGAAGACAGAGGTCAGAACTTCTTCCTCTGTTTTGAAGTTCAGTCCCCCTACAAATAACTTGGCACTTTTGTCGCCATCCCGAGCTGGTGTGGTGTTATTTTCCCTGCTGGGCTCTTTACCAACCCTCAGGTTACCATAAACTTGACCCCCGGCCAAATCATTCCCGATAACCACAGAGACACCCTCTACAGGAAGCGTGGCTTGTAAACCCACGGTGACTGGTCCTGACACCAAATCGGACTCCAAATGGATGACATGAAGTGGAGCACTAACACCGCCCCCGATCCCCTGTAAACGAACAATATCCCCCGTTGCCGTCTCCTCGGACCATGGCAAAATGCCTTCAAGCATTAAAGATTGATGTGCCCCTGTGTCCCTCAATATCCTAACCGGTCTCCGGTTAGTCGAGGCTCCATCCCGTGACACAAACCCCTCTGAAATAAATGGTTGGTAACCCTTTTGATGGCGATTTCTCACAATGGCCATTGCATTTGGAGTCGTAATAGTCTGACTCCGCTCTGGGTCTTCCCTTTTCATGCGGTAACAACTGGACATCAAGTGTCCCGGTTTCTTGCAAAAAGCGCAAGTAGGCCCGGAGGAAAAACTCGTGGTCTGCCTCGGGCCCCCCGAACTATAAGTTTGTCTTGGGCCCGCATCCCTCTGATTTCGAACAGGTGGGGTATCCGCGTTGTCCCCATAATCCTCTCGAGGCCGCCGCCATGTATGGTCGTTCTCCGCACCTGCTGTTCCCCACCTCCCCTGCGGAGATCTAGGCGAGGAGTTAGGTTCGTGGACCCCTATTCGGTGGGTTAAGGCATAATCATCTGCCATGGTGGCTGCGTCCCACAACTTTGGTACTTTCTTTTCCTGCAGGTACACTTTGATGTCCTCGTGGACACACTGCTGAAATTCCTCCACCAGGATCAAGTCACGCAATGTTTCGAAGTCTTTCCCGACTCCTTTTGACTCACACCACCGATCAAACATGTTTTCTTTCACTCTGGCAAATTCCACATGGGTCTCACTCTCCCTCTTCCCGGCATTCCTGAATTTTTGCCTGTAAGCTTCCGGAACCAACTCATAGGCTTTGAGGATGTGCTTCTTCAGTACCTCATAATCTGCACATTGGTCCATTGGTAGTGCCGAATAAATCTCTTGAGCTTTTCCCACCAGCACACTTTGCACGAGTATGGTCCAGGCCTCCTCCGGCCAGTTTAATTGTCGAGCCACTTTCTCAAAGTGTGGAAAAAATTTCGCGACTTCCTTTTCACTGAACGGTGGAACCAGCCTCACATGTCTGCCCACATCCCAGGTTTTCTGGTTAGGTGTCGACCCCGTCAGCAAGGGTGGTGCCTCTCCCCGTTCTCTCATTAACTCCAGCTCCTTGAATTTGATTTCTTGCTGAAGCTCCATGTCACGTTCCTTTAATTCCCTTTCCGCTTTTCTCTCCTCTGCTTCGAGGTCCCTTGCAGCTCTCCTCTCCTCTGCTTTTCTCCCTTCTAACCTTTCCTGGAGTTCTCGTTCCACTCTCCTTTCCTCTGCTTGTTTCTCTTCTCTCCTCTCTTCTGCTTTCCTTTCTTCTTCTGCTCTTTCCTTTTCTGCTTTCCTTTCTTCTTCTGCTCTTTCCTTTTCTGCTTTCCTTTCTTCTTCTGCTCTTTCCTTTTCTGCTTTCCTTTCTTCTTCTGCTCTTTCCTTTTCTGCTTTCCTTTCTTCTTCTGCTCTTTCCTTTTCTGCTTTCCTTTCTTCTTCTGCTCTTTCCTTTTCTGCTTTCCTTTCTTCTTCTTTAATCCGTTCCTGGCTCTGTAATTGCAACTCCAGTTTCCGGAGCTCAACATCTTCTGGTTCTTCGGGTAGCCACTCCCAGGCTAACTCGTCCCATGTTCCTAATCCCACCATAGATTGTATCACCGTGGCCTGCAACTCTGCCTTCCTCAAATTAGTTCGGACCTCCAAGTTAAAATGTTTGGCCAATTTCAAGAGGTCCGACTTTAGTAACGCTCGGAACTGTGCCTCACTCGGTGTTACCGCAAAGTTCTGTGCCACAAACGCCATGGTGACTATCATTAACACCTGCTAACCTTCACCCAAGACTTTACCCCAATTTCCCCCAAAATTTACCAATTCTGATTTACCAAATTTACCAATTAATACTTAATTAATAAATTTTAATTAATAAAAATATTATTTTATTATTTTATACAATTTTAGATCCCGGACGTAGAGCCAATTGCGAATCCGCAAATCATAATTTGGACGAGCCCCCAATTCTGTTACGTGGTCCCCTCGGTGACTACCTGGTCTCGGTGACCCCCGGACCGTGAGAGGAACTTCGCCAGAAAGTTGTATCACATATGCGCTTTCGCCACGCAATCCATATGAATTCCACCCAAGAGAAAACTGAGTTTCAATGATATATTTCAAGGGTAATGATACCATACAATTTCAATGCTACAATCAAGGATATTTTCCCCGAGCAATCAACAATAGACAACCATCAACAATTCACACTCCACAATCAATTCCCTAGATGATTAAGATGGCCATCTTATATAGGTGTGTTCCCTTTTGTACTCACGACCCCCGTTTGGTCTCAGTCCCTCACAATGTCTCTGGGCCCCTCCTGACCAAGATGATGGTCGGCTTCGCCGCACTCGGGCGGTTGAACGAACCCCGGGTGGACGTGTTTCCACCGGGCATGTATCGCACCGTGAACCACGGCTACAGCCCCCTCGTGGCCACGCGAAGCGGGTACTGTAAAGCAAGCAAAAGCCACACGCCGCTTGCCACGCGTGTTAGGCCCCAACGTGCGACCCGTACGCGTCTTTGCAGACGGTGCCGCGAACGGTGCCAGACGCTGGGTCGATGCACGGCCCCACGGCAACTTGCCGTCTCCACCGGGTAGGTACACGTCCCGGTAACTCCTCTCGCCAGACGGGCTTGGGAACGCCGCTTTTCCACGCGGCGCAAGATCGATCCCACCTTTCGTCGGAGCGGGGCGAGGAAGAAGAATCCTCGTCGCTTTTCTTCCTCGAGTCTTTTCCTCTTCCGTTTCCGGTCTCTTTTTCAGAAGGGCTCCTGACCCTCCAACCACAACAACCCTTAATCTACTACACATGGATAAGCAAAGACCTGAATGGTAATTCACATACATTCACATAAATATGTAACAATATATATATATATATATATATATATATGTAGGGAGCTGTAATGCCCCTCCCCCTTTGTATATCCTTGCTGCTTTACCGATTACCAAGTATAATCAATTATATGTTTTGTTTTGACTTGCTACTGTACTCTTTCTGATACTGAGTTCTTTCTACTGCATTGAGGATGTGTAATATCCTAATAAGGAGTTCTCTGCCTTTGTGCTCTGGCCTGCGTGGGCGCAATCTCTAGTTCCCCTTTCCAGGCCTTGGAGGAAACTCTTATCTCTCCTTGCCTTTTTCCTGTTTTGCCATTATCTTGCAAGTTGACAGTTTTACGAGTGACCACTCCCCTTTGTACTTTCCCAAGCCAGCTGCTATACAGAAAGTTGTAAACATGTTGTCACATAATGCTGACCATCTCCTTATCAGAAGCTAACCCATGACTGGCCTTGGATGAACTTCCTTTAATTAACTGAACAACAGGATGGGACTATGGTGGGGGACCCAATGAGCCCATTCTGTCTCTGTGTCTTGTGAGCTAACTCCACCCCTGACTTTCCTTTATATAAAGCAATGTTAATTGAATTATTTCAGAGCATCTTGTTGTACTGTTGGTCATTCCTTGTGAGTTTCAATGCAACTTTGCTGTCCTCAAGCTTGAGTACTCGAGTTCCAATAAATATATCCGTTGCTCCTTTCTTCTGAGTTCTTCTGAGTCCCAAGTCCTAAGTCTCAATCCGACAACTGGTGGCAGCGGTGGGATCAGTCTGGGCAGTCCGGGACGCGGTCCCAGGCAAGGGAGTGGTGAGAGACCAGCTGGCAATTGATCCGGGTCAGGTGAGCTGTGGTTTTCTTTTGTTTTTTCCTTTTTAGCCCGGGGGTCAGTCCAAATTGTAACCCACTCTCTCTTGCTCGGTCGCCGTACGTTCCGTTCCCTGCTCATACCTGTTCCACGAACCTAAATTTAATTACGGACCGCTTGGGTCCTGGAGCAACTGATTGTTTATGGACTCGTTAGGGTAACGTTACGTAAGGAGAAGTGCCCCACGTTGGGCGCCTGAGGTTAAGGGGTAATAGATCTCTGGGTTGTGAGGGTAAGGATAAGGGCGGCGTCCCGAACCGAGGCCTACCCGGGAGACGTTGGAATTTTAAGTAAGATCAGAACTATTATACGGGCGTAGGACGCCAGGAAAAGTGCAGTAAGGGTAGGATAGACGGCTGTGTAGGCGGGCGAGCCTCTCAGGAGAGTAGGTAGCGTGGCCGTACCACGCGAGGCGGGCGAACCTCACGAGTACAAGACTGCGAGCCTCTCAGAGTTAGGTAGACGGCTGTAAACGCGAGGCGGGCGAACCTCACGAGTACAAGGCTACGTCGGTAAACTAAATTTTCCTAGGATGGGTAACAGTATGGGTAATAAGACAGTAAAGGCAGGTGAACCGCTTAGACATACCCCAGCATTTTTTATGTTTAAGAGGTATGGCTATGCTGCTGTGAGACCAGGGAAGTCATGGGTTGCATTGACGAAGGATTTAGGAGAACCGTGGCCCGAAGGAGGGTCTTTTGCGCTGGAAAAATTGGACGTATTGTATGAGACATTAGAAAAGTTCGAACAGGCCACGAAACACTTTCCGCCTGACTATTGGAAAGTCTTTGGCTGGTGGAAGGAAGAAGCGATGAAGCGACACGCAAAGTCGAAACAGGCCAGCTTGGCCGGTGAGGTAACAAAACTCAAGGGTCTGAGGAAACAGGCGAATAAAGAGCAGGATGAAGCGCTTAAGGAAATAGAGAGGCAGGCCAACGCGCGACTGATGCCGCTCGTTGAAAAACCAGACCCCGCGAGAGGGGAGGCAGTGACCAATCTACCCTCCCCAGCCCCAGTCCTAAGCTCTGTCCCGGGGTTTCAGGCACCACCTATCCTTTCTGCGCCCCCGCTACCACCTCCCTATAACCCCGCTACCATCGCGCCCCAGATACCCCAGAACCACCCGAGCCAGGGAAGGCCGTTGGCACAACTCGGGGCTAACGGAATAGATGACGGGACCGACATCGCAGGGTTCCCGCCACCGATAGGACCGGATGGGTTATACCCCTCACTGGTAGGTTGTAAGGGGAAAAGGACCTCACAAACTACCCCATCGGAATGTCAGGAAATAGAGGAAAGGAAAACATTGTGCCCTGTACAAGTTATCGGGGTTGACGCAGCAGGTCATGGGGTTCGGGAAAGAGTACCATGGAAAGAATCCTCTTTAACTGTAATGCGGGCAAGGATTCAACATTTGCTTATTGAGGATCCACGGCAGATAGTGCCGACCATGTCGAATTGGGTTTTGGATGGCGAGTGCGACTATCGAGACATAACCCATATGGGAGTGTCCGTGCTCCCACCCAAGGTATGGGAAAGGGCTAGACAAAGAGCACACTGGCCGGTGGCAGACCCAAGGGCTGGTGCAAACCCCCTGTTAACACAAGCGCAATGGGATGCTCAAAAGGTCCTGCTGCTAGATTCTATTGAGCAGGCGCTGTTGCCAGCAGGAGGTCCGGATTGGGGAAAAATTGGGGCCATAAAACAAAAGGCAGGAGAACCAATTGGAGAGTACCGAGAAAGGTTGGAAAAGGCCATTGCGCGCTGGGGAGGACTGGGTCCGATGCAGCTGGGAGGGCTACCCCAACCATTGGTAAATCAATATCTAATCGAGGGGCTTCGGCCGGTGTTAAAGAAACAGGTACAGACCGTCCTCTTCGGCTGGAAGGGAATGACAACCAACGAATTATGCGACAAACTGGAACAATGCCCGGGCTCCTCCCTAGAGGAGAAGAAGGATATTAAGGAGGAAATATTGCAAATGTTCGTCCAGGAGAAACGGGCTCAATTTAACCAAAATAAAAAAGGGGATCAGAGTCAGAACTACATACACGAACAGTGCCAGAGGGGGGTGATGGGACAGATAGACTACACTTGGGCAGCGCCAGGACTGTCACGGATTGTATCCGAAGTGTGCCGATCGTGTGTGGTCTGCCAGCAACACAATAGAGGGGCGCCACCGAGACATGCACATGATGGGGGACGACCCCCGCCTAGTGGGCCGTTCGCAACTATTGAGTTCGATTTTACAGAATTGGAACCAAGCATGTCGTTTCGCTATGTGTTGGTAATCGTAGATACGTTCACCAAATGGGTCGAAGCATACCCATGCGTCAAATCCGATGCTCCGACAGTAGTGAAGCGCCTCGTGCGGGATTTTATGTGCAGATTTGGCATTCCCCAGATAATTTCGTCAGATCAAGGAGGCCATTTCACGGCGCAGGTGGTTAAGGGCATTCTGAAGGCGTTGGGCGTTAAACAATCCTTCCATTGCGTCTACCACCCACAGTCCTCAGGACTTGTGGAACGAACGAACAAGACTTTAAAGAATAAACTAGCGAAACTTTGCGCAGACACAGGCTTGAGGTGGCCAGAGGCTCTTCCGCTTGCATTGATGAGCATTCGTTCCACCCCGGGTCGCACTACGGGCCTTTCCCCCCACGAAATATTAATGGGACGACCTATGAGCTTGCCCGTTTCAGCACCAACAGACATGTCCACCCTTGCTTTGCCAGTAATGGATGACATGCTTTTGAGATTTTGCATAGGCTTGTCGAATGTGGCACGCAGCATCCATGCTCGAGTACGAGAGGCGCTGCCTGAACCAATAGGCCACGCCATCCACAACTTTCAGGCCGGCGACTGGGTGCTCGTGAAGCACTTCACCCGCAAGGCTGCTTTGGAGCCACGGTGGAAGGGACCATTCCAGGTGCTACTGGTCACACCGACGGCAGTCTTCTGCGAGGGTAAACCTTCGTGGATCCACGCCACCCATTGTAAGTTGTCCATCCCTGCACCACAAGCCACACAAGACACCGCACCTCACATTGCTGCAGACACCACACCTCACACCGCTGAAGACAATGCACCGTCTAGGGCACCACAGTCTCCTAAGGGCGGCGATGACGGTCATGATGATGGGAATTCTGGGCAGCTGCCTAACAAACCCCGCCAAGGATAGGCTTCTGCAGTTTAACCCACTGAGAGAGGATCTCCCCAAATACCCAGGACACGACAACTACACGTTATTTAAACTTTACTCCGTCAAATACATAACGGCTCCCCGGGGACAGGGGATAGTAGTACATTGCTGTGAGTTGGAGACACATTTCAAGTGGTTATCTGTAAGATGGATGGAAGCCATGGTGGTACATAATGGGACACCACAGGCACGCATGACAACCCCACGCATAGTCTTAACTAAAGTTAGGCAGGTGGAAAATGGAAGGTTTACTGGGACCGTGAATAGTCACGCCGCCGCAGGATATCAATGGGGCACGGGCATCGACAATACTACTCTCCTACTGTCGCATGCCCTCGTCGGCCCACACACCACGATAATACTTGAATGTGGAATATGGCCCCCGCGCACGCTGATTAGAAGGAACAAAAAGAGGGGAGAGACCCAACACCAATTCCGGCCTAGTTGTGCCGCCTACGTCATTAAACCCCCTCCTGCCCAGGAAGTAAGAAGGAAGCCAGAGGAGAACACATACTGGAAGGTCGCACGGCATATGGCCACAGTACAGAATAGGACACAGTGTTGGATGTGTATGCACCTTCCCCGCACCAGCACAGCAGGCATACCAATGGTAGTGTTACCCCTATCACTCAATGATTTGTGCTCGAAGCCACTAGATACCAAATGCATTAGTACAACCCTGACAAGCCAAGGTTCTGACGGAACTGCGTGTAAACGAGTTTTCCAGTATTCACCCCCCATCCAGTCCCGACACTTTGAGGAACGTCCGGCGCCGGTTTGGGTCAAGCCGGCATGGGGGGCCCTCTGCTTAGAAGGAAAGGGCCAAGTAATGGTAGGCAAATCCGTGTGTAGAGATACCCTTCCCGCGGACCCGAGAAAAGGGAAACACACGCTCCTAGTGAACGTTACAAGCTCGCCCTTGCATAACCTCACACACCTCCAGTTGGCATGGAAAGGGGAAAACGGGACAAACACTATCCCAGGTCTTCTCACTTGCATGACCACCCATTTAGTGGCCCCGCACGGGACCATGTTTGTATGCGGGAATAAAGCTTACCCGTATTTACCTGATAATTGGGGAGGAATTTGCTATTTAGGATCAGTTTTCCCAGAGATGGAAATGCGACAGCACTTGCATAATACCACCGCACTCATAAGGACACAACGAAGCACCTATTGGCACGACGACGACACCACTACTTTACACGGCGCTGATTGGGAGAAAGCCGTTAGCTTCTTCTTCCCATGGGCTGGGACGGTCATGAACAGTTACCGCATTGACAAAATTGCGTTAATCTTAGAAACTGTGGCCAACGCCACCGCTACAGCACACGACGAAATGTTGGACACAGTTGTCCATCTGCGTACAATGGTTATGCAAAATAGGGTTGCATTAGATATGCTATTGGCAGAACGAGGAGGGGTATGTGGGATAATTGAGGGTAAATGTTGTACTTTTATTCCTGACCCCTCACAGGGTGTCAGTGCTGCTATTATAACGTTAAGGGAAAGCGCTCACTCATTGACAAGGGATCGATTGGATCGGGAAGCCTCCCACCAGTGGCTTACCGACTGGTTCAAGGGGTGGACAGGCACAATTGTAAAGTGGGTACTAACCGCTTTGGCAATAGTCCTTGGAATCGTGGTTAGTTGTGTGATAATCAAGGCTTTAGTCCTTGCGTGTGTGAGGAAGTTTTCCACAGGATGGACACTGAAGACGACACCGGAAAAGGCCATGGTGATGATCGACCAGCGGATCGCGGGTCCGGATGACACACCAGCTGTCAACTCAACTGCCAGTCGCGGATCCTGGAACGACGACCTGAACGAGTCCCTGGGCCGCGACAATGAGATCTTCGCTTCCGAAGATTGTTCTTCCATTGCTGATATTACCGATAATGATGTCGAGTACACTTATGCGGACCTCGAAGCATTTCAGGCTACCAGAAGGCCGTTTAAACTGGGCCCCGACACGTCGGAAGAAGAAATCGACGATTTCCTGAAGGATTCCTCTCGTTTCTTCACGATATGCCATGCCGTGGCTATGACTATGGGCCGTCCACTCCGCAGGCCTACGCCACCTGAAAATAATGTTACTGATGATGTTACCAATGATGATGTGGGCCACTTGCGAGGGTCCCCGGCTGATGTTTATGTTTCAATGCAGGCTCTGCCTCTCCATGTTTCACGAGCTCACCTTTATGTCTCACAAGCCCACAGTGAGTCAAACGCCACTGACCCAGTTCGGGATTTGGACCCAGCTGTGAACCCAAGCCCGGATGGAGAGGAACTCGATCGTGAAAATACTCTGAGTTCCGAGTCTGATTGTTTTGGAGATTCGCCCTTGAATAACAGCGAAGCAAGCAGCATCGCCTCGGACGATCTCGACTTTGACCCAAAGGAAGTTTCTCTCCCACCTTTGGATCGTTATGCTTTATTTCATGGCCATAGGTTTGAGCCACCTGATACTGACGATGTTGTGTCTTCCCCAGATCACCAGCACGTAAGAGACCTCATGAACATGAATATCGATTGAGCGCTGAAGATCGACAAGGATTTCACTTGGGGAAGCCTGGGCGAGCTCCAGTTGGGGAGGAGTCCGGCTGCACCTCTGTGGTCCAAGGGTGGGTCGGAGATCTTCCTGGGTGTGGACCCCGGTGGAACCAGAGGTCTTCGTTGTGGATTTGGCGCGCTATTCGATCTTCATGTCTCTACGGTCTCACCTCATACACCCATCTACACCCGACTTACATCATACATCCACTTACACCCACTTGCACCCACACACCCGCGGATCAGCCTGCTGGGTTCGTTGTGCGGTACTGGGTACGGGACATGCTCACTGGGCTGCATTCGTGTGGTACGTTACGTTTAGTTACACTCTCTCTCTCTCCCACCTCTTTTGGTGGATTTTGTGTGCCATTTGATCACTCTGCTTTTACGGCCTTACATTGCATACTCACATACAGACGCGAATCATCCTACTGAGTTTGTGTGGTGCTTTGGTACGGGACATTCTTACGGGGCTGCCTTCGCGTGATATGTTGAATGATTTTTCTGTTTTTGTTTGAAATAAAGGCCTTTGATTGGCTCGTAGATAACTTTGTATCTTAGATCCAAAAGGGCGGTATGTAGGGAGCTGTAATGCCCCTCCCCCTTTGTATATCCTTGCTGCTTTACCGATTACCAAGTATAATCAATTATATGTTTTGTTTTGACTTGCTACTGTACTCTTTCTGATACTGAGTTCTTTCTACTGCATTGAGGATGTGTAATATCCTAATAAGGAGTTCTCTGCCTTTGTGCTCTGGCCTGCGTGGGCGCAATCTCTAGTTCCCCTTTCCAGGCCTTGGAGGAAACTCTTATCTCTCCTTGCCTTTTTCCTGTTTTGCCATTATCTTGCAAGTTGACAGTTTTACGAGTGACCACTCCCCTTTGTACTTTCCCAAGCCAGCTGCTATACAGAAAGTTGTAAACATGTTGTCACATAATGCTGACCATCTCCTTATCAGAAGCTAACCCATGACTGGCCTTGGATGAACTTCCTTTAATTAACTGAACAACAGGATGGGACTATGGTGGGGGACCCAATGAGCCCATTCTGTCTCTGTGTCTTGTGAGCTAACTCCACCCCTGACTTTCCTTTATATAAAGCAATGTTAATTGAATTATTTCAGAGCATCTTGTTGTACTGTTGGTCATTCCTTGTGAGTTTCAATGCAACTTTGCTGTCCTCAAGCTTGAGTACTCGAGTTCCAATAAATATATCCGTTGCTCCTTTCTTCTGAGTTCTTCTGAGTCCCAAGTCCTAAGTCTCAATCCGACATATATATATATATATATATATATATATATATATATATATATATATATATATATATATATATACATATAGATAGATATATATGAAAGTCTTTGTTTGTTTGTCTGCACGCGCTAATCTCCTGAACGGTGAAAGATAGGAAGAAACCTCTGAAACAAAAAATGTCGGGACGGGCCCCGGGAAGATTATAGGCGGGGTGGCGAGGCCGGTCGAGGCCACCTCGGCCAGGCTGGGACGATTTCGCAATTAAAAGGTGAGCTGAATTATAGTAGTCAATCTTCTATGGCCACGAGTAAAAGCTGAATTATAGTAGTAAATTCATTCAAAAGGAACATGGGAAACGCCGGGTGCTTTCGGCTTGCAGTGCTATAAAAAAATAAGTCAAAACGAATACGAAGCCGAGGTCCTTATTGTTGTAGATACCAATGTGCCATGAGTCAGTTAGGCTCTTTTTTCCCCTTTTTTTTTGGATACAGAATCGAGGCTCGTGAAAGAGCTAACATATATTTCACAAACAAATCAAACGGACAAACAAAATATATAAAAAGAGGGAGCGGAAGACAAGATGGGGAGAGAAGCGGCAGCACACAAACACAACATTTGAGAGCAAGGAGATGTGTGGGAGGGAGAGGGCTTGGGGGGAGGAGGCTTGGGACGGGGGGGGGGGGGGTGGGAGAAGTATAAAACACAAGGACACCAAGGACTTCCAGGACAGAAGTTGGTGTTTCTAAAAAGTGGATTTGGGGTGAAATTAGCGGGGGTAGAAAAGATCAAGGTTTTGGATGGGGGAAGATAAGAGATGGTGGTGAACAGCTGTTTTAAAGACCTGGAGGGTGGAGTGGGATTGAAGAGAGTGAGGGAGTTTGTTCCAGAGGCGGGAGAAAAGAGGAATGAAGAGTGAAGGTGAGCAGAGAGTCTTGATTTTGGCAGTTTAACCATAAGAGGGTTGCAGGCAAGGCAGATCTTGTGCGACCTGTAGGAATATTTGTGGGACAGAGCCCAGAGAGAGCTGGCGGGGGCAAGGCCAGAGAGGAGTCGGTAGAAGGCGGAAAGACCACCAACCTGCCTGTGGTGAGTGAGTGAAAGGGCCTTGGAGTTAGCTTCATCGCGGAGGATTCCAATGATTCTCAACGCTTTGGTTTCAACATCGTGAAGGTTTCAACAACATTTTCAACATCAACATCGTGAACAACGTAAGGCGTTTCAACATCATCTTAAGCTTACCATCAAATGTGAAATGCCAGATATCACATGAACTAATCATGGCAAGAACCCCCACATTCGCACATAGCTGTACACGGCAGAGCTGCTTTTGTGCATTTGCAGTTTTTCGACAGCCTTTGGTGCAACCGCATCGAATAAGTTCTCTGCAAACTCTGCTGGATTCGGGAAGACTGCTCCAAAGAACATCCCAGTTTCCATCACTACTACGAGTCCGTCCCTATCCATCCTTTGCTTCAAGCACCTGACTCCAGATGTGACCAGCCTGGTATACTGCTCGTCTAGTGTTCTGAAGTGGAGCACCCTTGGTCGGTAGAATGTTGCTCACGTCTCTGCCTTTTCGTGTGAATAGGTCGATCCTGAGCTCATCAACATGGTGTTTAGAACTTGTTCGGTCATAAAGAAGTATGGCGAATCTCTCCAGAGCATCCATAGCAGCATCAACGTCTGACATTTGTGGTTGTTCCATCAGCTTCATTAACTATTGTAACCTCAGGGCACATGCTCCATGTATCCCAAGCAGTCTTCTTTCCTCTGCCAGCAAAGCAAGAGGTCGTATCGCACCCAGTAATGGCGTGAAATATTGGAAGTGCAATTGACTTCTCAGGACCAAATGCAGCTGAGATATCATGAGCTGGTACCATGCGCATATGCTTGCCGAACGCCACCCATAGAGCATCCAGTGTCACTTGATATTGACGGCTCGATATTGCCTTCTTTGATTTATATCAGCCCCAAAACCTATATATGGACACCAGAATTAAGATCCTAGGCCTCATGGTTGCTGAGTTATGTGGTATTTTCGTGCCATGTGGCAGCCATTTTGAAAGATGGCGGCCATAGCAATCACAGGCTAAAACTGGGATGGCACTATATCTAATTTTGTTTCTTATGGCCAACTGAATATGTGTACCAAGTTTGATGCTTTTATCAAAAAGTGCACGATTCGTCTCTATATTGCACCTATCCCGCTTCACTATTAACATCCCTCAACTAATGCCGGGACGCCAGTTTAATATCCATCGTCCATCGGAGGGACAACATACACAACACAACACAACACAACACAACACAACACAACACAACACAACACAACACAACACAACACAACACAACACAACACAACACAACACAACACAACACAACACAACACAACACAACACAACACAACACAACACATCGGTCCTAGTGTTGGCCTAATGGTTAGGGTGGCGGGCTTGGGATCTGAAGGTCCTGAGTTCGAATCCCATTGAATTAACGCCTGGTGGGGTTGACTCAGCCTGTCATCCCTCCGATGTTAGCAATTATTGAGAGGCATTGCATCAGCGGCCCACAGAAAAATGATGCAGCCAGCAGCAGGGTGGCTGCACACGAAGCCACCCACCAATAGGGCATCGTGCCAGCCCACCTCTATCAACATTTGTTTGAGTCAATTAATCACACATTAAAGAGTGTCGGCTTTGAGTGTACTCAGCAAAGTGAAGAAGGCTTCGTAGGTATAGCAGGAAAATGGAGCAGCAAATACTCAATAGCCATTTTTTCCCATCACACACACTAATGTCGGCTTTGAGTTCTGAAAATATTTCCTATTCAACATCCACGGTTAACTCAGTAAAATTGGCCTCGGCAGTAAAGCAAGAGTTAAACATCAGCGATATAGACTGACTTGCAACTTCATTCCCATTGTGTGTGTGCATTGATGTGTTGGGCATTACTTTGAGCTGTTTACGAATGCCCATGAGGCTCTAAATCAGCCCTAATTGGTGGAGTTTCTCTCTGTTGAAATGATTTATCAATAAATCTCAAAACTCGTGCTCATCAGCATCTAAAATGTGACATCCGAAGGATGGGTGAACTTGTTACTTTTATGCTTAGTATGTGACAAAGCATGTCCAAAAGCTCTGAATAATCATTTTCAGAGGGTATTAGCCCAGAATGAATTAAATGACGAAAAGTTTGATGGCATCCAGATGGTTCTGTATTTGCTGAACCTCGAGTTAGGATGCCATCAGTTCAAGATAACCGAGCGAGATCTCCACAGGACATTATCAAGAAACACCAAAAGAAACGGGTGTGTGTATATTGGTTACATGCATCAGCATTCATGAACAGCACTGTTCCTCTGGTGGGAATGGAATTTTTAAATTTAAACAAAACAGGGAAATTCCAAACATCATGACAGCCAAACACATACATTTTTATGCTGAACACCAAAGGAAATTGTAAAACATGTCCAAACAATATGCATCTTGACTTATGTGGAAATGTATGGTGATACAAAAAAAAAACACATCCATCCTGGACTTGAACTTAAAAATCCCTGGGAATACTCGAGGCCGATATTTCTTCATTTCAGCACCAGCAAAAGAAAATGATTATTGCAAAGCATGTCCAAATGAATACTCCTGATTAAAATCCAATTTGGATACAATGAATATAAGGATTTTTATTGTTTTGTATACAAGATCGAGGCTCGTGTAAGAGCTAATATCAATTACAAAAAAAGAAACGGCCACACAAAACATACAATAAAGGGAGCGGAAGACAATATGGAGAGAGAGACAGAGGGAAGCACACAAGTATAACAGCAGAGAACAGGGACATGGGGAGATCTGTGGGAGGGAGAGGGCTTGGGGGGGGAAGCATGGGAAGCCAGGGTGGGGAGTGGTGGGGGGCGGGGGGGTGGGTGGGTGAGGTATAAAAGACATGGATACTGCTAGAATTTTCAGGATTTGAATTAACGGGGTAGAAGAGATCAAGGTTTTGGATAGGGGAGGAAAAGAGATGGTGGTGAACAGCTGTTTTAAAGACCTGGAGGGAGCAGTGGGATTGAAGAGAGTCAGGGAGTTTGTTCCAGAGACGGGAGAAAAGGGGAATGAAAGAGTGAAAGTGAGCAGAGAGCCTAGATTTTGGCAGTTTTACCATAAGAGGGTTGCTGGCAGATCTTGTGTGACCTGTAGGAATATTTGGTGGACAGAGCACAGAGAGAGCTGGGGGAGCAAAGCCGGATAGGAGTCGGTAGAAGACAGAAAGACCACCAACCTGCCTGCGGTGAGTTGGTGAAAGGCCCTCAGAGTTAGCTTCATCGCGGGAGATTCCAATGATTCTGAAAGCTTTTTTTTCAACAGAGTGAAGCCGAGAAAGGTGTGAGGCAGGAGCACCTGCCCAGAGGGGAGAACAGTATTCCATTGAGCTGCGGATGAAAGCCTTGCATGTGGTGAGGAGCTCAGGTGTGCCAAGGAAGGACTTCACACGACGGCGGATGCCCAGTCAGCGACTGGCTTTGGAGGCCACCTTGGAAATGAGGTTTTCCCAGGAAAGATCATTGCAGATAGTGAGAGAAAAAGCTTGAGTGAGAGAAAAAGCTTGAGCGACAGAACTTCTTGGAGAGGATTGTTCAGAAAGTAGATGGGAGGGTTGTCCAGATGGTCTTTTCAGAGAGACATAGTAAGTGTGAGATTTGTCAGGATTTAAAGACATGTTCCACTTGTTTGACAAGTCTGTGATTTTGTCCAGGTCTGCAGAGAGTGAGGAGGCTGCAGACTGCCGATCTTAGGGATGAGGTATGGAGCGGTAGAGAGTGGAGTCATCAGCAAAGAGATAGAGAGGATTTTCAAGGGAGTTGGAGAGATCATTGATGAAGACCAGAAAAAGCACAGGGCCCAGAACACTGCCTTGGGGAACTCCAGCCTGAACAGGAAGGGGAGATGAGAGAAATCCATTCAGGGCCGCACCTTGACTACGACGAGAGAGGAAGTCCGCATGCCATGAGTGGAGATTTCCATGGATACCATAGGAGGAGAGCTTGGTGAGCAGGGCAGGGTGCCAGACCGTATCGAAGGTATGTGATATGTCAAGTGAGACGGCTCTGATTTCCTCTTTGGCGTTGAGGACCTCCATCCATTGTTGAGACAGCAGAAGCAGCATGTCCAGAGTAGAGTGACCTGGTCTGAACCCAAATTGATGATCAGAGATCAAGTCATTGGAGAAGAGCAATGATTTGATATCCGAAGCAATGATGGGTTCAATAACTTTGCTGATAATTGGGAGCAGGCTGATTTGTCTGTGGTTGCAAGGATCTGTTTTTTGCACCTTTTTGAGCAAGGATGCTCAAAACATTAAAAATAATCTTTTTTGGGAAAGCGAAAAGAAGCAAAGGTGAAAACTTTTTTTTAGAAAGAAGTTAGAAAACACGTAAAGACAGAAGAAATACTAAACCGCCACCACTTGGTAGTGTGCATACCTTCCCCAGGCTCAACACTTTACGTTTTGTATCCCACTGATAGGCCGGATCTGGATCCTGACCTGAACCAAAATCGAATCGACTTGTTCTTGTCATCTATGCAACTCATTCACCAAAGTTTGATATAATCTGTCCACAACTTTGTAAAATACCATGCTATATCGTTTTTGGCCCAAGCACTGGATGAAGAATCACTTAAAAATATACTATTATACCTAGTATCCGGATATGGACCCGGATTTCACCAAAATCTAATCAATTCGTCGTTTTGACATTCCCAACCTGTCCACCAAATTTTGTCCGAATCTGTCCTTAGCTTTTTCAGATATCCTGCTCACAGCCAAACAGGAGTGAAAACATTACCTTAGCCCACCTTTAGTGGCAGAGGTAACTCGAACGCTGCACTTGGTGGACCGCTTACTTCCGCCAGGGTGAACAGTTTACAATTTTTATCCAATGATAGGCTGGATCTGGATCTGGATCTGGACCTGAAACAAAATCAAATAATTTTGTTATTGTCTCCGAACCAAACTCATTTCTTAAGTTTTGTCATAACTGATCCACAACTTTGTCAAATATCATTCTATGAATTGTTTTTTGAGCTATCCCTCAATTGTGAATAATCATTTGAGAAATTAAAAAAAATTCTCATATCTGTATCCGGATCTTCACCAAAATCTAATCGATTCGTCCTTGTCGAACACCCAACCTGTCCACCAAGTTTCATGTGAATCCGGACATAACCTTTTGAGATATCCTGCAGGCAGACTGACATACGGGCGTGAAAACACAAGTATGTCTTGCCATCCATGCATGCCATATTCTCAATGACTGGATTAACCAGCAACAAGGAAGGTGAATTCAGATAAAGAGGAAAAAGCATTTTCTTCTCTTGACTCTTTATTGGCAAACATAGCTGATCATTCAAACCAAATAAAGTTCCATTCAATGTACCTGTAGTCTGAAATAACTGGAAGAAAGAAAACTGGTTCCGCAAATTGCCAAATTGTACTCTGACTACTATGGGATTGAGGTCCACAATGGCAGGGTTTATAGTAATGCTGACAGCTTGAGTACCATCCTGGCCTCGCAGATTGCAAGCATTGTAGTAGTAAGCAGGAAGCAGGCAGCACACTGTCACCAGGATCAAAGGCCTTGATTTGGAAATGTGGCAGGAGCAGGAGAGTGATCCAAACACAAAAGCTTATCAATCAGAGCAAGGAATATTCCATTGTGAACCTAATAGAGGAGAACATTTCCATCGTACTCCAGAAACGAATTTGTACTGTGCACAATTCAAACTTGTATCCTGGTATCCTCAAAAGATGGGTTCAATGTTTCGATGGGATATTGTCGGAAGGCGAAAAGGCGGTGGTATTTTCGCTGCTTGTGGCATGCTCGCTATTGAACTACAAAGGTCCGGGTTCAATCTCAGACGGGAAGCATTTTACAACAAGAAATCTTGCTGATGATGATACGCCAGGAAAAGGCATTACATCTCGGAACAGGCCTTCCTTCAGCTGAAGATATAAATCCGCTTGTCTCGAGTGCATTTGGCGTTTGGGTATTGGTTGTTAGCTGCCTGGAGTTAGATTATTAATTTTACAATGATCAAATGCTGGTAGTGAAGCTGTTACATACCTTTTCCCATCACATGTAGGACAAGTTACTGCATGTGATTTATGAGCTTCTGTATGTGGCAGCTCCAGCAGATGTTTATGTGAATTACAAGGACATTAGGAGACAGTGAACAAATCAGAATAGGTTATGTGATTTAAAACTATGAACAAAGTATCATGATGATTTATGAGAACACCAAATAGGCTAAACATTGCAGCTCAATGGAATACTGCTCTCCCCTCTGGGCAGGTGCTCCTGCCTCACACCGAGCTCGGCTTCACGCTGTTGAAACCAAAGCATTCAGAATCATTGGAATCTCCCGCGATGACGCTATCTCCGAGGGCCTTTCACTTAATCACCGCAGGCAGGTTGGTGGTCTTTCCGTCTTCTACCGACTCCTCTCCGGCCCAGCCCCCCCAGCTCTGTCTGTGCTCTGTCCCGCAAATATTCCTACAGGTCGCACAAGTTCTGCCAGCAACCCTCTTATGGTGAAACTGCCAAAATCAAGACTCTCTGCTAACCTTCACTCTTTCATTCCTCTTTTCTCCTGCCTCTGGAACAAACTCCCTCACTCTCTTCAATCCCACTTATTCCTCCAGGTCTTTAAAACAGCTGTTCACCACCATCTATTATATTCCCCCATCCAAAACCTTGATCTTTTCTACCCCCGTTAATTCACCCCAGATACACTTTTTTGAAATACCAACTTCTTTCCTGGAAGTCCTAGCAGTGTCCATGTGTTTTATGCCACTCCCACCCCCACCCCCCTCTCCATGCATCCTCCCCCCAAGCTCTCTCCCTCTCACAGATCTCCCGATGTCCCCGTTCTCAAATGTTGTACTTGTGTGCTTCCCTCTCTCTCCCCATCTTGTCTCTTGCTCCGTTTATCATATATTTTGTGTGTCAGTTTGTTTTCTTGTGATTCATATTAGCTCTTACACGAGCCTCGATCTTGTATACAAAAAAACAAAATCATTATTAACAACAAGAAGAACCCGCTGCCTATGGGAGCGGCCATGCGGGTTTTGTTATTGTCGTTATTCAAACATGTAATCCAAAATACCACTCCAAAATATCCTTCGCTGCGTAATTCAAAACACCTCGCTGCACTGGAAAACGTGGGGACAAGAATATTGTACTATGAAAGGTGGGACTTGTAATACCCTCTCCCACCTAGAGTTGTGCTACAACATACTCATTTACATAGATAATTTTCATCCACCTCCCCTACCCCCAAAGACCACCGGCAAAGATAAACACACCCCTATACACTAATTGTGGTCATGCTGATCCTATGTAGCAATTCTGGATGTAATCGGGCCAGAACTGTAGGAAGCACGACAAACACACACAGACACACAAACAAAAGTCCGTGAATTATAGTAAGGATACCAGCTGGAAGAGTGTGAGTGTTGGGATATGGCCAAATGGGCATGGCACAAGTATGAGGGGACAATTCGGTTACTCTTGTTTTGAAGTTTCATTCTATCTCATTGTACTATCTACTATATAAAACACAATGACAGTTTGTGTGTTTGTGCAGATGTCTGCTCCCTTCATAAGGGTAGGTTTTCAATCCCAATCTTTGAACATGAATGTGTTTTCGCTAATGTCTATTTTTGAGGATAAAACAAACTCGAATAACATTTTACATAAAAGAGCATTTACGTCTTTTATTGGAATTGTAGACGGTGGCTTGCAAATGGAGCATCATTGTCGGTGTACAGAAGCGTTAAAAAAAACAAAAACAATAAATACAAGTCAAATGAGGTGAAATTACCTGCATGTGATGTGCAACGTGAGCAGGGTAAAACGAGTGTTCATTTACGTCTGTGGGATGTCTAATAAATACAGTTGATTATAAGCACGCCTTACACTAGGCCGAGGCTTTAGACTTTGGCACGCTCACAAGGCTGCACCGTCGAATAAACTGTTGCAACCCGTCATTTTTGACGGGATTTTTTTTACAAGTTTCCTTTTATCCGAGAAACCTTCACGCAGCAATTTTTTTCAGATTTGTCAGTTGTAATCTTTTCAATAATGAAAATAATTGAAGGTTTTCACTGGAACTACAATGGAATGCAGATTGATTAAAAAGAATTACGTCAAGCTTCGAAGATCTGTTATTGGTTTTTCCGAGCATGCTTTCCGAGCCGAGTTTGTTGGTAGAGCTTACAAAGTAACAACTAAAGCAAAAGTACAATTTTCAAAAGCTAGGGGGTAAAGCGATACACAATAACTTATTTGGTTTGTTGATTTTCCATGTGATATGTAGACCTCTAGATATTGCTTTATTGAATTTGCTCCATTTGTTTGCTATGTCTTGTATTTGCCTTGTGTTTTTTGGCTTTTGCCTGAATTATACGATGCAGAGGCTAGACTGGTATTTAACTCTGAGCTGCTGGAGGAATTTCAGCCATTACCGCAACAGCAGCTTGACCAGTTTTCTTCACAGTTAGTCGATTGAAAACGATTACGCTTCATAATGCTGCAGCAGCTGCCATTATTGTGATCCCAGCTGTGTAAATAGATATTACTGCAAACATGAACCACATTTAAGTTGCCTTTCCAAGGGTGCCGCCATTTCCCGCTCTTCTGAGGACCCCAACAGCCATTTCTCCGAGGATGAATTTTTGTGGTCTACCATCTATGGGAAGCTTCCAGATGTGAGACACCCAGACGTTTGAGGAAAAAGGTGATATAATAGTTTGGGGAGTATGGGTCGATACGCTCATGTAGTCAGATGGTGATTTCTAACTGGCAGATTTTTTTTTCCCTATTGCAGATGAGTCCCGGATGATATTGGGGCGATTCTATGGGGTCGAGCAGTAGCGCGGAGGACATGGTGGTCATCAGCTACATCAGGGAGTACCATGGTTTGGAGAAGCTGGAGGAAACGATTTGTGGAGGAAACGATCTTGGAGCCATGTATGATGGCAGACAAGCTCAAAAACTAGCAACTACTAGACCACATTGGCAGTGTTTTTGTGATGTTGCAGCTGAAGGAGCACACTGGCTACCATGGCCAGGCCACATTCTTAAGTATTATGATTGGAAGAATGTTGATAAACACAACATGCACAACTTATTTGACACACAGAAGTGGATAAAATAATGGAAGGATTCAGTCATAACAGGATTAAGAGATTTAAAAAGTTTGTTGGAAGAGCTAAGTTAATTCTAGCATGGTTTCTGTTAACAGATATACATATGATGATGATGATGATGATGATGATGATGATGATGATGATGATGATGATGATGACAGGGAATAACTTTTGCGTGAACTTTGCTTCAGGACATATATTTATTACGCATGCAAATATGGGATAAATTTACCCCCCTCTCTCACCTCTGTATACATGTCCCTATCGTTCACAAGACTACTTTATATCTCTTCTTAACTACAAAATGATGTGCATATGTCTACCATCACCTTTCCCTTCTCTCCCCAATCCTCCTACACTCCATGAACTACCTTTGTCCTGCTTATCATCATCAGTTATACTTATTACCCCATGTACACTAAGCAGAAAGCAGGGTTAAACAATTGCTTCATGTCTGTCCGTCCATCTGTCTGTCTGTCTTATCAGTTTATGATCGTAAGTTTATGATCGAGGAACACCTCATTTAAATTGAATGGTATATTTTGACGAATCGGAACATGAAAAGGAACTTTGCCATTTTGCAATACTCTAGCTCTGAATTCATCCTGATCACACATGTGCAGAGAGTTGTGAGATGATATTTGTCTGTCTGTCTGCCTGACAGTCAAACAAAATTCAAAATTATTCCATAAAGGAAGCATACTGTTTGTAAGGATGTTATAAAGGGCACAAACAACAGACACAGACAACTAATGTAACGTGTTAGATAGGTTTGTGTAATGATGATGATGATGATGATGATGCGGATATAGCAGTAAATTCCAGAATTAATTTATTTATACAACTTTTACAATCTTTATTTGATTTTAATTTAATTATATACCATAAAATGGGTTGAATATGGACAGCAAGTTGAATAGGGACACAAACTGAAAAAAGTTCGGAAACTTTTTTCGCTGAAAATTGATAACCATACTGATTTGTTGATATTTGGGTTGAAAGTGTTCTCTTGTTTTAAAAAAAAGCAACTTGTAGTCCCTATTAACCCCATATATGGGTTAAATAGGAATAAATAGGATTTTTATGGCTGTCCCTATTCACCCCGTTTTACGGGTGAATAGGGACAGTCACTAATACAAAAAAATAATAATCAAGAAATAGGGACAGTTTGGAGAAACTTTTTATCCCATATTTTTTTTTCATTGGCACCGTGGTTTATATTATGGGTGCATATGATGTGCATCCATCTGAGCTATCAATTTAGCAATAAGTTGGAAACTCAGGATTGTTTCTTGATTATTATTTTTTTCTATTCGTGACGGTCCCTATTCACCCGTAAAACGGGGTGAATAGGGACAGCCATAAAAATCCTATTTATTCCTATTTAACCCATATATGGGGTTAATAGGGACGATAAGTTGCTTTTAAAAAAAACAAGAGAACACTTTCAACCCAAATATCAACAAATCAGTATGGTTATCAATTTTCAGCGAAAAAAGTTTCCGACCTTTTTTTCAGTTTGTGTCCCGATTCACCTTGCTGTCCCTATTCACCCCATTTCACGGTACTTGAACACTGAAGTACACAAATTATCTGTCATAATTCTTCCAAGAACCCACAGTTTAGTACTTCAATTTAAATAAAGGTTCAATGGGGTGGTGTATAATAGTGTTGGTCGCGATTGTTTCTGTTCTACTTCAATAGGATGAAACTTTCGATTTTTTAATGATCTTTAAAATTGTTATTTTATTAAAATTTAAGTAAAATAAAAGTAACTGTGTGGGGGTACTCTATAGTTATAGTCTATGAACTCCATAGTTTTAATTGTATTTTTCTCATCTTAATCCTTTTTCCATGCATAATTAAGGAGACAGTCACCAAATGTACTAATATATGATCTTCATCAACACAACCCAAGGATAAAACAAATCGAAAACAAGAAGAAAACGACATAAAATGTCATAACCCTCGTGGTTTTAGTAATTTTGCTGTTTGGAGTTAAAGGCCATCATTGGTCAGATTACAAAACAAAATCTTCCGCATATGTACACTCTCATGTATTGTCTCTGTGCCAAGTTTGAACAAAATCGGTACATGCATGCCAATAAATTGTTGGGGACATGTTTAGGTAACGAAATGGCCGCCAGTCGGCCATCTTGGATCTGAACACGAAAAAAAAAGACGTGCATATGTAATCCATAATTCCTATTCTGTGTGCCAAGTTTGAACAAGATCGGTAAATGTATGTCCGAGAAATTGTTGACGATGTGGTCAGTATCTGTTTTTTTTCGCTCACCTGGAACGAAGTTCAGTGGAGCTCATGCGCTGGCACGTTGTCCATCCATCAGTCCGTCAGTCAGTCAGTCCGTCCGTCAGTTCATCAGTCAGTCTGTCAGTCAGTCCATCAGTCCATCATTCCATCAGTCCGTCCGTCACTCCGTCAGTCAGTCCGTCAGTCCGTCCATCACTCCGTCAGTCAGTCAGTCTGTCTGTCTGGCAGTCCGACAGTCCATCAGTCTGTCAGTCTGTCAGTCTGTTAGTCCGTCCGTCCGTCAGTCCGTCAGTCTGTCCATCCGTCAATCCGTCCGCCTGTCAGTCCGTCAGTCCGTCAGTCCGTCAGTCTGTCAGTCTGTCAGTCCGTCAGTCCATCCATCCGTCCGTCAGTCCATCCATCCGTCAATCCATCAGTCCGTCAGTCCGTCAGTCCGTCAGTCCGTCAGTCCGTCCATCAGTCCATAAACATTTAAAACTTCTCCGAAACTGCTGATGGGTTTACGACCAAATTTGGCACAAATTATATTTGTTGTGTTGTGACTAAAGTTTGTTCACGGCATTAAAAAAATCAGGGTCTAAGGGGGGTCTACCGGGGGTCAAAGTGGATCCAGGTTTGACCCCCCAAAATAGGAATTTGATTTTTCCTCTGAAACTACACACACTATTTCGATGAAACTTGACCACACCTTCACCACCCATAATTTACCAAAGTTTATTCACGGCACTAAGAAAATCAAAGTCTAAGGGGTTCTACGGGGGGTCAAAGTGGGTCCAATTGGGGCTAATAATGGTGACGGAAGAAAAGAACTCCCACTGATTCTTGGAGGACTTCTATTATCATGCATCAGAAGAATGTATCGTGATTTTGGCAGTATCGGAGGAGCATTATTATCAACTAATGGTATTGCATCCATTATATACCAGTACCACATCAGGAATTTTGCCAAAGCTCCCTTCCAGGTATTTTTGAGGTCTAAGCAAAGTGACTCAAAGCCTTTGAAGGTCTTTTGGTTTCCTGATTTTGTCAAAAAGAGCCCATTTGGCATAAAGTGTTCTTCATGTTCACGACATGCTCCTCAGTTTCCAAGCTGGTGTGATCAACTTGTCAACATTGCTGGACCAGGTGGCTGGAGTTGTAATGACCAATAAATTAAACATGGGGATGCATGTGAAATATGTAAATAAACATCCACATGAAACAGCAATGATGATTTTGATGTAAGATGATTGAGAAGGGAGTCAAGGCATGAGATAAAGCTAGGATGAAGGCCTGAGTAAATCCATGGGTCACAGATTATGATTATTCTTTCCCATGTAGCACATGGCTGTGAGTAGCATCATTTTCTGTGGGAGCAGCTGTGCTGCTGATGGAATGCCCCTGAAGGCAGGATTTGGAAGCAGGATTTGGAATTTAGCCAGGGTGCCCGCTCGAGACAGCTCACCTCCTCTTTTGTGAAAGACACTGTGGGATCTTTATTATCCAACGCCTAATGCAAGCAGACAAGACGCCCAGCTTAACATCTATCTGAGAAATGGAGCACATAATAATGCCTCACCCTGCCTGTGAAAACACTGAGATGACAATTTATAGCTGGGCTGAGATTTGAACCCAGGCGACAAAGTTCAGAGGTAAATCATCATACCTCTAGGTCTAGGGTATCCTGCCAAACAGGAGTCACATATGGAACGTTGTCTGACACAAAGGCCTCTTTATCCTCTTTGTCACTAAATTGGTAGAGGAGTGAGAAGCGCAATCCGTTAAATATTTTTCCTTTTCTCCCTTGAATAATTTATCCCAACTGTGCCCGAACCAAATTTTAAATAATAATAATAATAATAATAATAATAATAATTAAAAAAATAAAAAAATAATTTATATATACATATAAAAGAAATTTTTTGTTTGTTTGTTTGTTTGTCTGTTTGTTTGTTTGTTTGTTTGTTTGTCTGCGCAAGCTAATCTCCTGAAGGGTGAAAGACAGAAGGAAACCTCTAATACAAAAAATGTCGGGACGGGCCCCGGGAAGGTTTTAGGCAAGGTGGTGAGACCGGTCTAAGCCCATCTCGGCCAGGCTGGGCCGATTTCGCAATTAAAAGCTGAGCTGAATTATAGGAGTCAATCTTCTATGGCCATGAGTAAAAGCTGAATTATAGTAGTAAATTCATTCAAAAAGAAATGAAATTGTCGGGACAGGCCCTGTGAAGGTTATAGGCTAGGTGGTGAGGCCGTTCGAGGCCCACCTCGGCCGGGCTGGGCCCATTTCGCAATTAAAAGCAAAGCTGAATTATAGTAGTCAATCTTCTACGGCCGCGAGTAAACGCTGAATTATAGTTGTAAATTCATTCATAAAGAACCAAAAATGTCGGGACGGGCCCCGGGAAGGTGATTGGCTAGGTGGTGAGGCCGGTCGAGGCCGCTTTGGCCGGGCTGGGCCCATTTCACAATTAAAAGCTGAGCTGAATTATAGTAGTCAATCTTCTACGGCCGCCGCGAGGTAAAAGCTGAATTATAGTAGTAAATTCATTCAAAAAGAGCCCGGGCAACGCCGGGTGCTTTCGGCTAGTGTGTATATATATACAGTCACGTGAAAAAGTAAGTACACCCCATGTGAAGTTTTGACTTTTTCAACATATTTCAACAGCTATTTCAACATACAGCTATTTGATCTTCTTTTCAACAATATTGATAGATAACGGTGATATAATACGTAGTGTGTTCAAAAAGTATCCGACCTTTATTTTTCATGCGTAAAAAAAAAGAAGCTAGGGAGGCGTTGATTGGTGCACGTATGTAGGCGATCCTAATGCACACGCGTGAATATTTTCCCACCCGCAGAAGCTGTCATTCGACGGCAGACCGCGGATGAGTGAGGACATGTAAGTGAGCGCCGTCGGATTTTCGTTTTTGACAAAATGACGGAAAAACTTGAACAACGCTACTGCATCAAATTTTGTGTTTTTTTGCCTCGGGGATGTTGGATGCTTCCATTGTGATGACTGCAACTTGGTTTCTGGGTCGTACCCATAAACCCAGGACTCATCGCCAGTGATCACTGTGTTGAGGAAGCTGGGATCGCTGTTCACAGTCTCCAGCATGTCCTGTGCGATCTCCAAACGGAGTTGCTTCTGCTCAATCGTTAGCAGCTTTGGTACGAACTTCGCTGAGATTCTCCTGAAGCCCAAATGCTCCTTCATAATGGAATGAACGGTGTTGAATCTTGCGGCTCGTTTCCACTTGGGAATCGCCAAGCTTTACACAAAATTTGATGCAGTAGCGTTGTTCAAGTTTTTCCGTCATTTTGTCAAAAACGAAAATCCGACGGCGCTCACTTACATGTCCTCACTCATCGGCGGTCTGCCGTCGAATGACAGCTTCTGCAGGTGGGAAAAAATTCACGCGTGTGCATTAGGATCGCCTACATGCGTGCACCAATCAACGCCTCCCTAGCTTATTTTTTTTACGCACGAAAATAAAGGTCGGATACTTTTTGAACACAGAGTATAACAAATATCATGAAACATTTACATTTCGTAGTCTATTGTATAATTTAAATAAACATAGATGCAAATTTCGCATGTGGAAAAAGTAAGTACACCCTTTAAGGGTAAGTACTTGGCTCTAATAGGTGGTATTGTCCCCTTTGGCAGAAACAACCTCAAGTAGGCGTTTCTTATAACTGTCTACCAGTCTCTGACATCGAATGGGAGAAATTTTTGCCCACTCCTCCATGCAGAATTCTTTCAGCTGTGCGATGTTTGAGGGGTTTCTTGCATGTACAGCTCGTTTCAAATCCCCCCACAACATTTCGATGGGATTTACATCTGGGCTTTGACTTGGCCATTCCAGAACCCTCCATTTCTTTCTTTTCAGCCATTTCTTGGTGGATTTACTGGTACGTTTAGGGTCATTGTCATGTTGCAAGGTCCACCTTCGGTTGAGCTTCAACTTTCCGATAGATGGCCTCACATTATCCTCAAGCACCCTCTACTACAATGAAGAATTCATAGTGGATTCTATGATGGTGAGCTGCCCAGGCCCTGATGCAGCAAAGCTGCCCCAAACCATAATAATTCCACCACCATGCTTTACAGTTGGTATCAGGTTCTTGTGGTCAAATGCTGTCTTTGGTTTTCACCAAACATGTCTTCTGGTACTGTGGAGAAATAGCCCTACCTTTGACTCATCTGTCCAGAGCACATTGTTCCAGAAGTGCTGGTCTTTGCCGAGGTGTTCATTGGCAAACTTAGTCTTGCCCTGATGTTCTTTCTGGACAGCAAACGTTTCCTCCTGGCACACCTCCCATGTAGATCAAATTTGTGCAGCCTCTTTCTAATGGTAGACTCGTGCACTTTGACATCAACAGTGGCATGAGCTACCTGTAGGTCCTGTGATGACATTCTGGGTTTCTTAGAGACTTCTTTCAGCATCTTGCGGTCTGCTCTTGGGCTGAACTTGCTGGTGCGACCTGGCCTGAACAAGTTGGCAGTTGTTTGGAATCTTCTCCACTTGTAGATGATCTTCTGGACAGTCGAATGATTGATTTCAAATTGTTTGGAGATCTTTTTAAATCCCTTCCCAGACTCATAGGCATCTATCACCTTCTTTCTGAAGGCCTCAGAGAGCTCTTTTGATCTAGGCATGGTGGCCCTGCACACTTCAACAACAAAGAGCAAACCAAACTAAATGTCTGAGGTTTAAATAAGACAGGTTCCTCCAAATCCTCTCCAACGATGTTCTAATCATTTGCACCTGAGCTGATGCACCTGATTCTAATTTTAGGTATTTGAAGTAATGATAAATGTAGGGGTGTACTTACTTTTTCCACATGCGAAATTTGCATTTGGGTTTATTTAAATTATACAATGGACTACAAAATGTAAATGCTTCATGATATTTGTTATATTATATCACCTTTATCTATCAATATTGTTGAAATGAAGATCAAATAGCTGTTTTTTGAAATATTGTCGCGCAACTCCAAGTAACATCAGAGTTGCGGATCGCCTAAACGGTCTTATTCGGAGGCAACTATCCAAACACGGATTCGGCTATGGCCGCGCGGGAGGTAGAAGGGAAATGGTGGCTGCGACGAAAGCACTTAACTGCAGCACGCCGGCGTAGCTCCGGTCCTGTGAGAGGAAATTAACTCAAGCGGCACAGGTTTGAATGGGAAAGGAAAATAATACAACGATTTTTCAAATAAAAGCAAGGACAGGAAAAGCACGATAATAACTCTAATAAGAAGCCTAAATTGGGATCCCACACACAACAGATATCAGATACAAACAGGGGAGATATGAATACCAAAATAAAATGTCTCGTCGTGTACAGTGTACGCGGAGCTCAGCTTATCTGTCTCGTTGTCTTCTTCCTGGCCTGGACGAATCCTCCGTCCACCTCGCATGCCCCAATAGGCCCGAGCCAACACCCTCGCCACTGCACCCAAGGTCTCGCTCCAAGCTCCGATCCTCTCGCCGCCAACGAGGTCCGTGCACCAAGCTCCAAAAGCACCAGCACCGCGCTACTCGGGCTACAACTCAGCCAAATTTTGGTCGGGATCTCTGAATGACTCGACTGGGAATCAAACTGCTTGGGATCAACTACTGAACTGCGCAATGGCATTCGGCAACTGCCCGGGCTCAACTCTCGAACTGCGAACTGCACACTGCCAACTCCGCTTGGGCTCTCTGCGCTCAACTGAACTGCTTACTCAACTCCTGCTCAACATGCGCACACGAACTCTTGACTCATACCTCACTCAATGTGCTGAACTCTCTACTCTGGTGAACTCAGGATCCAACTCTCCGGACTGCCTCTCTCAACTCAACTCCGGGCTCATCCGAACTCATGACTGCCCGAAATGGCGTCTGGTCCCCATTAATATCCCCGGCCGATGACGTCCTTTGGCGCACTGTCCTGCAAATCAGAGCCTACCCCGAATCGCTGGCTCGTCCAGGTGCATGCCCACTGCATCACTCCAACTCTTCCGCTCCTGCTCCTTGGTCACAGCACGTGCTATGCGAGGTGGATAGGCCTCTTGGAGGTGTAAATGGTGGCGGCCAATTGTGGCGGTGTTCTAGTCCGATATCTTCCTGAGTCCTGTCAGGGGGGAGGGCGTCATTTAGTGTTGTACTAAAGGTCCTAACTAATGTTTAAGTGGTGTGCAATGCCAAAATGGACAAAGGTTTGACTACCAGGTGAGACATGTACAAGGGCTCTACTGATTAACCCCTACATTACCTATCACCCGAATCTCCTGGTAGATTCACAATCATACATCTTAACCCGACAAACGCCGACACATGACTTATTACAGGAAGTGTTCCTTATCGCGACATATCGAAGCATGTTACCTACTCAGATCTACTCTGCTCTACATATTGCTCTTCCAAATTCGTAACAATTTGTTGAAAAAGTCAAAACTTTACATGGGGTGTACTTACTTTTTCACATGACTGTATATAATATCGAGCTCATATCATATAAAAATCTCATTATAATCACTAATTCTTGATTTTCTTGAGTGATTTAGCTGTTTGCCGAATGCAAGCACAATGGGATATTAAACAGTCGAATGGGACCGAATTTTTTACTTTAGATAGGAAGCAATTACAAGTGATTCCGGTCTATGTCTCTAATCTATGATGTGCTTAAGTAATCATAGGTTTTAATGATGAATATTTTATTATTTCATCTTTTTGTTCATCTTTTTGGCTTGCATATCAATGTTATCTCGTGCTCTTGAAAACAAATCTCAAACAATCCATATCATAAAATATATAAAGCTTATATTTATTGTGTGTGTGTGTGTGTGTGTGTGTTTGTGCGTGTGTGTTTTGTGATAAAAGAGGCAAAAGAGTGGAGTAACTATGCCAACAGAGAAGCATACACTACCGGTCAAAAGTTTTAGAACACCTCAATGTTTCCAGTTTTTATTGAAATTTATGCAATTTAATGTCCAGTGAATAACCTGAAATGGTACAAAGGTAAGCAGTAAACTCCTCGAGGTTAAAAAAAAAGTTGAGGTTAGCAAAAACGGGAAAATAATGTACATTGCACAGTTATATTGTAAAAAAAAGGCCTTCTTCAGGGAACAAGTAATGGGTTAACAACTTACAGCTGTTCTGCAGCAATATAAGTAAATTAAGCCTTGAAAGTTAATGCAAACAATTCCGACAGATGTCCCAACCTCTGCTGATTACTTGATTGCAAACCCCCTGTCTGTATAAAAGCAGTATTGGAACAGACTGTTATTACACCCTCTGAAGCATTATTTGGACAATATTGCACTACAGGAAGTAGTATATTGGAAACTGGAGGAAACTCTGACAGGAAGAGGTCTGGCAGACCCAAAGCCACAACAGAATCAGAAGACAAGTTTCTGAGAGCCAACAGCTTGCGTGATAGGCGGCTCACAGGACAACAGCTTCAAGCACAGCTTAACATGGGTCGAAGTAAGCAATTCTCAGTTTCAACTGTGAAGAGAAGACTTCGAGCTGCAGGTTTTACAGGTCGAGTGGCATTAAGAAAGCCATTGCTAAGATGGCAAAATAAGAAAAAGAGGCTTGCCTGGGCCATGAAGCACTGCCAGTGGACTACTGCAGAATGGAAGAAGGTCTTATGGACCGATGAATCAAAATTTGAAAGCTTTGTTTCATCACGCAGGGTTTTTTTTTATGCCGACGAGTAGTGCGAAAGGATGGTTCCTCAGTGTGTGACACCAACTGTCAAACATGGAGGAGTAAGCGTGATGGTCTGGGGCTCTTTTGCTGGATCCAGAGTCGGCGAATTGCACAGAGTGAATGGCACCCTGAACCAAAAGGGCGACCACAGCATTTTGCAGTGCCATGCAATACCCTCTGGTATATGCCTAATTGGTCAGGGGTTCATCCTACAGCAAGATAATGACCCTAAACACAACTCCAGGCTATGTCAAAACTAACTTCGAGGAAAAGAACAAGACGGTAGGCTTCAAATCATGGAATGGCCAGCACATCTTCAGACTTAAACCCCATCGAGCTGGATTGGGATGAACTGGACAGAAGGGTGAAAGCAAAACAACCTACCAGTGCAACACATTTGTGGGAACTTCTACAACAGTGTTGGGAAGAACTTCCCGAACAATATTTGATTTCCATTGTAGAAAGAATGCCATGACTGTGTTCGGCGGTTATATCTGCAAAAGCTGGATACTTTGCTGAGTCAAAATTTTAAATTAAATTTTGTTAAACAAAATGATTCTATGATTTCTTTTTTTATCTCCAATTGTTTATTTGCTCTATGCTTAATTTCAGAGTACATTGAAACATTAAGGTACTGGTGAACAGGTGATTTTTTTTTATTTTTTATTTTATTTTAGCTGAACAGTTTCCTTATAGTCTTATAAACAAGAATCATGCTATTATAGGTCATAGAAGTACCCCTAATTATTGAAAAATTCAAATTTCAATTCAAGTCAATATAATATTTTGCATGAAATTTGTTATAACTTGGGAAATGCATCATTCTTTTGGGCTGAAATTTGGACAGGATATTCAGAATATCACTTCCTTTAAAATGATGAAGGCTTTTGTTTATAGGAGTAGCCATTGTGGATTTATTGAAGGACAACCAAGTTTTATCTGGTAATTGGCATAATTAGCTAATTAGTGAACATTTGACATAATTTCACAAAATCCTCTCATCAGGTAGTAGAGTAACACATGTATAATACATGTACCACGTTTTGTGTGAAAAGAATGATAGGTGACATAGAAGATAGAAGTAGAAATGTGTTCTTTGTTTTTCCTTGTTTTTTATTGACGGTCTAATTTATGCAAATTATATGCATGTAATATGACAAAGAAGCGTTGAAACTGGTCTGAGTTAAAGCCAAGATTATATCTTTCAAGAAAAACTGAAAATTAGATATTAACTTGACTTTGTTTTTGTGTAAAGGCCTCTCAAAGGTACCTATGTAGTTTTCTCAATTTTTCACCAGTACTACACCCTTAAACTGCATACATTTCAATAAAAACTGGAAAATTTGAGGTGTTCTAAAACTTTTGACTGGTAGTGTATATAAAGGAGGAGAAATCGAAATTTGAAGTTTCTTGCAGACCTCTAAAATGGCAGTCTACAGTCCACGAGCTCTCACGATCACATTGTTGCGTTGGTCCTGGGACGAATGGCCAGTTGTACCACCCTGCGTAAAAACGCAAAAGGGAGACTAGAGAAGCCATCGCTCAATCGAGAAGGTGCCAGAATGTGTCTCACTTATTAAAGCAATTTAGCACACTCCAAGCAGGTTAAATTGGTGAGAACGCACAAGCATCACCATTCGCTCCTTGTATTATTTCACTGCTTCTCACGACATTAGCTGTCTATCGTCCGTGTGACTGTGGCCCAATCTGCCGTTTAGTTTTGTGCCACAAGAACATCCCTTGTGGGATAATGTGTCAGCTGGTTCACAACCAAAGCGTTACTCCTGTGTTTTGTGCTTTAAATTATGGGTACTTAGCGAACAAACGAGGTGGAAAATCGCCCTTGAAAAGCTCAGAACAATCGTGGTTGCAAACATTTCGCGTTTTCCCTACAACAATGATTTCCCATTGCCTCCTATTTTGCTCATCAGCGGATGATGCAGGTGCAGGAATTCGCTGCTGCTTCACTGTTCTGCATTAATGGTTTCACTTGTGCTTTACTTGTCACCTCGATGCAACAGCAGGGGCAGTGGCATGCAACATCAGTGGCAGTGGCATGCAACATCAGGGGCAGTGGCATGCAACAGTAGGGCAGTGCCATGCAACAACACGGGCAGTGGCATGTAACATCAGGCATGTAACATCAGGGGCAGTGGCATGTAACATCAGGGGCAGTGGCATACAACAGCAGGGGCAGTGGCATGCAACAGAATGTGCAGTGGCATACAACAGCAGGTGCAGTGGCATGTAACATCAGGGGCAGTGGCATGCAACAGCAGGGGCAGTGGCATGAAACAGAATGTGCAGTGGTATACAACAGCAGGGGCAGTGGCATGCAACAGAATGTGCAGTGGCATACTACAGCAGGGGCAGTGGCATGCAACTGAATGTGCAGTGGCATATAACAGCAGGGGCAGTTGCATGCAACATCAGGGGCAGTGGCATGCAACATCAGGGACAGTGGCATGCAACAGCAGGGGCAGTGGCATGCAACAGCAGGGGCAGTGGCATGTAACATCAGTGGCAGTGGCATGCAACAGAATGTGCAGGGGCATACAACCGCAGGGGCAGGCGCATGCAACAGCAGGGGCACTGGCATGCAACATCCTTGATTTTAACTTTTGCTTAACTTTTCAAGTGTTTTGGTAGTGCAGCCTATGGGTATGCAACTCTGAGATATCTAGACTGTGTTTGAATCTTGACCCAGTTATACACTGTAAGCCTGGTGTTTCACAGGCAGGACGAGGCATCGATGTGTGTGCTGTCCCTTAAACCAGGGGCACACTGTGCAAGATCACTTGTGGATCTTAAACTGGGTGCCCCGTTTGTGAACATTAGTGAATGGAAGTTAATTATCCCACTTGTCCCTTTTTTGAAGAGTACGCGAGTTGTGGCTGGAAACCACGCTCATACTCAGACGTTTTACTTTTCTTATGCCCCGTCTTGTCTGAAGAACCTTAAGGCTTTATTGTCGGCCAGACCGGATTTGTGTAATCCAGGTGTAGACAAAACAAAGAAAGGAAATTTGCACCCATTATGTTTGTGCTACCTCCTGAGTATCTTACACCAGCTCCGTTTGCTTCCTTCTCCGGAGTTTTCAAACACACGAGTGTGAAAATGGTCCGCCATGTCTGGATTGTGGATTCACACAACAGTCGCAACCACTGTGTCTGCGGCTTCTTCAAGCATCTTCAAAAAAGCAAACCGATGGCTGGAACCAAGCACCTCACCACCTGGTGTGTTGATTGTCTCAGGACGTGAAATATGACATCGCCAGTGCAGATCTCAAGACCTGAGATAAAACTGAAAGGTGCTAATTGTAATAAGATGTGAATCAGAATTTTACTTCCTACGTGCGAGACCAGAGAAGGGTCGAGCAATGTCGGCCAACTGAGACTGTGAGAACAGGGTGCCCTTTTGAAGGCAGACCTTGATAACAATCACTAATGTTATGGCTCCCCTTGATTACAGGGCATCTGGCCTCCAGCGGTAGATGTTAATAGTATGTTAATGAGTTGGCGATTGAACGCAGGGGACGGTGGGACGCGGAGGAACCACGCTAACACGTCGAGGCCATATGTCGGGAGATGCTTGTGGGGGACAGATGTTCCTATCCCGCTGGCGGCCCGAAGCAACTCCTCCTTTCGTCTCTGGGCGCTCCCACGGTCCAGGGCATAACGACGCAATAAAAAGCCCCTCGGGTTCTGAACCCAGGGGCTTGTGGACCATCGGCGATGTGCGCGTTACCGCATTGTGAGCGTTGCACTTTAAACAGGTGGCCAAAGTGAAGGGAAGCCCAGAGAGGGATCAAGTGCCTTTGTGCTCGTTCCCTTAGCGATGATTCAAATGTCGCCCAAAAAAGGGCGACGCGTCGGGCCAGCGCGGAGCAGCAAACTTTTCTTATAAAAGTTTCAGCACATGTCGTGTTGAGATTAGTGAAGGACGGTATGCACCATCCCCATTGTCCGTGCTTTGGGCTTGTTCCATGTGCTTAAATCGGTTTGATAAAAAGAAAGAACGACTTTGCTACTAACAATTTTTAAGCAAGTTTGTTCAAAACATAGTTTAGCGATTAGCAGTCGAGAAGGCTCGAGCAGAGAGAAAATTCATTTCAATGCAACAACAACATTATATTTGTGAAATTACAGGTTATTACAATTGTCTACAAGGGCTTTTCAGGCACTTTCTTTTTTTTATGAATCGTACACGTTCTATAGACAGTGTTAAAATCCCCTGCACATCCTCAATAATGTGTTGGCTGAACGGTTGAGGTGGCTGGCTTTAGATCTATGGGTCCTGATTTTGAGCCCCTGTCCTGCTGTTTAAACAACACCAGGTGGGTTGACTCACCTTGTCATCGTTCTGAGATCTGCAAAATGAATACCAGCTTACTGGTCACAGGGGCACTGCATCAGTGGCACAGCTGTGTTTCCAGAAAATGAGGCAACCAGCAGCCACAGGCTGCATACAAAGCAACCAAACATCTCCAATACCATTTTGCAAGAGGTGTTCAAAACAAATCTTCCAATGAGGTCCAATAAAGGCACTCCAAACTCCAATTATTTTGTTTAATACAGCGTTCTTCAACAGCAATGCACATACTCCATTTGTCATTAAATATAACATTTTTCAGATTGCTCTTCTGCAGGATCCCCTTTCATTTCAGTCATTTCCTCATCATCAGTAAATCAGAAGCGATGTGCAGACGAGTCTTCAATCACATAATCGTCACTTCCTCTTTGTTTGCACGCAGCACAAGGCTGTGGGGTAGCATCATTGACCGAATGTGCGGCTGTACTGCTGGTGCAATGCCCTCTGCTGGTTAGGGTATGCATTTGCGGGGTATACATAGGAAAAGCGGGGTTAAGTGATCGGGTGCGTATATACGTGTCTGCATTTTTAAAATTACTTTTCTTGGCCAATTGTAACCGTTAGTCCAATTGCACGATTTTCACCATATTATGCATCTGCTCTTGTATAATTATTTAGTGACAGTTATGTCACAGGACACGTGGCATAGGCGCCATCTTGGAAAAACCTAAAAACTTTGGACCTCTATATGTCCGAAAACGCTCCATTGAAAAATATGAAACGTGGCTCATTGTAAAGAACACCGTATTTTTTTCTTTGAATAAGTGTTGTTATAAGTATTATGGGGAATTATTATTTTTGCAATTATTATTATGATTCCAAAAAATATTATTCAAAATATCTCAAAATTCAAAACAAACATTATTTTAGAATAATATTTTTGGAATAAATGTTATGGGGAATAAGTGTTGTTAACGATAACGTCATTGGTGTCTTCATTATGACGTCATAATTCGTCAAGTATAACGCTTAATCCAATTAGTTAGAAATTTATTGAACTTGATCTACACAACAATTGTATTGGAGAACGTAAACTTATGATGTCATAGGTCACGTGATCTGGCAGCCATATTATATCAAAGAAAAAAACCCTTGAAGATCAGAACAGTTGGCTCGCACCAAGTCCTTCTCAGGACAGCTCAGGGTAAGTATTCTATAAATACCATCTCGTTCGTTCATGGTGCCGGTGATAGCTTGCCTACACTTCACGAAGGACACCATGGGATCTTAAAACGTCCAACAACGAAAGCTGGCAGATGGGATGTGCATTTAAGTCGATCGGAGGGACGGCACCCACATTGATGAATTACCCTACCCTACTGTGAAATTACCCTACTGTGAAACACCAGGATGACAGTTTATTGCTGGTCAGGATTCAAACCTAGGCTAAACAGCTTAGAGGTGAGTGTACATACCTCTAGAGTCTAGGTCACCCTGTTAGCCCATAATAGTCACAGGGGACAAGGTTTGAGGCGGCACAAGAGGTGATATAGATCTACATTTACAAAAGGTAACTACATTTACAGGAGGTAACTACATTTACAAAATGGCCGTCTGCTACACATGGGCCTGTGTATTCAACAGTTGAGAAGCCCACAATATGATGCCACTTGTTTGCTGTCGGTTTAAGTCTTAGTGGGCCAATCTTGCTGAGATCTTGGGCATGCCTGTCTATGGTGTATGCTCCACTTCCATATTGTACACCGCTCCTTTCCTATGCCATCTCCAGGCATTGCAAATCGTCATTGCTGGGCACCGAAGGAGGCTCAGCAATGACGCACGCTGAAAAGGAGTACTCAGTTTTCACTCTGGTTGTTTGTTTGTTTGTTTTCTTTCTTTCTTGTTTGTCCGGGCGATATCTCAGCCATACTTTGAGCTAAGAAGCTGAAATTTCGGCACAATAGTGAGCAAGTACTTTGTCAAAAACAGTATTTTTTGTTTTTTGATTAATCAATTAATTGATGAGTTATTTAATTACTAGCGATTAATTAAGTAGTGTACCCCGGTTTAGAATAGGTGGACCGTATCCCTGTGCATCATAAGAGGTGACCAAGTGTTGGCGTCAGGAAGGGCATCCGGCCATAAAAACATTGCCTCAAATAGGGAACCATGATTGTCATGGGGCCCACCACTGCTCCTGGAGTCTGTGTCTTGTACTCCTTTTCACCTGAGAAGGAGTTTCACCCAGAGAATGCCAAGTAGGTGTCTGGCTTTGGAGACCAACTTTGAAATATGGCTTGCCTAAGAGAGATCATGGCTGAGAGTGAGATGCAAGAGTTTGAGTGACTGAACCTCTTTGCGAGGGTTATTGAGAGGTTTTGCAGTACAGTCCAGAGAGAGAGAGAGAGAGAGTGAGTATGAGAATGAGAATGTATGGGATTTCTCTGGATTTAATGATGTGTTCCAGGTGTTTGACCAGTTTCTGATTTTGGTAAGTTCTCAGGAGAGGGAAGAGCCTGCTGCCTTTCTGTTAGAAGGATGAGGGATGTCATGGCAGAGAGTGCAGTCATCAGCAAAGAGAGAAAGAGGAGTTTTCCAGAGAGTCGTTGAGATCATTGATTAAGATTAGGAATAGGATGGGGCCAAGAACACGGCCATGGGGGTACTCCAGCTATGACAGGGAGAGGAGAAGAAACGATTCCATTGAGAGCCACATGTTGGCTATGAGATTGGAGGAGGTCAGTAATCCAAGTGTAGGGTTGGCCTTGGATTCCATAGGCGGACAGTTTGGAGAGCAAGGTGGGATGCCAGATTGCATTGAAACCTCAACATATGTCAGAAAACACGGCCCTGATCTCATATCTGACATTGGGGGCCTCCATTCATTGTTGTGAAAGTAGGTAGAGGTAGAGTGACCACATTTAAGAGGTGAAAGATGTGCTGACTTTTCAGCCCTTTTTACTCTCATAGCAATCCTGCACAAAAATAGACGAACAGCAGCATGAGGTCTGTGCGAAGGTACATACTATTTTTCAAACAGCAGCTTTACTCATGTTTCTTGAAGACCACTTCTTAAAGACCACTGCTGCTTGATGGCAGCAGCATGGCCAAGGTAGAGTGACCAGATCTGAATACGAATTGATGATATGAGATTAGGCTGATGGAGAAAAGGAATGATTTCATGTCAACTGTGATGATGAATTCAATGAGGTTGTTGATCATTCGAAGTGAACTAATTGGTCTGTAGTTAAGGGGATTCGTTTCTGCAACTTTTATGTAATGCTGTGATGTTGACTGGTTTCGAAGCAGATGGAAGATGACCGAGGATAAGAACATAAGGGATGACAACACACACACACACACACACACACACACACACACACACACATATATATATATATATATGTATATATATATATATATATATATATATATATATATATATATATATATACCAAGAACCAATAACCCAGTTCCAACATATTGTTTGTTAATATACTTGATGGTGATGAGTGTTATAAGAAAATTAAATTATTCCCTGAAATAAAACATAAACAAATATTAATTGGTCCACTTAGTGAGTATAATCAAATGCAGTCCCCCTCCACAATTCCCCCTTCCACCATTGTGACAGTATCTGAATTTAACATCCATAATGACGCATTGCTCCATGGCCCCTCCATCTTATCGTCGTCTTATCGCTGTCCGAGATCGACTGAGGAAACTCTTTGGAGACTGAGTCATCGCCCTCAACCATGCAGTGAAATGGCCGCCAAGATCACCTGACCTCACACCATGTGATTATTTCCTTTGGGGACATTTAAAGAACAAGGTGTTCGTAACTCCTCCCCGTGATCTTGACGAATTGCAGGGCCTTATTCGACATGAAGTGGATGCTTTGCGCAATGACCCGGCTATGGTGAGAGGAGCAGTTCAGGGCATACTCCGCCACTGTGAGCTTTGTGTTGAAAGGGGAGGTGGACATGTTGAAGGTGTGGGTGCATAAAGACCAATCATTCCTGAGAAAAGTTCGCATCTGACGTTCATTTTGCACCAATTATCCTGACGCATCGATTAGCCAAACTTGTAAAAATGTGATTTGAACTTGTCATTTTCAATAAACATGTACTCGGTCATGTGTGACAGCAATGATGCATCGAAGGTATCAATGGAAAGCTGAGGATGTCCTCTTAATTAGTAAACCACATGTAAATTGTCAAAATAAATAACCTTTGCATATTAACCCCTTGAATTCGGATTACCTTTTTTTATACGTACTGTATATACATATATATATATATATATATATAAGAAACAGAAAGTAAATTCCTGCATGGGGCTAGTGTGAAAAAATTGTGACTCAACCTGGGACTCGAACCTAGGAACCATCATCACTAATGTGGCTGACAGCCCACTGAGCTCTTGAGTCTCCAGGATATCCTCAGAGATTTCTCATACTAACACTGTGAGCTATATAATGGCCGATGTCTTACTTGCCTTCGAGGCAGACCCCGGATGTGAGTGTATGTATGGGTATGTAAGTATGTGAAAGTGCATTGCAAGTGCATAGTTATATATATATATATTTATATAACCCAATATATATATATATATATATATATATATATATATATATATATATATATATATATATATATATATATATATATATATATATATATATATATATATTGTTGCGGATATGGGATTTGGCCTCCATCCATATCCGCTTGTAAATATTCCCATATTTCCCCAATACTTCCCAACTATCCCCAATCCCCCATTCCCTAGTCCCATTTTCTGTAAACAACACTCTGTAGAACCGACCTTCCCCTATTTCCCCCATTAAATGTCGCACCCAGGTTCACCGCATCTCACGTAGACAACTATAGGACATCTTGCTAGTTATTCTTAGTCTATGTCAGTTAAGGACTCGTTTCCATTAATTCTGACTCTTCGTTGCACCAGAATGTGATTGTATGGCACCGTTAGAAAGTTTAGGACCTCCCAATACCTCCCCGCAGCTCTTCCTCATGGTACAACAACAACAACAGCGGCGGCGGCGCGGGGAGTGTGCGTCCTCACTCCGGCTTGGTTAGCCGCCATTGAACATGTGCTCCGACGGGGTTACCACGCAGGGGCTCGCTGTCAGCTCCTCGTCAAGGGCGGAGCCGGTAACCCCCCGCACCCAATAAGAAGCGGCGGACCGATTCCATCTGGGGCGGAGCTAACGAGCCGAGGGCGTGTCACTCCCCGCTGGACATGCGCAGGAAGAGGGAGGTGACGTCAGATGCGCCCCCAGCTTGGAGAGAGAAGTCGCCACCTCCAAGCGCTGAATACCTCCCCGCATCTCTGGACTGGACCGAGCTGTATCCTGTCCCTGAGCCAAGGTGCACCTTGAGCTATCGACTGCCTGTCCTTCCCCGCCATCAATCCCTGTGTAAGTCAGTCTTGTCCTGTTTGTCTGTGGTCTGTCAGGGATAGATAAGACTGTGTCTAAGTGCCCATCCTGCTGTGCTTTACCTCTTGCCGTGTAATCTACCAGTTTCTGCATAACCAATATTATATCCTTCTCCGGAGGTCTTGAGAACTGTACCCCTTGTGTCGTTGCCTTAATCCCAGCCGTTGTGTCCTTTCCTTCATTGATTTAGCATAGCGCGATTTGGCCAACGTTCGAGTGGAATCGGGCGGGATAGGGTTCTAATCGGGGAGTACCTGTGCGGACGCGGTAATACCAAACCGCTCGGTAAACTAACATCCAAAACCGCGTCTGTAACAATTGGTGTCGAGGAGTGAGATCGGACCCGAAGCGCGCTTAAAGCGCTCAAAATTACAAGTGACCGAAATTTGATTGTGTTTTACAAAAAAAAAAAAAAAACCCGAATTTTGAAAGTCGCGCTATGGCAGATCAAGATGGCTGGGTTCCGGTAGAGGAGAGTGAGGCAGGGTCGATCCAGGACCAAATTGAGGGACATGAGGGACATGAGGAGAGCGAAGCAGTGAGGGTGGCAGGTTCGCAAAATAGCGTCGTCGCGCACGAGGTTACGGGCGCGCAAAATGGCGCCTCGCACATGGCCACGGCGACCGCGCCCGCGACCGTAGTAGCGCCACCGGTGGATTTGAACCTTTTTTTAATGCAAATGAAGGCCCTTATGGACAAGAATAATGAAGAAATGAAAAACAGTATGGGGGCAATGAGGGAGGACATGGGGTCCAATAGCGAGAAATTGAGGGAGGACATGGGGTCCAATAGCGAGAAATTGAGGGAGGACATGGGGGCCCAGATCGGAGGGTTAGGGAGTAGAATAGAGGGATTAGACAATAGATTAGGGGAAATACAGGAGGGGTTAATGGGGGTAGAAAACAGAATGGCCGTTCAGGAGAATCAAATGGAAGGGATGAAAAAGGGGTTAGAGGGGTTAGAAAACAGTATGGAAGGCAAATTGAGGGACATGAGGAACCAAGCGGAAAGGGAAGTTAAACAAATGGGGCAGCAGATAGAGGGGGTCAGAATGGGGGTAGAAACCAAACTGGATGCTCACAGGGAGGAAATGGAGCAGATGAGGGTGGCATCTGGGCAGGAGATGCAAGTGATGGGAGAAGAGATCAGAAGAGGTGTGAGTGAGGAGGTCGGAGGAGTGCGCGAGGAGGTGAGGCACTGTAAGGAGCGCATGGAGAAGGAGGTGAGAAAGGGGACTGTAAAATTGCAAGGTGGTATAGAGGAGTTGACGCTGGGAGTAGAACAACTGACAGTGGGACAAAAGGAGTTGGGGGACCAGGTAAAGAAGAACACAGCGGTAATAGAGGGTTTAAAATCGACACAGAAGGAGATGAAAAAGGACGTAGGGGTAATTAAAAAAGAGTGTCAGATGGTACATGAGGACCTGACGAGGAAAATGGACAAGGTGGTGGAGGTGATGGAGGTTAAAGAGCGGGAGTTGCGGGAGCACATAGAAAAAAATAAAGTGGAGTTAGAGGAAGAACTTAAAGGGGCGCACGAGGAGATGAAGGAGGTGAAGCAGAAATTAGAAGAAGTGGAAGAAGGGGTGAGCGAAATTAAGAAGCGACGGAGAGAGGATAAGAAAGAGATAAAGGAGGAAGTAAAAGAATTGGTCCAAAGTCTGTGTTCGGATCGTGATGATGTGCTCATTAACCGGATGAGGGATTCGCAGGTGATGGAGGAGAAGCGAAGAGAAAGAGGACCCGGTGTAAGTGGTGACCAATATGGTCGTGCGTATGATGCGCCAGGTGATTTAATAAGCTTGGGGGTCGAGATAGACCCGGATGTTCGTGAGAGGCCAAGAGTGAGGTGTATGGCTGGTCCGGAGGGTATGGAACGAGAGGTGCGAGGTGTGGGTGAGCAAGGTTGTGGTGGTATGGAATGGGTAGCGGGTTGCGGAAGTGTGACCCATGCATCGACACCAACAGGGGTAGTTGTTAGAGGGACAGGGGAGGCACGAGAGCCCCTTGGGGGTAATGTACTGTGGGGGCCCGGCCGGTTCGGCCCCACGCTGACCCTGCAAGGGGCGACGCACGGGGTCCGGCAGGCGGGCAACGACTCGCATACGAGGTGGTCCCACAAGGTCCCACTCGCGCCGTATGACGGCAAGAGTGATCTACGCGCGTACCTGGCGCAGTTTGACTGTGTGTGTAAGAGCAACGGTTGGGGTGAGGACGAAGGTGGAGTACACCTGGTGGCCGCATTGCGCGGCGCGGCGGCGGAGGTGCTGACGGCATTACCAGCGGGTGCTCTCACCCTGCCAGCCCTCTGCGACGCCCTAATTAATCGATTCGGCATTGAACAGCAGAGCGAGCTTGTTAAAGCTCAGCTCGCGCTGCGAAAACGCAAGCCCCAGGAAGCCATCGGGGAACTTGCCCACGACATTCGCCGCGCAGTGGGGATCGCACATGCTAGCATGGCAGCGGATTCCCGGGAAAGCCTGGCGCTGGACCATTTTATCCAGGCCCTCCCGGATATTGAGCTCCGGCAACAGCTCGCCATGTGGCACCCGCAGACTCTGAGCCAGGCGGCTGACGCTGCGGCCCGTTGGGAAGCAGCGAGGCCCCTGGCCCGGGGGAGCGAGCGTCACGCAATGGCGGTCTGCCAGGTGGGACCTCCGATGGAGGGCGGACCCCTTAGGGGGCCCGCCCCCGACGTGAGTCCTGACCTGGCGGGCATGGTCCGGAGGCTGGTGGACCAGTGCCTGGCGGGACCTGGACCATGGCAGGCGGCCCCGGAGGTGGCCCGCGGTGGACCACGAGCGGGTAATCCAATTCGGACCTTCAGGGGGAGAAATTTGGAATTCCGGAGACAAGCACCTTATCAGGTGAGGTGCTATACTTGCAACCGTCTGGGTCACCTGGCGCGGCACTGTCGAGCCACGCGCCGGGATGATCCCCGGCGGTTGAGGTCCTCAACTCCGCCCAGGGGGGAGCGGGTTAGCCGACCCCAGACACCCCCCCGCCAGACCCCGGGAAACTAGAAGGTGTCGGGCACGTAGGGCGGTGTTCGGCAGAAGAGGATGGAGGAGAGCCCTCATTGACGCGACAGGTCATTTATTGTGGCCAAATTGGAACCGGTAGCCTGACAATCAGATGCAAAATTGCCGGCGTGGGGGTAGACGCCGTAGTGGACACAGGAGCTAGCGCCACGATCATCAGCCCTGTGGTCCTTGATTCGAGCGCAGGTGGCTGGGATAAGATCCAGCGCCTGCAAAATTATAGTTTGCAACTTGCTACCGGGGTAACGGCCCCGATCATACGGCGTGGTTCTGTGACCCTCAAGTTAGGGTTGGTAAGGAGGGAAATAGATGTTTGGGTGGCGGAAGTGTGCGAACCATGTTTAATAGGGTTGGATTTGTTGACTGCCAGCGGTTGTAAAATCGACTTGTGCCGGGGGATCCTGCAGGTGGGAGTGGAAGAGCTGCCGTTAGGGGGAGTGAGCACGGCTGAGAGAGCGGAGCTGGAGGCTTCCGAGGCCGTGACCATCCCCCCAAGGGCCGAGGCGATAGTGCCGGCCCGGTGGGCAGCTCGCCCAACATGGCAGGAGTCCTGCGGCCTGGTCGAACCGGTGGCAGCGCAGTCCATACCGGGTTTAATCGTGGGCCGCACCCTTGTAAAAACGGACGGACCGGTAGTGGCCGTCCGAGTAATAAATATAAGTACAGAACCACGCACTATAGTACGGGGCACGAGGGTAGCTGGCTGCACCCCAGTTGAGGAAGTCGCGACAGTGAGGGGCAAGAACGTCCAGCCGAGCCGGCCCCGGGGGGAGCCTTCAATAAGAAGTAGGAATTGGCCCGATCCCATTTGCGAGATGGTAAATCGTAGTAGCGTAGAGTTGGGAGGTACCCAGAGGGAGGCCTTACACAAACTGGTTGGGTCCCATTTGGACCTCTTCTCCCTGTCCATCGAGGATATTGGACGTACGGGCCTGGTGAAACATCAGATCCACACCGGTGAGGCCCGGCCTATTCGTCAGGCCGCCCGACGGCTCCCTTGGAGCAAGAGGGCGGAAGCTGACGAGCAGGTTGAAAAAATGCTCGACGCAGGCATGATCGAGCCCTCGGGAAGTCCTTGGATGTCACCTGTTGTGCTGGTCAAAAAAAAGGATGGGACCACGCGGTTCTGCGTGGACTATCGCCAGCTAAACAACGTGACACTCAAGGACTCATATCCCCTGCCAAGGATTGATGACACCCTCGATGCCGTTGCGGGCTCAAATTGGTTCTCAACTTTGGACCTCAAGAGTGGGTATTGGCAGGTGGAGATGGATAGGGCAGGGAAGGAGAAAACGGCATTTTCCACAGGTAAGGGACTGTATCAGTTTACTGTGATGCCGTTTGGTTTGTGTAACGCCCCCGCCACCTTTGAAAGATTGATGGAGCATGTAATGTACTAGGTGGCATGCCATGGCAATCATGCCTGGTGTACCTGGATGACGTCCTAGTACATGCCAAAACGTTCCCCCAGGCAGTAGCTAATTTGGACCAGGTGTTCGGGTGCCTCAGACAGGCAGGGTTGAAGCTGAACCCGAGTAAGTGCACCTTGTTTGCCAAGGAGGTGGCCTATTTAGGCCACGTCATCGGTTGCGAGGGGGTAAAAACGGACCCAGACAAAATTAAAGCGGTAGAGGAGTGGCCCGCACCACGTACCATCAAAGAGGTGCGGGGATTTTTGGGACTCTGCTCCTACTACCGTCGCTTTGTGGCGAAATTTGCGGAGTTGGCCCGTCCCCTCCACCGGCTTACGGAGAAGGGGACGCGATTTAATTGGACACGGGAGTGCCACGAGGCCTTCCAAAAAGTGAAGGGGTGTCTAACATCCGCACCCCTTCTCGCTTACCCCACTAGCAACGGGGCATTTACCCTGGACACGGATGCGAGCCAGGAAGGATTGGGCGCAGTTTTGTCTCAGACACAGGAGGGCGTGGAGAGAGTGATTGGTTATTATAGTCGGGCCTTAAGTAGGCCCGAGCGAAATTATTGCGTCACTCGGAAAGAGTTATTGGCTATGCTGGCTGCCATGAACCATTTCCACCCGTACTTGTACGGGCGGAAATTTTTGGTTAGAACTGACCATTCCTCCTTGCAATGGCTCCTTCGGTTCAAGGAACCAGAGGGCCAAATTGCAAGGTGGTTGGAAAAGTTGCAGCAGTACGATTTTGATGTGGCCCATAGGGCCGGGAAGGCCCATGGTAATGCGGACGCACTCTCTCGGCGTCCTTGTCTGGGGGAAAACTACAAATTTTGTGCGAGACACGAGGAGAGGGAACAATTGGGCGATTCGGACCCGACACTCGTTGTCCGGGCAACCCGGGTGAGAGGGCCAATTTTGCCACTAACCACAGATGAGGAATTCGGAACTTTGGCATGGAGCACGGCCCAGCAGGAGGATCCTGTCCTGGGGCCAGTGTTCAATTGGGTCAAATTGGGGCAAAGACCTAATGGGGAAGAGGTCACCCCCCTCGGGGCACAGACCAAGGCGTATTGGGCTCAGTGGAAAACCCTGGAATTGAAGGATAACATCTTGTATCGCAAGTGGGTGGAGGTTCCCTCTGATAAAACTTCCTGGCTGGTGGTAGTCCCAAATAAATTTAAGACCGATATATTGCAACAGGTGCATGGTACCCACCCCGGCGGCCATTTGGGCAGGACAAAGACGACATCGCAGGTACGCCGGAGGTTTTATTGGGTGAATATGGGGCGCGACATACAGGACTGGTGTCGGAGATGCGATGCCTGTACTGCCAAAAAGGGACCAGCACGGAGGATGAGGGCCCCCCTTCAACTACACCAGGTGGGGGCCCCCCTAGAGCGGGTGGCCATGGATATCCTAGGCCCACTACCCCGCACCCGCCTAGGTAATAAGTACATCCTCGTTGTGATGGACTACTTCACCAAGTGGCCGGAGGCCTACACCCTCCCCAACCAAGAAGCAGGGGTGGTAGCGCAGGCCTTCGTGGAAGGATTTGTGTGCCGGCATGGGATTCCACAGGAGTTGCACACCGACCAGGGACGAAATTTTGAGAGCAAATTGCTAAAAGATGTGTGCAGTCTCCTGTCAATTCGGAAAACAAGAACAACGCCTTTAAGACCTCAATCTGACGGGATAGTGGAAAGATTCAACCGAACTTTAATCGAACAACTGGCACTGTTCACCGCCACCCGTCAGGATGACTGGGACGAACATCTCCCTTATTTGCTCATGGCCTACCGAACCAGCCAGCACGGGGCCACTGCATGCAGTCCAGCGTTGCTTATGTATGGGCGGGAGTTACGGGCTCCCGCCGACTTGCTATGCGGTCCCGTGCCAGACACAGTGGTTAACCCGCCGAGGGAGGGGTACGCACGTCACCTAGAGGAAGGCATGGAGCTAGTCCATGCCTTCGCCCGCCGCCAACTCCATCGGGCGGGAGAAAAGATGAAGCGCAGGTACGACCACCGGAGCCAGGGGAGTCAGTACACTCCGGGGATGAAGATTTGGTTCTTCAATCCCCGGAGGAGGAAGGGTAGGTGCCCGAAACTCACCTCTCCCTGGCAAGGCCCGGGGGTCGTCCTGTCGCACGTCTGTGACGTGGTAGTAAAAATCAAAATGGGGCCACGAGCCCTCCCTCGGATCGTCCACGCCGACCGGATAAGGCCTTACACCGGCGAGCAGGTGCCCCCGTGGATTGCCTCGGCTTTAGATGCCGAGGCGGGACCCAGTACCTCTGAATAAGGGGGGCTTATTAGTGCCAGAGGACTGGGGGATTGATGAGCGATGGGCCCGGTGGGTAAGGGTGGCATCCCTGCCACCCTTCCCATGTGGGGCAAAGGAGCTATAGTTTATGGGGTGTATGGCAGTGGAAACTAGCCCGGGTGGGTTAGGTTATATTGTTAGGGATCTAGCGAAGATGACATTAGGTAACGTTAAGTTTAGTTAGTGACTGATACCTGTAGTGGGGACACAGGTAGATTAGTGTGGATGATAATGACGTGGGAGCGCAATAGTTTAAAGGGACGACTGGGAAGCGCAATTTTCAGAGGGGAGTAGTTAGATGAGATGATGCTGTGTGAGAACTGGACAGGTGTGTGGAGCAGTGTATGAGTAGTGAGTGTTGTGGATCAGCGCGAATGCGCTTGGGGAGAGAAGGGTGCAGGTGGCACCAGGTGTGAGAGCACAGGTGTGCAAGTGCAGGTGTGTGGAATACATGGAGTATTGGAATGAATGGTGTGGAGAGAGTTGGAGTAAGTGGTACGGAGTGGTGTGCATGGTGCGAAGGTGTGGAGGGGGGAAGAGTGGACCCCTTTCACGAGTGCCCGGGGCGGGTAGTGTAAGTGTTAGGTAGAGGGTATAGGTAAATTGTGGTTGGATATTGGCATTTGTGGTGCGGTTGCAGAATGGTATTGTGGATGGGTGCATTAGTGTTGTGGAAATGGCTGGGCGTGTAGCCTGTCAGGGTGTGTAGTTGGTTTGGGCACTCCACCACTGTGAGGATGTCGGCCAGGTGAGGCCGCAGGTGGGCTCTGGGAGCCGGTAGTTGTGGATGGGGCCCGAGGATCCGGAGGACGGACCCGTGTAGCCCAGTGCCAGAGGGCACCGAGAGGGGTGACAGAGCCAGGAGAGGGCCTTCCCCAGTTAGTTAGGTTAGGGTGAGGAGCAGGTAAGCTCGGGTGGCAACTACAGTGGTGGAGGTGTGCAGGTGGGTAGACCTGCTGGGAGAGCTACACGTCACAGCCCAGAAATTGTGCGAGAGCACCGAGTGTTGAATCGGGGGAGTGAAACCCCAAATTGAGAAGCACCACAGTTTGGTCAATGGGAATTGGTTTTTAGAACCCATAGTGTAAGTTGGCCAATGGATTGGCAGGGAAAGACCCGGGTAATGTAAAGTTGTTAAAGTCATTTAGGAAATAGTTAGGATTGATGAACCTGTCGCACCATATGCAGCCACTTACCTGAGGTGATGATGATGACTCCACACCTGTGTTCTTTTGTTCTGTGTTGCAGGAAATGAGAATTGCTGTTGGATTTGTGAGACGCATCACGACGTGGATAAGACATTGGGGTGATTCCATCTCTCCCTCCCTAGGAGGGACTGATGATAAATTGGTGATGGCAAATTTTGATGTTGAATTGGAGATGGCAAATTTTGATGAGAGTTGGAAATGGCAAATTTGATTGGTTAGGAGGGAGAGAAGACGAATTTGGTTTATGGGAGGAACGGGGAAGACAGTAGGGACGTTTGTTGATTTGTAAAGTAGATGTTTATGGGTAGTGTTGTGTTTTGTGGATACAGTAAGGGGTAAGGGAGGGGCAATGTAGGTTACCTGGTGGGGGGGGGGGGGCGTATGGTAGGAACGTACCTGTCTCACCTGGTTCCCATGTGCCCCCAGTGTGCATCACCTTGTATTGCGTGCACTTTTGTGCCCTTACCACCTTACTCACTTGTCTGCTTCTTTTGTCTCCCACCTCCGAGGATCTGGCTTTGGGGCAGAGAGAGAGGAGAGAGAGGTGCTGGCTCTGCAGTTGTGGGCCTGTACTTTCGCTGCTTGCTGCCTGGATCGATAAACCATATGGACCGCAATTTTTGTGGCCGCCCACCATGGACCGCAGTTCTTTTGCGGGCAAGCACCACCCGTTGATGGACCTCTGGGTCAACGTGGCACCTATGCCATACAGGTGAACCACTTTTAGTTGGCCCCCTGACGGCCACAATTCAGAAATGGACGCGGTTGGCGCCTTTCTTTATTTTTTAAAGAAGCTAGAAGGCCAAGTGCTTCAAGAAGGCAAGACCAGCGGCAGAACATCGGCCGGCTGCGACACCACCGGTGACTATGAACATTTTATTGGTGCACCGGATGGTGCTGACTGTATGAATAAGGGTGGTGCTTTTGGTGCTTGGATGGGGTGCTTTGCACATTATTAAAGGCCGTAAGGCCACAGGGCACTCGTGGGTTGGTGTATCGATGCTGGCATGCGTGCTCTCTCTCTGCATAACATCTGCATGTGTTCCTCAAAGAGCAGGTCCTGGATCGTAGTGTAAATATCAGTGTAGTCTTGTGTAAATAATGCTCCCTACCGGCTGTATGTTTAGATTGAGGATTCTTTCCGCAATTCGGTTATCCTGTGGGTGTGGTTCTGTGAGGAGAAGGGTGCAACGTCGCAGGGGGACATATTTACTCATTTGTGAACATCTGTAAAACTGTCGCACTCAGGGTTGAGTTAATAGTAGAGGGAACTACATCTGAGTGTCACACTAACGTAGGTAAAAATTTATCAGGTCGGGACGCCCCGAGGTAGAGAAGGGTGCAATGTTGCGGATATGGGATTTGGCCTCCATCCATATCCGCTTGTAAATATTCCCATATTTCCCCAATACTTCCCAACTATCCCCAATCCCCCATTCCCTAGTCCCATTTTCTGTAAACAACACTCTGTAGAACCGACCTTCCCCTATTTCCCCCATTAAATGTCGCACCCAGGTTCACCGCATCTCACGTAGACAACTATAGGACATCTTGCTAGTTATTCTTAGTCTATGTCAGTTAAGGACTCGTTTCCATTAATTCTGACTCTTCGTTGCACCAGAATGTGATTGTATGGCACCGTTAGAAAGTTTAGGACCTCCCAATACCTCCCCGCAGCTCTTCCTCATGGTACAACAACAACAACAGCGGCGGCGGCGCGGGGAGTGTGCGTCCTCACTCCGGCTTGGTTAGCCGCCATTGAACATGTGCTCCGACGGGGTTACCACGCAGGGGCTCGCTGTCAGCTCCTCGTCAAGGGCGGAGCCCGGTAACCCCCCGCACCCAATAAGAAGCGGCGGACCGATTCCATCTGGGGCGGAGCTAACGAGCCGAGGGCGTGTCACTCCCCGCTGGACATGCGCAGGAAGAGGGAGGTGACGTCAGATGCGCCCCCAGCTTGGAGAGAGAAGTCGCCACCTCCAAGCGCTGAATACCTCCCCGCATCTCTGGACTGGACCGAGCTGTATCCTGTCCCTGAGCCAAGGTGCACCTTGAGCTATCGACTGCCTGTCCTTCCCCGCCATCAATCCCTGTGTAAGTCAGTCTTGTCCCGTTTGTCTGTGGTCTGTCGGGGATAGATAAGACTGTGTCTAAGTGCCCATCTTGCTGTGCTTTACCTCTTGCCGTGTAATCTACCCGTTTCTGCATAACCAACATTATATCCTCCTCCAGAGGTCTTGAGAACTGTACCCCTTGTGTCGTTGCCTTAATCCCAGCCGTTGTGTCCTTTCCTTCATTGATTTAGCATAGCGCGATTTGGCCAACGTTCGAGTGGAATCGGGCGGGATAGGGTTCTAATCGGGGAGTACCTGTGCAGACGCGGTAATACCAAACCGCTCGGTAAACTAACATCCAAAACCGCATCTGTAACAATATATATATATATATATATATATATATATATATATATATATATATATATATATATATTGTTAGGGTTTTGAGAACCCTGCAGTTGTAAATTGTTGTAAATATACCCCATTGTAAATAATTCTTTTTATAAATACCTCCATTTCTTGTAAAGGTCAAAGGTCGTCCCCTAGTTAGTCCACTTTGCAACACGTAGCGAACAATAGGCCATTTTCATAGTTATTTCGTTATTATGTGTTCCAGGTAAGGCTGTGTTTCCAATAGTTGACTCTACGTTGCATCAATCAAATAAGATAGGCCCCCTTCAACTTCCCCAATCGTCTCTTTAAAGTGCCAGTAAGGCGGCGTTCGCCGCTGTTGCATTGGGCTGTTTCGTTGGCATCACACTGCCAAGACTCCATTACGCACGAGGCCAAGAACGGAGAAGAAGGGGGGAGGAGGCGCCGGATCACGGGCGTGGCACCTCATCGTCATCAAAGGTGGAGTCAGAGAGCCCTTACCAACCAACCAGCACCGCGGTGAGCGACCCAGTAGGCGTGCCCTCGTAGCCCGCGGCTTGATTTCGGGGAGGGCAATAAAAGGAGGAGTGAGGGACTGCTTACGGAGATGAGTGAGGGAGCATGAACCGAGAAGTTGAGTTGGAGTAAGAGAGAGGAGGGAGAGAGGAGCGAACATCGAACATTCATTCTTGGCGCGAACATCCTGTGGCGTGTGAGAGTCGGCACGCTCGTGGGCGATACCAACCGCGCTCCCTGCCGGGGTTTTTTCGCCACTGAACCAGAGCGTGGACGTTCAAGCGGGACCTTGACATCATGCCGCAATCCCCGGACCTCCCTGCCCGCCCGCTCTGTGGACCGTCTGCCCCTTTCATTCTTCCAGCCATTCATGCCTGCAATCCCCATTCGTGTACATGAGTTTGTGCTATCTGTATTGTCCTGGGTATAAGTAAGACTGTTTAAGGATTTGCGCTGTGTCTTCTTCTTCTTCATATTACTTTCGTTCCTTCTCTTCCTTTGGTTTGTGGTAAATAATTAATAAACCCCTGTTCCTCCTTATTCTTTTGGTTTCATTCTCATCCGATCATCTTTGTCTTTTGCCAATTGAGTACCTGTGGCGCGATTTTGGCCGAACCGCTTTTAATCGGGTTTAGTCTTTGGTTAACGGCCCGCGTCGCAGCTCGCTTCGCTCGGCGCAATCCATCCATTACGCTGCGGCCCGGGCGGGAGTATTTATTTGATTACCAGAAGGCGCTGGTACTTAGGTCATAGGAAGATTTGGCCTACTAACCTATTCAGTGCTGACCGGGAGTGGCGAGATACCCCTAGGACCGGTCAGACGACCAGCTTAACAGGACAAGGGGATTAAACCCCCCTTGCTAACGGGAGTGCCATCCCCCGGATCCGTAACAACATATATATATATATATATATATATATATATATATATATATATATATATATATATATATATATATATGTATATATATATATCGCATTGACCGGGTCCTCAGTCAAGGTCCTCAGCATCATCCCGTTTCGGCCTTTCAACCTTGATACGGTCAGCTAAGGTGGGCCAGCAGGGGCACATACACATCCACCTGCAGCAACTACACCTGGATGCGTACATACCCCCACCCCCAGCCAGTGTGAACGCAGACTACAACAACAACAACACCTCCGCATCCAGAATCCACAGCACCAAACAAACACGGTGGAACACTCAAACACCCACCTTTATACCCTTCACCACTCACCAACAAAACACACCAGATCATTCATACACACACATACACAGCCATACACACACATACACACACACACACAACACTAACCAACCAACCAACCACCTACCCTTACAACATACACCACTCAACATACAAAAACACACACTCATGCAAAAATTAATTCATGATGGTTTTATTCATGATGATGAATGAATTCATTCATTCATTCATAATTCATGCTGGTTAAAATCCGTTCTCTCTCTCTCTCTCCCGCCCCCTGCTGGTCGTTGGTGAGTCATGCGTGGGTGTGGCAATCATGGCTGCTGTGCGTGAGGAGCTGTGAGTACTGTGTTGTGTTGTTGCCTTTCCCATCCCCCTTTTCACTCCCTCTGTGTCCTTGTACGTGTTTGTGAAGTTTTCCCCGTGTATTCCTTCTTTGTTGAGACAAGAGAGAGAAAGAGAGCGCGCACGGTGAGTTTGGTGCGAGTCCTAAAGAACCTTGTGTTCTTCGGGCCTGTGCTCTGCTTGTCGTGTTTTTCATTATCGTCGTTTATCGGCTCCCTTATTCTATTTTTTTTCATTTTACCTTCGCCTGCAGGCTTTGCTTGCGATAGGTTTTATTTTGTTTTGCTTTTTCAAATTTTTCCTTAGTTTTGGTTCATTTATCGCTATGGCAAACAGTCGTTTGCAGAACAGCATTTACGAGTCACTTACTCGTAAAAATGGGGTAATAGTTAGTCCACCCGACGGGGTTCGGGTCGATGACGTCGTGATGGGCTTGGGTGAACTCGTTGGTTTTGAAAATGTGTTAGCAGCTTCAAAGATGAACCAACGAGTTGTTGTTTTTCTTTCCGAGGAGCGCTATGTCGCTCAGGCGGTTGAAACTGGTTTGTCCTTACCGCCAGATATTTTCGTTAACGTTAGTATGTTGGACTCACCGGCGGTGAAAATCACTTTATCTAATTTACCGCCTTTTGTTAAAAACGAACAGATTTTGTCCGTTTTAACACAGTTTGGCACCGTGGTGTCAAAAATCTCCATGATTCCCTTCCGTTTGCGTTCGGATTCTACAGTCCGCCATATCATGTCCTTCCGGCGGCACTGTTACATGGTGTTAAAAAACAATGCTCAATCGCTCAATGCCTCAGCTACGTTGGTCGTTGAAAATCGAAATTATCGAATGTACATCGCAACAGAGACAATGACGTGTTTCACGTGTGGTGCCTTCGGACATTTAAAAGGTGCTTGTCCGAAGTGTATATCCGGTGGCACATCTAGACAGTCAGGAACAAATGCCGATCCTAGTGGCACATCTAGACGGACAGAACCAAATGTCGATCTTCGCAATGATAATGGCGCGTCTGGGACGGCAGATCAGCCTTCACATTCGAGCGCGGAAATCGATAATTCACCGGTTGATGACGCGGGTTTTACTACCGTGTCCTCCAGGAGGAGTTATAAAAGAGGAAGCGGTAATGAGGACATACAGGCGAGCGTTTCGAAAAAGATAGCGCCGTCGAATGAACGTAATGTTTCTTTTTTAGAAACAGAAACTCCTGCAGCTGGTCTTCTGCTGCAGAATAGGTTCAGTGTGTTTGCTGAAATGGAAGAAGACGTTTCCGTTCATTCCTCTCATGAACAAGGACCAAGCGCAATGCCCCAAGATGTTGTGGTAACCACCCCGGTTACTGAAACTAAAGTCAAGAACCACAAACCTGCTCTCGTCCCGCGCCCTGCTGACGATGAAGTGTCTGAGGTAATGGAGGCAGAAGAAGTAGCAGCTCCAGAAGGAGAGTGCAAAGCCTCTGATATAAAAACGTTAATCCCTGTCACGGTTTTTAAAACTCCCGCTGTGGAAACAGCTGCCCCTTTAGTAGAAGACGATATTCCCGTTATGAGAACATCGGTTTCGGTGTGTGGGGGAAAAAATGAAGACCTTTCGGATTACGACTCAGATGGGGCCTCGTCGCTTGCCTCTAGTGCTAGTAGCGAGGTCTGGAATGACCCAGCAATAGCCAAGGAACTGGAGGGTGATGATGATTTATCACCCACGGAAATTCTAAAATTTCTTCAGGACACCTTTCGAAAGAAAAAGGTTAAAATTATAACCTTCTTCCCGAACCTGTCTGGTTTTATAAACTCCTCAAGACGTCTCCTCCTTAAGGCTGAACAACTTGGTGTGACTGAGTCACAAGTTTTTCGCCTTAGAAAGTGTGTATTGAAAGCTCGGAAGGAGCTACAAGCACACCCTAACTTCCCTGTACATGATAAATCTTCCCTACCTACACCATGACCTTCTCTGTTGTAACTTTAAATATAAATGGGGGACGTTCACCCCTGCGTAAAGCTCAGGTAAAGTTGCTTGTCGAGCAAAAACATTTCGATGTTGTTCTTTTGCAAGAGACAAGATGTAGCTCTTCGTGCATGAGCGAATGGACTCGCATCATGAAAGGACAGTGGTTCTTTAGTAGCTTGACCTGTCCTAGTGCTGGAGTGGCTATTTATTTAAATCCTTCTTTCTGTCCTGAAAATGTCACTTTTAAGGAGATTACTAAAGCGCATTTAGTTTCAGTTAATTTTTTTAATAATGGTTACAAACACACTTTAATAAATGTATATTCACCCAGCACGAGCACAGAAAGATTAGTTTTTTTCACACAGTTAGAAATGTCCCTCACACACTTTGATTTTGATGGTCTTGTTTGTCTGTGTGGGGACTTTAATTGCACACTGTATCCCACCCTTGATCGTAAAGGAGAAGAGCCCCACCCATCAAGTACAACACCCTTAAAGAGAGCATTGTCCAAATTCTCCCTTATGGATGTATGGAGACTCCAGAACCCATCTGCACGGCAATACACGTGGTGTCGATGTGCAAATGGCCGGTTATCTCTTGCAAGGCTAGACAGATTTTACATCAATAATGACTCTCTAAATGTCATAGACCATGTTGACGCCACCCCAAGTGGTTTTTCGGACCATCACATGGTTGTTCTTCATATACTCTCCCCGGCTCGAAATCGTGGCACTGCCCATTGGACCTTCAATGTGAGTTTTCTGCAAGATGACGCTTTTCCTGTTGCCTTCCGAGCCTTTTGGGAAGCTTTACTATTACGGAAGCCTTCCTACTCCTGCCTCGCACAATGGTGGGACAATGCGAAAGCCCATATTAGGACCTTTTGCCAGCAATATAGCTCCTTTTGTACAAGGAATGAAACTGCGCTGCAATCTCTAATTGCCAAAGAAATATTGTCTCTCCAGTCAAGCCTTCCAGCTCCCAGTGCCGAAAGGACTAGTTCTCCAATAGCAACGAAGAAAGCACTCCTTGCTCAACTCTGTGCAAAACAAGCCAGAGGGGCTCTAATAAGGCTACGAATGGAGAACTACAGCTCTATTGATACTCCTTCCAAGTTTTTCTTTGCTTTGGAAGCACGAAAAAAGAGAAACCAGCAAATAACTTCGCTGCAGGCACCAGGAGGCCGAACAACACACGATCCAAAAGACATTAGAAGCTTGACAAAACAATACTTCTCTGACTTGTATTGTGCCAGAAACACTAAAGAAGACATGATTCGTTCCTTAACCACTTCTTTGCCCACCTTGTCCGAACCTGCATGTCAACAACTTGACAAGGAAGTGACTCTTGACGAACTTTTTGCTGCTTTGCAAACCTTGCCCACAGGTAAAGCTTCTGGACTTGATGGAATCCCTGCAGAGTTCTACAAAACCTTCTGGGATTTGTTGGGACCTGAGTTGCTTGACCTCTTAGTTGATAGCCTACGATCAGGCTTGTTACCAATCAGCTGTCGCAGGGCTATACTTGCTCTCATACCTAAGAAAGGAGACCTCCAGCAACTTAAAAATTGGCGTCCCATTTCGCTCCTCTGCACGGACTACAAGATTTTTTCAAAAGTTCTTGCCAACCGCCTCAAACCTCTGATTAGGGAGATTGTACACCCCGATCAATCCTATTGCATTCCTAAAAGGACAATACACGATAGTATTTTTATTGTACGTGACATGATTGACATTTGTATTGCTGAACATAGAAATGTTGGTCTGGTGTTTTTAGACCATGAAAAAGCTTTCGACACGATTGATCACTCTTATCTCTTTGCTGTTTTACGGGGGTTTGGTTTTAAGGAAAATTTTATTTGTTACATCAAAATATTGTATAATAATATTTTTAGCTTGCTCAAAGTAAACAACATCTTAAGTCAGCCTTTCCCTGTTACCAGGGGTATTCGTCAAGGGTGCCCCCTGTCTGGCCTTCTATACTCCCTATCAATTGAACCTTTACTACATCGTTTACGCACACAGCTACAAGGGTTTTATCCTCTGCCGTTAGAAAATCCCGTAAAGACCATTGCTTATGCAGATGACCTCTGCGCAATTGTGTACTCTGATGACGATGTTCGCGCTCTGGTTGAGTCTGTCGAGGAATTCAGCCTGGCAAGCTCGACTAAAGTTAATTGGGAAAAGAGCAAAGCTTTTTACTTAGGTCCACGGAATGAAACTCCCCCTCCAACCCTACCAGGGCAGCTTGTATGGACCAATGAAGGAATACACTACCTCGGTGTCTTTCTTGGAACTCAAGATTTTATTTAAAAAAACTGGGAGTCGCTGATTACCAGAACTGAGCAGCGGTTGATAAAATGGAGGGGACTATTGAGGCAGCTTTCCTTCCGGGGTCGTACTCTGGTCATTAATAATCTCGCGGCATCAATGCTCTGGCATGTTTTCAAAGCACTGCAGGCCCCAGGTTTTATCCTTAAAAAACTTCAAAGCTCTTTTGTAGATTTTTTCTGGGGGGGAAAGCACTGGCTCCGGCCAGGAATACTAAGCCTGCTGACTGCAGAAGGTGGACAGGGGCTAATAGATGTGACGAGCAAAGTGATGGCTTTTCGCCTCCTTTCAGTACGAAGGCTTCTATACTCCGACGTCCCATGGAAAGCCTTTGCCCATTGTTTGCTTAAGCAAGCTGGGAAACTTGGCTATGGTGACGAGCTTTTTCTTCTCGACGCGAAGCACGTGGATATGACATCGGTCCCGTTGTTCTACCGAAGCATGCTGGAAGCGTGGCAGGCTGTTTCTTTTCGCCGCGACACCAGTGCTTACTCCCTTCAGATGTTTTTAAATGAACCAATATTTTTAAATTCTTTTTTTGATGGGGTCTGTAGTGACAGATCTTTTATGCAAAAGTTTATTGATGTCGGCATTACCAGAGTAAAACACCTCAGGAACCCCTTTGTACATAGATGGAAGCCAGCTGCTGACGTTGCCGTGGCCACCAGTGTGAGGTCCATCAGAGTCATTGGCAGAATTTTCTCTGTGATTTTACGGACCTTTAAGCAAACCGGGTTAAAATGGGACCCAGACATAGAAGATGCCCTCCATCGATCCCAATGCCCTTTCCCAAATCTTTTAATTTTATTTCAAAGTTTTAGGCTCTTTAACCAGATGGAGAAATCCTCAGTGTACAATCTATGTGTTCTCACTCCTTTTCCTGGCAAACCTGCAGAGCCCCAAGCTCATTGGCGAGCGCTGCTTCAAGCTAACCGTTTCACAACAATAAACTGGCAGGTGATGTACAAAGAACCTACTGTCAAGCGCTCGGGTGATCTACAATGGCGGTTAGCGCACCATATCCTGCCTTGCAACATCCTGTCCCACCGTATATGTCCTGAAAACTCGGAATTGTGCCCCTTTTGCGACACCCCAGAGACCATTTTTCACATTTTCATTGAATGTTCAAGGTTGGCCTCGTTTTTTAAAAACCTGTCACGTGTGATCCGGGGGCTCGGTTTGACTTTTACACATTGTGTTTTCATATTTGGTTTTAATGTTTTGTATCAATGTAAAAATAAATGTCTTTTAGCAAACTTTCTGTGTTCTGAGGCAAAACTTGCCATTTATTTATCGAGGAAACGAAAACTGCAGAACACTGACGTTTTAGCTGATGACGTTTTAACTGTTTTTAAAGCATTGGTTACATCGCGTGTTCTTTTTTAGTTTGAAACTCAAGATCCTGCTTTATTTAAAAATCGGTGGTGTGTGAAACAATCCTTATGTGGTATGGTTGGTGGTGTTCTAACAATCAATTTATAAATCTAAAATATTGCTTCTTTGTTACCCCTTTCCTTCCTGGTTATTTCTTTTGATGCCTGTACAAACGTCCTTCACCATGTAAAACTTGTTTTCCTTGTAATAAAGGGGAAGAAAAGTCAGTCTCTCTCTCTCTCTCTCTCTCTCTCTCTCTCTCTCTCTCTCTCTCTCTCTCTCTCTCTCTCTCTCGCCCCTGCTGGTCGTTTGTATGCTGGTTGTACTGTCATGGCGTCTGCTTGTGGAGGCCTGTGAGTGCTCTGTGTTGTTGCTCCATCCCCCCCCCCTCCCCCCTCCCGTTTTCCCCCCTCTGTGTCCTTGTACCTGTTCGTGGAGTCTTCCTGGTGATTCCCATATACGTTGAGACGGGAGAGAGAGCCGGAGAGCACAGGGTGATCGCTGGTAAGGGTTTGCCGTTTTTGGGTGTCGCCCGATCGGTGTTTGCTCCTTCATCTTAAACCTCTATTTCCTTTTTTTCCTTTCGTTTATCCTTCCTTCAGTTTGTTTTGTTGCCTCCCTTTTCCGAAGTTAGGGAAATCGGAGAGGTCTGATTGCTTCCCATTCCCGGAGTTCGGGTAGTGAAGATTGTATTATATATTCACCCTCCCCGAGTTGGGGAGGGGTTGTAAGTGCAGCTGTTCCAGCATGGCAGCTGCACTATCTCGATTTACGGCCTTTCAGAGCCTGACCCGTAAGCACGGGTTCTTTTGTGTACCTCCGGAACGTGAGGTTAGTGTCGAGGACGTTGTCCTCGCAACCGGTCGTGTTGTCGGGATCGACAAGGTTGTTGCCGCTTCACGGATGAACAAGCGGATCGTTATTTTTTTGTCCGACGTGGATTGTGTCCCACAAATTGTCGAACAGGGTTTGACAATCGATCCAGATTTATTTGTAATGATTTCCCCACTAGATAGCCCAGCGATAAAAGTCGTGATATCAAATTGCCCCCCATTTGTATCCGACGATGTACTAATTAAAGAGTTGTCCCGATACGGTACCATCGTGTCTCGTATCTCCATGATTCCCTTTGGGTCACGAAACAACGATTTAAGGCACGTGGTTTCATTCCGGCGGCAAGTGTTTATGATTTTAAAAAATTCCCAGAAGGATTTAAACCTTATAATAAAATTAAAACATCAACAGAACGAATATACAGTGTACGTGTCCACCAACGTTCTAAAATGTTTTGGCTGCGGACAATTTGGGCATGTTAAGCATGACTGCCCCCGAAAAGAGAATTCTCCACAAGTGCAACCTCCCCTCCGAACCGAGAATAAGCAACCCCCCCCCCACCTTCCCACCACCGGTCCAAACCCTTCCACCACTGACCCAAGCCTTCCCACCACCGAACCAAGCCCTCCCGCCGCTGAACCAAGCCCTCCCACCACTGACCCGAACCTTCCCACCATCGACCCAAGCCTTACCACCACTGATCCCAATCTGTCCACCACCGACCCAAGCCCTCTTACCACCAATCCAAACCCCCCCGCCGTACCCCCTTCCCCTCCCCTTGAAACAGGGGCCCCTCCCTCTACTGAAGGATCTAATTGCAGCCATCTCCTGTTAACTATAGATCTCCCCCCCCAGGCGACATCGTCCAATCACAGCTTGTTGCCTGCTATAACTGATCCTACCTCTCCCGCCGTGGTAGCCGATGGGAATCCCCTCCCGATGATCACGTCCTCCCTCCCCCCCCCCCTCCCCCCAAACCCTTGCAATCTCTTCCCACTAACCAGGACGAGTTTCAATTAGTCTGCCCAAAAGGAAAAAGACATCTGCAAACAACAGATGAAAACGGTCATCTCTTTAAAAAACCTACAACTGAAAACCGACAGCCCCCCCTCTCTGGCCTAGATTTGTCCCTCGTCACAGAAAATCGTTTCTCGGTATTGGAGGACATAGATGTGGATGAATCCTCGCCCTTGTCTACTGACCTAGAAACTGATATGGTTGAACCGCAAAAATTAGTACCCCCCCCCTGCTCCCCTGAAGATGCCCTCCCCGTCCCCCCCCTCTATGGACTATGCCCCATCCGATAACGTGGAGGGATGTGATGACGGTGAGGAGATAAATGATGAAAACCAGTGTGACACACCATCTGAGCCATCTGATATAGATGACTCTGTTAGTGAATGTGGTAGCCTTAAGGAAGAAGAAATCCCTCCAATCCCTCCCTCCGAGATAAAAAGGTTTCTTAAGGACACATTCCGAAAAAGGAATGTTGTAATAGAAACCTTTTTTCCGGAGCTACCTGATTTTATACATTCCGCTAAACTGATGGTAAAACGGCCCCACGTTTTTAATTTCAATTCCTCCCAACGTCACCGTTTAAAGAAGTGGTTGCAAAAAGCTAAGAATGAACTGCTATCAAAAAATTGAGTGGTGGTCACTCCTCCTTATAGCTGTAATGAGTTTTTCCATTTGTAGCCTGAATATTAACGGAGGATGTAGCTCTGTCCGTAAAGTTCAAGTAAGGGATTTTTTATTACAGAAGAAAGTTGACATTGCCCTCTTACAAGAGACCCATGCCAACGACTGCTGTGTCGCAGAGTGGTGTAGGCTCTTCCCCGGCCTGTCCTTCTTTAGTAACGGTGACTCCCGCAAAGGCGGTGTCGCAATAATTCTTAGCCCCTCCTTTTCGCCTTCATCGCTTAAATTCGACGAAATACACAAGGGATCCCTAGCATCCCTAGAATTCCACTACTATGGAAAACTCTATACTATTTTTAATATCTATGCCCCAAGTACGCCTGTAGCTCGGCGAGTTTTTTTTAATGACCTTGGGACACACCTAACGTCCCTCGACAGTCAAAACGCCTTAAAAAACCAAGACAATCATGTTTGTATTGGTGGAGATTTTAACTGCACCCTCCAACCCCAACTAGACAGGAAAAGTGCAGAGCCCCATCCTGCCTCCACAATCCCTCTCACCAAATTTTTAAAACAAATGAATTTGACAGATATATGGTGGGTACAGCACCCATCAATCAGGCAATACACATGGTGTCGATGCATTCAGGGTAATATTGTACTTGCTCGCTTGGACAAGTTTTATATTAATCCTCCACTTGAACGCCTCGTTCTGTCATCCAAAATTTGCCCATCAGGATTCTCGGACCACAGCGCAACATTTCTCAAAATTTCTGCCCCCTGCCCGAAACACAAGAGTGCTTTTTGGAAATTTAATAACAACTTACTTGATGATAGTACCTTTAAGGACATTTTTCCGGAAATTTGGAATATTCTGGTTGCCTCCCAAGGGAATTTCTCAAACCTCAGACAATGGTGGGATAATGCCAAAACGCACATCAGACTGTTCTGCCAACAATATCGTGCGTATGGTGTTCAAGAGGAAAGAAAAACCACAACCTTACTTGAAGATGAAATCCTGGAATTACAGGAACAGCTTCAGGGAACCACAAGTGTGAGCTACCAGGGAATGAGGCAACAAATCCATGGAAAAACGGCCTTACTGAATTCCATATCCGAAAGGCGAGCACAAAATGCTTTATTGCGCCTGAAGATGAGGTACATACACGACCTTGATGCTCCAACCAAATTCTTCTTCAGCCTTAAAAGGGGGGCCTCTTCGTCAATGATTACACGCTTGCTCCATGATGGAGAACTCCTTTATGAAGATGGCAGAATCAGGGAATGTGCCCGGAAACATTTTAAACAACGGTTTATGCGGCATGACATTAACCAGGATGCAATATCGGAACTTGTTTCTAACCTTCCAACATTGGCGGAGGATCAGAAGCAGCAGTTGGAGGATCCTCTTAGGTTACCTGAGCTCACCGCTGCCTTGAAGGCCTTGGAACCTGATAAAGCCCCTGGACTGGATGGGCTGACAAGTGAATTTTTCCAGTTTTTTTAGGACACCATTGGACCTCACCTACTGCGGGTATTGAATGAATGTTTAGAGGATGGACAACTGCCGTGGAGTTGCCGGAGAGCAGTCACCACCTTAATTCCTAAGAAAGCGGACACTCAACTTATAGAGAACTGGCGTCCTATTTCTGTTTTATGTACGGATTATAAAATGTTAGCCAAAGCCTTGTCTAATCGAATGAAACCTTTTATGAATGTACTAATAGGAGAACATCAATCCTTTTGTATTCCTGGACGTACTATTTTTAATAATATCTTTCTTATCCGTGATACCATTCGGTTTTGTAACAATTTTAATATGAATGTTGGTCTGTTTTTTATTGACCAAGGAAAAGCCTTTGACTGTATTGACCACATGTACCTTTTTAGAGTTTTAGAGAATTTTGGGTTTGGACCTATTTTTATCTCGTACGTTAAACTTTTGTATTGTAATATATCCAGTGTTCTTAAAATTAATCAAGTATTGTGTAGCCCCATTGCTGTACAACGGGGAGTACGGCAAGGTTGCCCGCTATCTGGACTTTTATACTCTCTTGCCATCGAACCTCTTCTGCTCCAGTTACGTACGCACATTTCTGGCTTCACTGGATCAATTCTTACCACACCGCTAAAAGTCTCTGCCTATGCAGATGATGTCTGTATTTATATAAAAAATAGTGCTGACGTCACTGCGGTGGCTCAGGCACTAAAGACATATTGTCAGGCTTGTTCAG
>NC_136264.1:174178184-174448184 GCF_964187855.1 Myxine glutinosa
CACTTTTTGAATCATCTACTCTTTGTATTAACGACAGACCAATTGACAAATAAGGAAATTTTGCAATTCTAAATTCAGTTATTCGATGTTGATGACTTCACATTGAATGCCGAAAGTGGAGAAGAAGCAAAATAGATGTTTCAAAAATTGAAAGTGCATTAGAGAAGAAAGATTCATGTGTCAGTGATAATAAAACGATGGTTATGGTGAGTGGTGAAGAAATAGAAGGGGAGGAAAGCGGACAATGGCCTTGTTCAATATCTGTAAAAGGAGTTGGACTGAATTCAATTCATTGTAAGCAGTGATATAGATGGTGTCACAAGAGGGGCAGTAGTATCACTGGAAATTTGGTAACAAAAGCTGAGATGTTCATATGTAAAAGATGTGAGGATCTTTTTCTGAATAATTTCTTAATCAGATTTAGTGAAAAGGTGAAAAACAAAAAGAAATGCTTCTGAGCTCAGAATTTAATTTAGAAAAGGTTAAAAGTTTATATTACTTTGGAGACATGATTGAGGCAGCAGGAGGAGCAGAAATAGTAGCTACTGAAAGTAAGTAAGCATCTGAAAATGTAAAAGCCCATCCGCATCCCCTTTACATTTGGACTTCTTCCATATGCTAAACATGATCAAAACAACGAAAATAACACAAATAAAATTGACCATTTTTGGGAACTTTGACCTTTTGACCTCAAAAGCAATAGGCTTCAGTGACCGAATATGCAAACCCAGTTCAAATTTCAAATTGACAATTTTGTGACCTTGAACTTTAATCTTTTGACCACAAAACAATCGGATTCTAGCGTTTTGTTGTGGAACCAATTCAGAATCCCAATATGCAAATGCTCAATCTTTCAGGTTATTTTAAGTGACATTGACCTTTGACCTTTTGCCCAAGTTATTAGTTTGTCTTCTCCATATTCTCATAATAAAGTTTTGTTGAAAACTTTAATGACAAAAGTTGAAATGTGGCCACAAAAGTCGAAAGAAAGCTATGGCCCGGACACACACGCACACACACACACACACACACACACACACACACACACACACACACACACACACACACACACACACACACATACATACATACATACATACATACATACACGTGACTGCAGAACCCCATCTCCCGCGGACGGGCTAGTGATGTCAACTTGGAACAAGTGGGAACGTCTAGGTAGTATCGTGAAGAACAAGATATTCCATTACGTAAGTGTAAAAATTAGAGTGTATAAACAAGCCTGTAGCAGACCTGCATTGAATTGGGAAATTAAACTGCCAATTCTGATTGAAAATGTATCAATAATGGAAAGAACAGAGATGAGAGCAATACAAAGAATGAATGGATTGTCTGAAAGAAAAAATTCTGACGTCAGAAACCAGGAAGATATTAAAAATCAATACTGGTGAAGAAGAACTTAGGAAGGAAGAGAAGCATTTGTTGATATAGTCATATGCAATGAAGGTCAGAAGTAGAAGCAGCAAAGAAAGCAATAAAGTACTTGTGACAGTAACTGAATTTACATTTTGTTCATTATAGTGCTGCGAGATAGCTACATTTGGAGACGCAGACAGTATCTACACCATGAGGGTGACTTCACGGCATTTGTCTCAGGTGGGAAAGTGACTCATATATATATATATATATATATATATATATATATATATATATATATATATATAGATATATATATGTATATATACTAGCAGGAGTACCCAGCATTGCTGGGGGGGGGGGGGTGGGGGGTGGGGTAGGAGGAAGCAGGAGAGGGAGGGGTGAGGAATGGAGTGGGGGGGAATGGAGGAGGAGCTGAGAGGAGAGGGATGGGAGAGATATACTACATATACATATTTTGGGGTGTGGGGGTGGCTTTGACAGGCCCCTCTGTTTTGGGGGAGGGGGAGGGGGAGGGAAGGAGGAAAAAATTTCCTGTGCAAAGAGTGCTTCATAACCTCAGTGTTGCACAGGTAAAAAAGGAAATTGTAATACCCTCAGCCACCATCACCAGGCGGCGCTACACGGTACACATTTACATCGATAATTTACGACCCTCTACCGGTTCCCCACACCTCCCCATGAGGCCGCGGCCACATAGCCTATGTTACCCCACACCCAAAGTTGTATTTGTATTTTTACACTGAGTAAGGTATATAAGCGTTCATAGCTGGAGCACCCGGCGTTGCTCAAGCGAAAAAAAACATTAACATATTTGAAATGAGGGCAAATATAATGAAAAAGCAATGACATCCAAATCAGAATCCATCGCAAATGTCAAAACATCATTTTTACCTTTTCATTGAATATATGCTGGTGAAAGTGCCATTCATCATGTTTCTGAGTTTAATGTGATGGCGTTCAGGAAGAAGAAGAAGCCTTACCACCAACTTTGACTGCTTCCGGAATTGTTTTATTATTGGTGTTCAAATGTCTGGTGATTGTTTTGAATTTATTTATGCGAATGTGTACTTGTATATAACTGTCATTACTCAAAAAGGCTTTGGCACTAGAGAGCGATTTTTAAAAAATCCAAATAAATTCTAAATCTCCCCACGTGCAGAGTACCTTATTGCAACTTTTTATTGTGACTACGTCTAAAGAATAAAACATTCCGACTACTGTATATGAAGAATACAGCTCAAACGGAAAAGTCCCTGGGAAAAAAGTGCTGTGGGTGGTGTTAGCACCTTTCTGAACATTACATTGCACCTTTCTGTCTTGCGAAAACCAAAGTTACTCTTTTTGTCATAGCATACAAAATGACATCTTACTATAATTCACCAAATGTCCGTCTGTCTGTTCGAACGTACCGTAAAAATTGCTGAACCGATCGCAAATATATTTTGGGTGTGTAATCCTGGGACCCCTGGGAGTAAAATAGGCTATTTAGTTTTCCCAATTTCAGCTTTGGTCTCCAGCATTCTCAGGTTTGGACTCTCGCATAACATTCACGTTCGCATAACGTTCATTGTGACGATGTTCTCATTGTGACGATGTATGTGTTCAAGGTAGTGTTTGCCGTGACAGTGATAACGTAATTTCGTAATGTTTTTCGTTTCGTAATCCTTTAATGAACGTTTAATGCCCTTCGATGTCCGGGGCCGCACGCGCGCTACACTGGACGGGCCAGTGTGTACCTTGCCCTTCGCCGTCAGGCTCGGGTAAACCGCTGAGCCACATCCGTGATGGGGACTGGGGCTTTAGACAGTGTCCCACGAATGAGGAATTCCCAGTAAGCGTGAGTCATCAGCTCCCGTTGATTAAGTCCCGGCCCTCGAATTCCTCGAACAGATTCGTTTAAAATAAAAAATTTCTGCCTTCAATTTCTGCTATTTTGCCTTTTCATTTTGGCTTCCCAATTGAAGCCCCGCCCGTAGGGTGGGTACCGTTGCTAGTTTTTTAAATTAAAGATTTCAAATAAACTTCTTTAAAGTGTACGTGCACACAGCTTATAAAATAAGAACGAAAAAACATCCCTCGGCAATTTCCCGTCTGTGTTTATTTATTTATTTTACATATGTGAATTACATGTGCATGCACACTACACGTGAAATGGAGTTTCTTTATTCATCCTGGATGTGAACACGATTCAGCCTTGAAAACTCGTGTGAAAACAAAAAACAAAACGTCGATGGAATGAATGGAAGTTTAAACAGGATTACCTTTACTTCCATATAATAATGATGAATGAAATAAGAACGAAGAAATATCTGTTGGCAATTTACCGTCTGTGGCGATACGTGAACGAAGCTCCACCCCTCTCCCCAAGTTGTTGACGGAAGACGGAAGCCTCTCCTCAGTGAAAGACACATGAAAGCCCACATAATCTTGTTTCTCACAGTCTGAGAGTCCTTTAGGTGCTTTTTTGCAAACGGCAAGCAGCCTTTCATGTGTCTTTCACTGAGGAGAGGCTTCCGTCTGGCCACTCTGCCATATAGCCCAGATCGGTGGAGTGTTGCAGTGATGGTTGTCCTTCTGGAAGTTTCTCCCATCTCCACACAGGATCTCTGGAGCTCAGCCAGATTGACCATCGGGTTCTTGGTCACCTCTATTACCAAGGCCCTTCTCCCCGGATTGCTCAGTTTGGCCGGGCAGCCAGCTCTAGGAAGAGTCCTGGTTGTTCCAAACTTCTTCCATTAAAGAATTATGGAGGCCACTGTGCTCTTGGGAACCTTCAATGCAGCAGAGATTTTTTTTGTAGGCTTCCCCAGATCTGTGCGTCGACACAATCCTTTCTCTGAGCTCTGCAGGCAGTTCTTTCGACCTCATGGCTTGGTTTTTGCTCTAATATGCATTGTCAGCTGTGAGACCTTATATAGACAGGTTTGTGCCTTCCCAAATCATGTGCAATCAATTGAATTTACCACAGGTGGACTCCAATCAAGGTGTGGAAACATCTCAAAGATGATCAAGAGAAATGGGAGTCTCCTGAGCTAAATTTCAAGTGTCATAGCAAAGGGTATGAATATTTATGTCAATGTGATATTTCAGTTTTTTATTTTTAATAAATTTGCAAAACTTTCTAAAATCCTGTTTTCTCTTTGTCATTATGGGGTATTGAGTGTAGATTGATGAGGGAAAAAATGAATTTAAACGATTTCAGCATAAGGCTGCAACATAACAAAATGTGAAAAAAGTGAAGGGGTCTGAATACTTTCTGAATGCACTGTATATATTTGTATCTGTAATTTTGGCGCTACAACCTAATGAGTGAACGTCATGTCGTCATCGTCGTGCATGTCCGCATTGTCTGCAAAGCTCCGGAGGGGCCATCTGGCAGTGCCTCTTTGTGGATGTTAGTATTGTGAGAAACCACCGGTGAAACCACCTGTTCTCACCCAGATTTGGTGCCCCGCCCACCGCGTGACGTGGCCTCCTTGGAGCCTCACGCGATCGGGAGGCGATTCGGCACGTGATTGGTGGAGAGTCCAGAGAGCGCGGTCGCCATCTTATGCAACGGACGCGACTCGAAGGCCCCGAGTGGGAAATAGATAAAGGGATTTCCCTGAATCTTCACGACAGCCGCGTTGGGCTGATCGTTTACCGTTCTGTATTTTACGAGTGAGTAACTCCGGAAGAGAACGAGTGATTCCCGGATCTCGTGGATTGGAACCGTGAGTCAGATATTGCCTGCGTCGTGTTGGAGCTGCTGGCCGACCGTTCCTGCAGGCCTTGTGCGGTGTATTCCACTCTGTTACCCTCCGAGTCCCGGAGATCGTCGATTGGAACCGCGAGTGATCTTGCCTGCGTCCTGTTTGGAGCTTCGGGGGCCGACAGTTCCTGCAGGCTTTGTGCAGTGTATTACATTCGGTTACCATTTATGGTTTTTGTGATCGAGCCAATAAAGCATCGTGCCTTACCCCTAGAAGGCCGATTAAAACACAATTGTGTTTATTGAGTTCTCTCTGTCCACTCCGTGGACTACTTGAAGCCTGGACATTAACGTCCGTATTCCGTGCTGGGAACCATTTCACAGCCGGGATCGCGACAGTATATATAATATATTTATAGTTTATATATATTGTTGTGGATTTGAGAATTGTGTTTTTTTTGTGTGTAACTATCACCCTCCGTGTTGTGTGTAAAGGTCAAAGGTCGTCCCTTAGTTAGTCCATATACAATCACGTAGCAAATCATAGATTTCCCTTTTCAGTAGTTATCTCCTTATTATGTGTATTAGTTTAAGGCTCTGTCTTCCATTAATTGACACTGCATTGCACCGAAGTGAAATAAGGTAGAATCCCCTGAAATATCCCCATGGCCTCCGAAAACCTGCCAGAAAGGCGGCGTTCGCTGCTGCTGCTTTGGGGTTGCGGTTTTCACCGCAAGACTCCATTAGCCACGAGGTAATCTCGGAGAAGAAAGGCGTGTCTCCACCTCGTCATAGAGGGGAGGAGTGAGCCAGCCCCGAACAACCAACCAAGTACAAGGGGTTTGGCTTGAGAGGGTGGGGAGAGAACGCTCGAGGAGGTTCGCGAAGGTTCGGGGGTGGGGTCAATATAACCCGCGGCGGGACGCCCCCACCTCAGATGACATGAGATGAGATGGGATGGGAAGAGATGAAATGAGCTTTGACTCCACCACACAGCTTTGACTCCACCACGCAGCTTTGACTCCACCATGCAGCTTTGACTCCACCACGCAGCTTCGACCCGCTGCTTAGCGGCAACCAGATATCGGTGGCATCGGTGGCATTGGTGGCCGTCGAGGTCCAGCCCGACGTCCCGTGCGGGATCAAGCTCCAGCCAGCGTCCAGCTGAACCTTCCTCTCCCTCCAGCCATCCACTTCCTGCCATTCCTGTCATCATCCCCTGTGTAATTGTGCTTGTAGTCTGTCTTTTGTCTTGTCCCTGGGTTTAAGTAAGACTGCCATCGGTAAGCCAGTGTTGCACTCTGTCCTTCTGGTCCGTCCCTCTTTCTGTCGTTATTTTCTTATCTTTCCATTCTCCTTGGTTCTTTTGGTCTTGTAAATAATAATAATAAATTAGATTTGTTCTTCCTACCTTGCCTTTCTTTCCATTACATCCGTCGTCTTTGTGATTTCCCTCATTGAAAACCTGTGGCGCGATTTTGGCCAACGTTCAGGATCGGGTTAGTCTCTGCTAATTGGTTCGTGCCGCGGTTGCTAGACCGCTCGGCAATTAACATCTCTCCGCAGTTACGAACGAGGTTGTGCACCTGCCTCTTCGGGGGTAGCTGTGCAACTTCAGGACTCACGTCGGTCAGTCAAAGACAAGGGGGTTGATCCCCCCTTGATAAGGGGAAGAAGGCCGACGGAGAGATCCGTAACAAATTGGTGTCAGGAGTGGGATTCGGACCCGAAGCGCGCTTAGCGTGCTCAAATTACGAGTGGCCCACAATTTTATTTTATAAAATCCTAAATTTAAAATCGTGCCATGGATGGTCAAGGTGATCGGGTGCCGGTGGGAGAGTTAGAGGGTTTAGAGTCGACCCAGGACCCCAGGGAAATGTATGTTGGAGAAATGGAGGAGGAGAGAAATGAGGATGTGGTTGAGGGGGTATCAGGTGCACAAGATGGCGCCCTCGCACACGATGTTGCAGCGGCACCAAATGTCACCGCGCCCGTGACCGTAGCAGCGCCGCCAATGGACTGGGGCCTATTCATGCTGCAAATGCGGGCCCTCATGGAAGAGAACAGGGGGTTGGAAGGCCAAATGGACAGAATGGGAGAACAATTGGAAAAAATGAGGGATGAAGCGAGGGGTACCAGTGCCCAAATTGGGAAGATAGACAGCAAATTAGAGAGGCTAGGAAGCAAAATGGAGCGAATCGGCAAAATTGGGGACAGATGGGTGACCGGATGCAAAAATGTGGGGAGACCATGGATCGCATGGTGAGCGAGAGGGTCCCGAGGGTGCACGACGAGGTAAAGCAGGTCGAGAAGCGCTGGTTGGGCGAAGTGGAGAAAAGCGCGGGTAAAATGACGGGTATAGAGATACGCGACCCGGGGTATGGGGCAGCCAGCGACCGCTGAGGTAGAGGGAATTTTAATAAAGCCAGCAGTCGTCAAAGGAAAAGTAGTGGGTATAGTTGAAATTGTAGAAACGACAGACGTAGAAGAGCAACAGTGGGAGGAAGGAATGGAAATTGCTCAAAGTCCGAATACACATCCTGATGCCGCACTTGCTAATCCTTATAAAGATTTGCAGGTGCGCATGGAGAAAAGGATCCCCCAGGTGAGTCGTGCTGTATGTTGTGCGGGGAGATTTTGTAAGAGGATGTCTGGCGCGAAGAGAATTGTTGCGCGATTGGGATCGCGAAAGCACCCGGGCGTTCGTGGAAGGTCCTGTGTGTGTGGTGTTAAAGCAAATGGCACGCGTGTGAGGAAAAAGTGTGCGTCAAAGAGTGAGCGTGTTACAAAGCGCGAGTGTGAAACCGAGTGCGAGCGAGAATGCACGTCGGGGTGTACGGAGTGTGACAAAGGGAGTGAGAGCGATACAGAGTGTACGTGCGAAAATGAGTGTGACACGGAGAGTAAGGTGGTGGTGGAACGTGTATGAGGAAGCGCACCTGAGTTGGTTGTGGCGCGGGTGTGGGAGAGCCCATCGGAGCGCGTTAGTGGGTGGATGCAAGAGTGCACGCCCATGGTGAGTGTTACGGAAGACGTAACAGAGGAGAGGTGTGGAACGAAGTGTGCGAACGGCGAGTGTGCGCGAGAGGTGTGGTGTGTAACGGGGAGTGTGGTGGTGGAATGGACAGAGTGTGTGGGATGCACTGGAGGCGCCGAGATGCCAGGTTTTGTGTGTGTGAAAAGGGTCGCGTATGCGTGTGAGCATGCGAGTAAGGCATCGACGTTGAACGGGGTGGCGTTTAGGGTAACGGGTAGCCGATGCGGGCGCTCGGTGCGCGGCGCGCTTTGTTGGATGCGAAGCTTCCCGCGGATCGCGCTTTGTTGGATGCAAAGCTTCGCGCAGATCGATGCTGCGTCGCCCCGCTTTGGAGCGTCGCGCACGATTCGGGCCAGGTCCCGCACTGAATGGTCGGAGCCGCGTCAGAGCGGCGATCGGCGCGATTCTGGGGGAGGGGAGCCGGGTCGGACCTTCGCCCCCTGGTGGGGACGGGGTTCCGACCGGGCGAGCCTCGGTCGTCGGGCCGGAGACCGCAAGGTTCCGCTCCGCGATGATGCGTGGAATCTCGGCCTGAGCATGCCTCCTCCCCAGAATCGTGGAATGCCGGACGGATCCACCTGCAGGCAACAAACCACCCTCATTCATTGCTCGGCTTTGCGAAGCCAAGCTTTGAAAATATAACGACGCACCGAGGCTCAAGTATAGCGGACTGTGATAATGATAGTGTTTTTGATCCGAAATTTAGAATAGTGAATCGGATTGGCAAAAATTTGATTGGCAGATTGATGATTGGTAGAATGATTGGCAGTGATTGGCAAATTTTTGATTGGTTGCAATTGGATGAGCCAAATTGATAGTAGAAGATGCCCGATGTGGTGGGATGGCAAATCCACCATCCCTCACACAGGGGGCAAAGGAGCTATAGTTTTATGGGGTTTGGCAGTGAAAACTAGCCCGGGAGGGTTAGGATAAAATGGTAGGGATCTAGAGATGACCATAGGTAACGGTAAGGTAAGTAGCAACATTGGACAGGTAGTGGGGACATAGCGAGGGTAGTTGGATGATAATGATGAGGGAGCGCAATAATGTAAGGGGCGACGGGGAAGCGCGAGTTTTAGCAGGGCACCAGGTAGAGCAGATGATGCCGTTTGTGTGAGAATCAGAAGTGTATTGTGAGAAGAGTAAGGTGATTGTGGATTGTATTGAGCGTGAACAGGTGTATGGAACAGTGTATGAGTGAGTAATGGTGATTGTGTGTTGTGCTGAGCAGATGGCTTTGGAGGAAGGAGGGTGCAGGAAGCACCAGGTGTGATGGCACAGGTGTGCAAATACAGGTGTATGGAGAATGGTGGTGTGGAATACATGGAGTATGGAATATATGGAGTATGGAATGGATGGTATGGAGTGAGTATGGTGAAAACTGTGGAGTGGAGTGGATGGTGCGAAGGTGTGTATGGGGAGGATGGACCCCTATCCCGAATACCCGGGGGGGGTAGTTTAAGAGTTAGGTAGAGGGAGTAGGTAAATTGTGGTTGGATATTGGCATCTGTGGTGCGTGTGGAAGAATGGTGTATGGATGGGTGCATTAGTGTCATGGAAATGACTGGGCATGTGGCCTGTTAGTGTGTGTAGTTAAATGGGCACTCCGCCACTGTTAGGATGTCGGCCAGGTGAGGCCGCAGGTGGGCTTTGGGAGCCGTAAGAGTTGTGGATGGGGCCCGAGGATCCGGAGGACGGACCCGGGTAGCCTAGTGCCAGAGAGGGCACCGAGTGGGGAGAGCGCCAGAGGGCCTTCCCCAGTTAGATAGGTTAGGTTAGGAGCAGGTAAGCTCGGAGGCAACTACGGTGGTGGAGGTGTGCAGGTGGGTAGACCTGCTGGGAGAGCCACACGACCCAGTCCTGAAATTGGGCAAAGGCACAGGGAGTTGAATCGGGGGAGTGAGACCCCAAATTGATGAAGCACCACAGTTTGGTCAATGGGAATTGGTTCTTAAAACCGCATACAGTAAGATGGCCAATGGATTGGCAGGGAAAGACCCAGGGTAGTGTAAAGTGTGTTAAAGTCATTTAGAGGATAGTTAGGATTAAGAATCTCCTCGCACCATATACATCCACTCACCTGAGGTGACAAAACTCCACACCATGCCATGGTTGTTTTTGTTATTTTTCTGTGCAAATGTTTGGAATGTGAGACGCATCATGACGTGGGTATGACATTGTGCTTTGTTGTTCCATCTCTCCCTCCTTATGAGGATTGATAATGAATTTGAATGATGGCAAATTTTGGTTGGAGGGATTGTGGGGACGAATTTGGTATTAGGGGAAATGTGGGGAAGACGTGACGGTAGCGACGAATTGGTAATGTGTAGATTTTTGTAAATATGGGGTAAGGGCAAGGGTAGAGTAGGTAACAGGGGGGGGGGGGGTGACATATGGTAGGGACGAGCTTTTCTCTGCTCAGTCTCCAGACGCACCTCGCCTTGCATTGCCTTTATTGATGTGTACCCTTGTGACCTTACCCCTCGCTCACCTTTCCTTTCTGTCTTCCTTCCCCGACCCATGGATCGTGCTCTCTGGGCACCGAGGGGAGCGTGCGGGAGTCCGCCATTGTGTGCCAGAACCCCCGCAACCAGCTGTCTGCACCGATGCACCACTTATGGACCACATGTCTGTGGCTGAGCACTACTCACGGACCCCACGGGTTGGGGCATGGCCCCTCTGCTGGAACTGGCCATGATGGCCCGAGATCTTGCTGGCGGACCTTGGTAACATGGCACCTATGCCATACAGGTGAACCACTCCTAGTCGGCCCTGTGGGCCATAAATAAAAACAATGGACACATTCTGTGCTTGTTTTATGATTGCAAATAGGCCGCCAGCAAAGAAGAAAGACAACATCGGGAAGAACGACAATAGCCAGCAGAGGGAGCTGAAGAGCAAGACACCAACAGGGGTTTGGTTATTTTTTTTATTATGAACTGTGGTGACTGTGCGCTGATTGGTGCTTTATGGTGTTTTGGTGCGTTTTTGGTGCTTCATGGTGTGTCGATGCAGGGCAGGCTGTCTCCCCCCCAAAAAGAACAATCACAGGTCCTGGGTTAGTTTTGTAAATACCAGCATCAAATGTAAATAATGCTCCCCACTGTTCATGTGTAGTTTGAGAACCATTCCGCAATTCGGTTAGCTGTGGGCGTAAATCTGTTAGATAGGGTGCAATGCAGCAGAGGGACATAATTATTTGTGTTTTAAAACTGTCACACTCAGGGTCAGGTTAAATGTAGAGGGAACTACACCTACGTGTCACACGAAGTAAAAGTTTAATAGGCCCGGGACGTGTCTAAGAGGATGAGGGTGCAGTGTTGTGGATTTGAGAATTGTGTTTTTTTTGTGTGTAAATACCACCCTCCGTGTTGTGTGTAAAGGTCAAAGGTCGTCCATTAGTTAGTCCATATACAATCACGTAGCAAATCATAGATTTTCCTTTTCAGTAGTTATCTCCTTATTATGTGTATTAGTTTCAGGCTCTGTCTTCCATTAAGTGACACTGCATTGCACCGAAGTGAAATAAGGTAGAATCCCCTGAAATATCCCCATGGCCTCCGAAAACCTGCCAGCAAGGCGGCGTTCGCCGCTGCTGCTTTGGGGTTGCGGTTTTCGCCACAAGACTCCATTAGCCACGAGGTAATCGCGGAGAAGAAAGGTGTGTCTCCACCTCGTCATAGAGGGGAGGAGTGAGCCAACCCCGAACAACCAACCAAGTACAAAGGGTTTGGCTTGAGAGGGCGGGGAGAGAACGCTCGAGGAGGTTCGCGAAGGTTCGGGGGTGTGGTCAATATAACCCGCGGCGGGACGCCCCCACCTCAGATGAAATGAGATGAGATGAGATGAGATGGGATGGGAAGAGATGAAATGAGCTTTGACTCCACCACTCAGCTTTGACTCCACCACACAGCTTTGACTCCACCACGCAGCTTTGACTCCACCACGCAGCTTCGACCTGCTGCTAAGCGGGAACCAGATATCGGTGGCATCGGTGGCCGTCAAGGTCCAGCCCGATGTCCCATGCGGGATCAAGCTCCAGCCAGCGTCCAGCTGAACCTTCCTCTCCCTCCAGCCATCCACCTCCTGCCATTCCTGTCATCATTCCCTGTGTAAGTGTGCTTGTAGTCTGTCTTTTGTCTTGTCCCTGGGTTTAAGTAAGACTGCCATAGGTAAGCTAGTGTTGCACTGTGTCCTTCTGGTCCGTCCCTCTTTCTGTCATTATTTTCTTATCTTTCCATTCTCCTTGGTTCTTTTGGTCTTGTAAATAATAATAATAAATTAGATTTGTTCTTCCTACCTTGCCATTCTTTCCCTTACATCCGTCGTCTTTGTGATTTCCCTCATTGAAAACCTGTGGCGTGATTTGGCCAACGTTCAGGATCGGGTTAGTCTCTGCTAATGGTTCGTGCCGCGGTTGCTAGACCGCTCGGCAATTAACATCTGTCCGCGGTTGCGAACGAGGTTGTGCACCTGCCTCTTCGGGGGTAGCTGTGCAACTTCAGGACTCACGTCGGTCAGTCAAAGACAAGGGGGTTGATCCCCCCTTGATAAGGGGAAGAAGGCCGACAGAGAGATCCGTAACAATATATATAAATATATATATAAATATATATATAAATATATATATATATATATATATAATATATTTATTTATATATATATATATATATATATATATATATATATATATATATATATATATATATATATATATATATATATATATTCAAAGAAAAATCTCAAAAATCCACAATTCTCATTGGACTATCTTCTGTCATGATTTAATGTTTTAATTGATCGGAAATCCAACAGCAGCATTCGTGTTGTAATGAAAAAGACATGTGATACAAGTCAAACAGATTCCTCACATGAGTTTACAGGAGCAGTCAGATGTCAGGAATATCCATCTTCTATTTCCAGATGGAATGCAGCAGATGCTTGAAGATGTCTTCCCTGATCACAAGTGTGATGAGTTCATCATATGTGGTTGCAAAAGTCTGAACGAGGATGTTGGAGCTGCAATTACTCCAAATCCAGACGACTGTGCGCTGACTGACCTGTGCAGTTGCAACTCGCAGAAATAATCATTCATCACAGCATGAATAGAGCGGATAATCACATTGTAATATTTGAACGTGGGACCATGCTAAAAATGTAAAGAACCTGATGATTTTATGATTTCACAGATGTCGATATTCATGTTATAATTTAAGTTTTCTGGTTATGCTCAATGTTTACCACCTATGGGATGTAAACATTACAGAAAACGATTTTTTTTACAAATTGAAAACAAATATTTTATGAAGGATTTGCTCATGCAGATATCATTAACCACAATATGTTGGGAGGTCTTCAGGGAAACTTTGCAAATACATTCTATATAAATATAGATAATAACACGAACCCTGTGACAGCATTGTTGAGAAAATTATTTGTGTTGCTACCATTTTAAAAAGATGTTTTCGAGATAATATCCGAGTGATGACGTCATCCTTACATCATTTTTATATCCTGTTCAAGGGAAATTTCACAGAGACGGAGTCTACAACGATATACAATTTTGAGAGAATACTATTCGAACAAGTTACGTATTAATATGGCCTTTCAAATAAAATGGATCTACCTTTTAAAAATAATTTTGAACTTATGACGTAATGATGGCGTTGTTGTTGCTCCTCCTCTTTGCAGATATCTTGGAACTTATAATTTTCTGATTTTGTAAACTCTTGCGGTGCTTGTGTGAAAAAAATTATACATTTTCCTGCCTGTATAACAATCATTTCACCAAGCAATTTCACCCGAGTAAGTTGCAAACTTTGACACAGCAGTTCATCCAGTTTGGGAAGGAAGGCAAGCAGCCAACAGAGTGTCAAAAACGAGGCACACCCAAAGGGATTCTTCATTTATGTGCAGAGTAGCAATGAGAATTGCACACACAACAGTAAACACCATGAGAAAAAAGTATTGACGTTTTCGGTGTGAGCAATTATTCAAAGTAAGACAGCCTCTCTCATGCTTTGAAGAAACGCTCACACTGTAATATCACTTCAACTATTTTCTCAAGTTGGTTAGTATACCTCTGCCAACATTTACAGTGCCCTGAAAAGTATTCACACCCCTCCAAAGTTTTCACATTTTGATGCCACTTGAGCTCATTTAATGATGCTTTCAAATCAAACTTATTATATACGAGTATAGTCTTCACAAACGACTCCAAAGTGATAAAGCTAAAAAAAAATGCAGATAACATGTGAATAAGCTAGCTTAACAGAGAAAACCAGATGATTTTCAGTTACATAATTATTCAAACCCTTTGACTAATTAACCCTAAATTACTTCAGGAGCAAATTATTTGTGTGAAAGGTTACAAACTCATAACTGATTTCTTCCACTTCTCAAATTGGAGTTTTAAGGTTCAACTTGCTGGGTCAACCAACAAGGCAAACATTATGACCAAGGAGCTTTCCAAAGAAGTCAAACATTAAGTGGTGGAGAAGCACCATTCAGAAGAGGGTTATATGAAGATTCCAAAATCATTCATTATTCTGTTGAGTAAGTACCAGATCAGGTCACCCATCCAAACTCAGCAGCTGGGCAAGCAGAAAACTGGTTTGGGATGTCACAGTAAATCCAACAATAACTTTGAAAGATTTGCAAGGCTCTATGTCCGAGATGGGGGTGGGGGGGGGGGGGGGGTCAGTGTTCATCAATCAACAATATCCCCTTCCCTTCACAAAGCTAGCCTCTATGGACAGGTCTCAAGAAAGAAGCCATTACTGAAAAAATACATGTCTAAAAATATGTTTTAACAGTAAGGAGTTTTCCTAAAAGCATCTTAATGATAGTGCAGACATGTAGAGAAAAGTTTTGTGGCAGGAAGTCAACAATTGAACTTTTTAATGTAAATTCAAAGCGTTGTGTCTGGTGCAAGCCTTACACTGCACATCACCTAGTCAACATTCTTACGGTCAAGCATGGTGGTGGCAGCATCATGTAATGGGGCTGCTTTTCATCAGCATGGATTAGCAAGCGTGTCAGGAAAGAAGGGACAATGGACGGTGCAAAGTACAGGAGAATCCTTGATGAAAACATGCTTGAGTCAGCCATGAATCTGAAACTGGGTAGGAGATTCATATTTCAGCAAGACAATGATCCAAAGCACAAAGATAAAGCCACACTGGAGCGGATAAGAAGATTATAAATGTTCTTGAGTGGCCCAGTCAAAGTCCTGTCTTGAACCCAATTTAACATTTATGGTGAGGTTTGAAGATTGCAGTCCATCAACGATCCCCATAACAATTGGCAGAACAGGAGCAATTTTCACATGAAGAATGGGCAGTGATGTCACCATCTCTCTGTACAAATCTCTGTGCAAACCTATCCAAAACGACTCATAGCAGTCATTGCTGAAAAAGGTGCTTCCACCAAGTACTGACCTAAGGGGATGAATACTCTTGTAACCAGTGAATTTTGATTTGTACCGGTACATGTTTTTTTACAGGTATTCCTGACATGTAATCTCCTTCTTCTATAACAGTGTTTCGTTTGATCTCCTCAGTTATCATCATAATAAAACACGCAATTTGGCATCTGTCTGTCTGACTGTCTAATAATTTTTGACCGCGATACATTCCGTCGTTACTTATCCAATCTCAGCCAAACCTGACAGGATGACTAAGGTTTACACAATGAAGATTGTAGCGCATTCATTTCCCCCCCCCCCCTCCCCAAGGGGGTTTTCTCCCAAAGCAGGTTTTCCCCGCCATTGCCGCCAATGGGGATTGCATGTTGAGGTGTATATCCATGTTAAATTAGCTTTATCGTGGCATATTTTGAAGGCCACTTCTAATAACCAAACTAATGATAATAGCGTAATATTAATGTTATTACAAAACAATATTAATAATCTTCCACCTCCCAAAGGGGTTTTTCTGCCGTGTTAACGTGTATACATAGGTTATTGTGCCGTTTTCATGGGAGCAACGGCCTCTAAAAAAAAACAACCCCTTTTTCAGGTCATTTTTCCTGCTTGAACAGGGGTTGGCCTTGCCAGCCCCATCACAATCATCATGGTTCCCTTTTTGAGGCAATGATTTTAATGGCCAGATGCCCTTTAGTCGCCTTGTACAACACGCAGGGATACGATGTACGTGTACCGATTCTAAACCAGGAAGCACACCTGCACATTCATCCCAGAAATCTGGTACCCAATTTGCCGACCTCAGGATTACTAGTTGATTTAACCCCCTTGTTGTTAATTCAATGAGCGACTGGGATTCGAACTCAGGATCCTAGGATCCCAAGCCAGCAACCTAACCGCTAAGCCAACACCATGCGTGGAGCAACAGCCTCTACAGGAAGTAAAAACATTATATACCACAAACACGTTTGATTACCTTTTCAAATAGTCGATAATGCTAATTAACACTGAACTTAAATAAATTTGGAGGAATCCGGACATTAGTCTGCTGATCACGTCGACGATTGCACCTGATCGTAGAATGCTGAATTATGTGCTGAAGAATGCATGAGGAAGAAGAAGACGGCTACATATGAACAGATTCGGACAGGCTTTGCATTTTCATATGTTTTCTAGTTTGCCTTTGCATTTATTATGTGCTGAAGAATTTGCATCCTCACATCAAACTTGTTTTTCTGACTCATAATGGCGTAGCCAAGTTAAATGTCTGATCATTATTTTTTCCCGCATATTGTGTTTTGAATAGGGCGAGCATCTGTTTGAGAACATCATACAATTGACCTTTTTGCTTTATTTGTGAACTCATAAATTAAGTATCAATTAAGGACAATTTCAACATTTTCATTTGCACATATAAGATAGATGGGTTCAGCAACACATGTGCCTTTCCACACACAATGCCATACACAAGGTGATGATGAAAACCATATTGGGTCCCACCCTATGCATATTGCAGTCACGTGATGTCCAGTTCTGCTGCAGTCTGGGAACGTATACTTAACAACTGGAACACGTTTCCTACACAAATCCAGATGAAATCTGCTCAGTGGTCCTCGCGTCAGAAAATGAGGCTTCCTTGCTGGCCAGGTAATCTCACAGATAGTTGGGCGGATATGTGACAAAATATCAGAAAGATGTTCACCTCTGGCAGGAAGCATAAAAATTGGTATATAAGGGTTTTAAGGTATGCTGAATTGAAATAGATGTGGAGACGTTTGATAGGATCAACGTAACGTTCTCAAAAATGAGGTTTTGGGCGACGGGGTGTTTTTGCATTTTTTGCCAATTTCGCGCTATTCGCGGTAGGACGGTACAGTTGGTTCTTGGCCTGCCATCTTATTGTGGCTTCAATGATCATTTAGCAGCATACATTACTGGAATGGGTATATAAATACCTCTAATGTGGTGTATTACTTATCACATTGTGTTAGTAATCTCACTCTACATGGACTCTCAACCATAACTGCTGGCATCAACTGCACTGCGAGATGAGAAAAATTTCGATTTCTTTAAATGTGCCACAATTTAATAAATTTCAAAATACACCTGCATGTATATTTCTTCCAATCCATGTTAAATGGAATAACAGTCCCAAATAAGTAATATAGACAGTGTTTCTCTGGGAACATGTAGAGTTATGTGCTATGCTACTGGTAGTCGAAAATTGCAAAAAGACATATACTTTTGTTTCTCTTTTTGGAAGTTTGATGTGTGGGCAGTAATATACGTATGTATTCTGTTCAGAAAGTTGACAACAGACAGATATGGAAAGACTTCTTTTCGTCACAAAAAGATGTAATATGCAACATAGTATACGCATGAAATTTGGGAGCAAACATACAGAGCCCTGGATCGCCTACATTTACCCACAATGTCAGTTGCTTGTTAATTTTCTAAATGCTTGAATATACCCCATGGCTGCTCAAACATAGGCAACAATGTATGGCAGGTGAATTTTAAGATACCAATTACTCTGTTACGCAAGTTATCGATATTTAGAAATACACCAGAAATAAAGCCAACCAGCTGAATATCATAGAACCAGACCAAATAAAGTCTATGGTTAAACAGTCCACAAGTGCACCTCTATAAGTTATATGTCAAGGACAATGTTAATTAATAAATAAAAAATTACATTATTTGTACATAACAAATGTACATGTTGTGTTATGTTATGATTGTGTGTTCTATAATAGACGGACATATCTATTATTGTATATTATAACACAATGGACATGTAAATAAGATGTAAACCTCTAACAAGAACATTCTCAACCAATTCTCTGACATCATCAAAAATAATGACCACGTTGAATGGCTGTCAAATGTCAAATGTCAAAAATGTCAAAAGTCAAACGTCTCCACATCTATTTCAATTCAGCATACCTTAAAACCGTTATATACCAATTTTTATGCGTCCTGCCAGAGGTGAACATCTTTTTCACATATCCACCCAACTAAGAGGGTGCCTTTATTTTTTTAAATATTGATCTTCCCAATGATGTGCAAGCCGTTTTTTTGTCGAACCTGAAACATGTCTGGACTAGCATTTGTCTGATGCAATACTGTACCGTAGTGTTGTGTAATGAGATTTTGAAAGTAAAATGCCAATGTCATTAAATTGCATTGCAACCAAATCATGCCCAATCACGAGTGGTCCATCTCATCCAGTATAATGATTGCAATTTTATGAGCTATGAACTAGTCAATGATCACAGCACAACATAGTCAACTGCACCTACTATTGTTTGTGAAATGCCTTTTGATGAGATTTGATTATATTTTTTTGGCAAGGGAGGTGGAGAGGAAGGAGTGTTTTTATTTTTTCTATTTTTTTTGTATACAAGGTCGAGGCTCGTGTAAGAGCTAACATTGATCACAAAAAAACAAATTGACACATAAAACATATGACGAAGGGAGCGGGAGAACAAGATGGAGAGCAGGGACATCTGGAGATCTGTGGGAGGGAAAGGGCTTGGGGGGAGGAGGCATGGGAAGGGTGGGGGGGGGGAGTATAAAAAACACATGGACACTGCAAGGACTTCCAGGAAAGAAGTCGTTATTTCAAAAAAGTGTATCTGGGGTGAATTAACGGGGGTAGAAAAGATCAAGGTTTTGAATGGGGGAAGATAAGAGATGGTGGTGAACAGCTGTTTTAAAGACCTGGAGGGAGGAGTGGGATTGAAGGAAGTGAGAGAGTTTGTTCCAGAGGCGGGAGAAAAGAGGAATGAAGGAGTGAAGGTGAATAGAGAGTCTTGATTTTGGCAATTTAACCATAAGAGGGTTGCTGGCAGATCTTGTGTGACCTGTAGGAATATTTGGGGGACGATTGGAAGGGGTTTGGGTCATTTTGGCCTTTATGATCAGCATTTTGTACCTTTTGCAGCTGGAAAGGCTTTGAACTTTATAGACACCAATCAACAGCAAAGCCATTCTGTTAAATGTTCTTACAATGTGCATGTGTATGACATTTTACAGATATCCTATGCAATCTCTACTACTACAAGCCATCTCAAATTGGAAATCGCTTCTTGAATGCCTGTTCAATCCATCCGAGTAATGAGATTATTTTTTTTGTCATTTGATGAAATTATATATGCAGCATGGCCATTGCAGAAGTTAGTTTGGCTCATCATGCCTGCCTATGTATTTAGCAAATGCAGTTTTGAGAGGAATCCAATTATGGATATGTTTTCCGAGTTGAATCATCAATGAGACACAGCTTGGCCATTGTCATGACAGGATTGTACTGATGTAGCACATTTACCTTTGAGGAGCCTTGTCTGCATTTGATTTTCGTCCGACATTAAACTGGGAAATTTGGGAATTAGCAAGCCGGGCGTTACACCACAGTGTGCCAATCCTCCGAAGGACCATAACCTAGGGACCCAATTGCGAGTGTTGGTGAAAGTTAAAAAAAAAATGACAGCGTTTTGATGTGTAAGTGAGTTATCACTCCATCGCCAAAATTCACAAAAATTCTGCCCGAGTCTACAAAGGAGCACTGCTTCAGTGGTATGTGCAACCTTCACATACACGGATTATTCTTACGAGTCCTTACGGATCGCCAACTCGTAGTCAATCGCAAGCATCCGTAAATAACTCGCTGGTATCCGTAGATAACTCGTCACAACTCGCAACAACTTTTGACATGTCAAAAATCATCTTCCGTTATTTACGGATGCTTGCGATTGACTACGAGTTGGCGATCCGTAAGGACTCGTAAGAATAATCCGTGTATGTGAAGGCACCCATAGTCACACTCTGAACCATGATGCAAATGCACCACCACATGCTGCATATGAGAGAAGAGGCTTTGGCATTAATGCAGAGTGGCCTATAGATTGTAGGTCAAAAAATTTAATTTGACTAGATTACTGTCACACAATGTCCTCTTTTAGAAAGGCGTCATGGAATATTTAACATCCATGAATGATTACTTTCTGCCAATACAACCAGCTTAATATTCTCTCTGAACGTATTCAAGAATCCTGCACAGCGACTGCAAGACAGTTTGTAGTTGTTACTTAATCTACTGGAAATTGAAATAATACAAATAAGATGTAGAGGTGGGTACCCTTTTTCTGAGCTCCCCACGAATCCCATCATGTCTGTCTTCTACTGTATGGCTGTGATTACACACTTCCATGAAAAGGACTTCTGTATACAAGAACATGTAGTTTGGTAAGGGAGATGGCAGGTCAATTCTATCATGCAAGGGTGATTCAAAAAGTTATATGGATGAGACACATCGACAATATTGGGACCAGGTTAACCCCGCAAGGAAATCCAGCAGCTGAGGTCGCCCAAACTGAATGTCGAAATCTGAGATTCTGAAACCTTCTCAAAATAAGTCAGATATAAGTGTTTGGAGGTTGAAAGGACATTCAGTGAACACTACCATCATTCAGTAATATGCTCCAACCCCTGCTGCAGATTAAGAAAATGTGGAGGAGTTCTATGGAAAGTTGCATAAGTACTGGTTAGAATAAGTGCCTAAAGAACCACCTTTAGAGGCCATTTTTCCATGCAGAGCAGGGGTTGGCCTTTTTCAGGCACCCTGGTCTCCTTTTTGAAGCAATGTTTTACGGCAAGATGCCCTTCCTGCCACCAACCCTGTTAGTCGCCTCTTGCAACACACAGGGAATTACCAGTGAACTCTGGTACTCAATTTGCCGACCTCGGAAGGATGACAGGCTGAGTCAACCCTCCTGGCGTTAATTCAGCGATCGACAGGGATTACAAACCCAGGATCCTCGGATCCCAAGCCTGCACGCTAACCGCTAAGCCAACACCAGGCTAATAGGTGCCTAAAGGAGATGTTATAATTATTATGGGAGACTGCAATGCAACTATTGGAGAAGCAGGAGCACCAGAGATTGCAGGAAAGCACGGACTTCGTCTTCAAAATGAGCCAAGTGTCCCACAGTCTGCACCTGGCAGAGTATTGAGAGATTGATTGTGCAGTACATCTCCATATTTTCTTGATTGGAATGTAGTCAGTCAGATTTTTAAAATGTTTCCCATCAGGTGAAGTCCATGTGTATTTTCTGTGCTTGGGTTGTTTGAACCATGTGTTTTCATTTATGAGATCATTCTCCACCCAGAACTCTAGCATTCGCTCCAAATCATGAACTCTTTGTGGAAAAAATCCTTGAGGCAAATTGAGAAAGGTGAAAACAAAAATCAAAGACCTCCAACCAGATATGACCTTGACTAAACAATGTGAAATGAATCAGTGTTCACTTTTCAACATCTGCCGTAAATAAGATGAGTAGATTCTCACCGAAACGTTGGCTCTACTGACTTGTAAGTCCAGCTTTTGCATTTATAAACTTTTACTGATTTAATTAAATTGGATGAATCATAACAATCTGCATCGATTTAATGTGAAATAAAGGTTTAAAACCCCCATTTTGTAGAGCTGTACTTGGTTGACAGAATGCCAGACGTATTGTGGAAAGAGGTTGAAGACATTGTCAAATAAGAGGCCAAAAGCAAGCAGAAAGAAGAAGGCTAAAGAAGAAGGAATCATGATTGAATGAATGAATGAATGATCGTTTTTAAGGCCATTTTCCCCGCTAGAGCGGGGGTTAGCCTTGCGGGCCCCATGACAATCATGGTTCCCTGTTTGAGGCAATGTTTTTATGGCCAGATGCCCTTCCTGACGCCAACCCTTAGTCACCTATTACGATGAGCAGGGATACGGTGTACCTATTCTAAACCGGCGTACACACCGTGATCATTCATCCCAGCAAGCTGGTACTCAATTTGCCGACCTCGGAAGGTTGACAGGCTGAGTCAACCCCCCTGGTGTTAATTCAGCGATCGACCGGGATTCGAACTCAGGATCCTAGGATCCCAAGCCGGCAAATGAATCATGATTACTTTCTAAAAATCCTGTACAACCGAAACAAGAAGGCTAAATAGTTGTCAGAAGAGGCAAAAAGTATTGCAGACAGAAGAAGAGAGACGAAAACCAAGGACGTATCAAGAGAGAACATTAAGCGGCTAAATTTCTACTTCCACTGAAAAGCCAAGAAAACAAAGATATTTCAAAAAAGCTTGCGTAGAGATAGAAAGTGACAACAGAGCAGGAAGAACGAGAGCTCTTTTTTTTTAAAGATCAGAGAGATCACAGAAAAGTTTAGGTCTATGATTTGGGTGTGGAAGAAACTAAACGAAACACAAGAAAACTAAAACTAAAAGAAAAAAAAAAACTTTGAAAGAAACTAAAAGGAGAAACTAAAAGAAACTAAACTAACAGACTAAACACAAGTGGAAGAAAGATGGAAAGACTACCGTATACTGAAACTCTACAAATGAGATAGAGAGAACGTAAGCAAGAAGCAATAGTGATACATTGTGAGATACGTAGAGCCCTGGAGCTGGCAAATGGGAAAGCACCAGGTGTTGAGCTGGCACGAGGTGCCGCCAAAATTCTAGTACTCTTTAAGGTAGTTTGGGAGGAAGCAAGCAAAATTTTAACAGCTATCTGTACACAGATCTGGAGCAAAACTATATTGATTAAAAGATGGAAGCAGTCAGTCTACATACCATTGCCAAACAAAGGGGATGCAAGAGAGTGTTCAAATAACAAAACCATTGTCTTGATTGCACATGCTGGCAAGGTATTACTAAAGGCGATTCGACACAGAATAGAGGACTTCATGAAGCAAGAAATGCCCGTTGAGCAAGCCAGTTTCAAAAGAGGAATAGATACTAGAGATCAAATTGCAAATCCGAGGTGATGCAGGAAAAAAGCTAGCTAATATTAAAGCGAAGGTGTATGGCATCTCTGTTTTATAGATTACTAGAAATAAGACCTGGAGTTGCCCAGTGATGTTCTAATCCAATTGGCATTTTGAAGAAATCCCCCAAAAAAATTCCAAAAAAATATATATATATTTGTGGGTGCCCAAAACACTGCCCTACACCTTCTAAGGAAATTTATTTAATATTATATTACACAAACACACACACACAAGCTACAAAGTCTCAGGCACTTTTTTTTTTTTAATCGCCAAAAAAAATGAACTTTTTTTTTTCAATTTTATTTTTGCCTAAACCACTCCCTCACACTCACTGATGAACCTCTTAAAGTTTGAAGAAGATCCATTCTGCCATCTGAGCAAAATGGCGACACAGACGGACAGACAGCCAAACGCTTATCTTATGGTATAGACAAGCAAAAGTACCTGTCACTTTGCTGACTGATTTAATCAAAAGACAACATGTCTTCTGCTGTCTCAACAATGGATGGAGGTCCTCAACACCAAACAGGAAATCAGAGCCGTCTCCCTTGACATATCTCGTGCCTTCGATACGGTCTGGCACCCCACTCTGCTCACCAAACTCTCCTCTTATGGAGGGTACCTTGGGATACCTTTAGGCAAAATGCAAAATTTGGTTAGATTTGGTTCAGTAGTTTTACAGTTTTTGAAGCATATACTGTATAAATAAACAAACAAACACTAATTGAACTTTATATCTTCTTCTATCTATCTATCTTCTATCTATATATTATTTATTATTTATTTATTATTAGTATTATTTATTATTTATTATTTATTATCTCTCTTCTCTCTCTATATTATAAAAAAAAGTTTTTGTTTGTTTGTCTGCACAAGCTAATCTCCTGAACGGTGAAAGATAGAAGGAAACCTCTAATACAAAAAATGTCGAGACGGGCCCCGGGAAGGTTATAGGCTAAGTGTTGAGGCCGGTCGAGGCCACCTCGGACAGGCTGGGCCCATTTCGCAATTAAAAGCTGAGCTGGATTATAGTAGTCAATCGTCTACGGCCACGAGTAAAAGCTGAATTATAGTAGTAAATTCATTCAAAAAGAACCAGAAATGTCTGGACAGACCCCGGGAAGGTTATAGGCTAGGTGGCGAGGCCGGTCGAGGCCGCTTCGGCCGGGCTGGGCCCATTTCGCAATTAAAAGCTGAGCTAAATTATAGTAGTCAATTTTCTATGGCCGCAAGTAAAAGCTGAATTATAGTAGTAAATTCATTCAAAAAGAACCAAAAATGTCGGGACAGGCCCCGAGAAGGTTATAGGCTAGGTGGCGAGGCTGGTTGAGGCCGCATCGGCCGGGCTGGGCCCATTTCACAATTAAAAGCTGAGCTGAATTATAGTAGTCAATCGTCTACGGCCGCGAGTAAAAGCTGAATTATAGTAGTAAATTCATTCAAAAATAACCCGGGCAACGCCGGGTGCTTTCCGGTAGTATTAGATAAGAATGCTTTCAATTGTGTTGATCATAAATTGATGTCGATTATGCTGAGAGAAATGATGGGGGCAAAGATGAGACCGAGCTGGGAGGGGGAGGCTGAGGCTTTTTGGTGAGGAGTTGTCAGAATTGCATGTGGGAGTTTTCCCAGAGTAAATATATGCAATTGTGTGTTTGTGTGTGTGTGTGGGTGGGGGGGGGAGGGGGGGAGGGTTGGGTTGCCAAATCACCCCATGTGTGATTTTCTAGCAAACCTAAAAATAGACTGAAATCTTGTCAACTGAGATGATCAATGTGTTCAGATTGGGAGACGATCATGTGGAAATAGTGGAAAGTTTAATCTTCCGGGGTTCGAAGGTTGACGTGAATGGCGAATGTGGAGGTGAAAGTATAGACTGTTTGCATTGGAGAGAACAGTCAATCCTGACAAATTCCACACTCTCACTTTGTCTCTCCGAAAAGACTGACTGGACAACTCTCTCATCTACTTTCTCAATCATCCTCTCCAAGAGGTTCTGCCACTCAACCTTTTTCCCTCACTATCTGCCATGATCTTTCCTGGGAAAACCACATTTCAAATCTGACCTCCAAAGCCTGTCGCCGACTGGGCATCCTCCGTCGGGCGAAGTCCTTCCTTGGCGCACCTGGGCTCCTCACCACATACAAGGCTTTGATCCACAGCTCAATGGAATACTGTTCCCCCCTCTGGGCCGGTGCTCCTGCCTCGCACCTTGCTCGGCTTCACGCTGTTGAAACCAAAGCTTTCAGAATCATTGGAATCTCCTGCGATGAAGCTAACTCAGAGGGCCTGTCCCTTACTCACCGCAAGCAGGTTGGTGGTCTTTCTGTCTTCTACCGACTCCTATCTGTCCTAGCTCCCCCAGCTCTGTATGTGCTCTGTCCCCCAAATATATCTGCAGGACGCACAAGATCTGCCAGGCAACCCTCTTCTGGTAAAACTGCCAAAATCAAGACTCTCTGCTCACCTTCACTCTTTCATTCCTCTTTACTCCCGCCTTTGGAACAAACTCCCTCACTCTCTTCAATCCCACTCCTCCCTCCAGGTCTTTAAAACAGCTGTTCACCACTATCTCTTTTCTTCCCCAATCCAAAACCTTGATCTTTTATACCCCAGTTAATTCACCCCAGAGCCACTTTTTTGAAATACCAACTTCTTTCCTGGAAGTCCTAGCAGTGTCCATGTGTTTTATACCTCCTCCCCCCTTCCCAAGCCTCCTCCTCCAAGCCGTCTACCTCCCACAGATCTCCCTGTTCTCTACTATTGTACTTGTGTGCTTCCCTCTCTCTCCCCATCTTGTCTCCCGCTCCCTTTATTATATGTTTAATGTGTCCGTTTATGTTTTTTTGTGATTAATGTTCGCTCTTACACGAGTCTCGATCTTGTATACAAAACAAAAAACAAAACAAAAAAACAGCAATTGACAAAGATCTGGAAATATAAAAATGTGACGAAACATACCAAGAGGATGCTGGTAAATAATCTGGTATTTCCAGTTGTAATGTATGGATGTGAGTGACGGACAGTGAAGAAGAAAGAAAGGAAAATTGACAGTTTTGAAATATGGTGTTGGAGACGAATGTTAATACTTCCATGGACTGCAAGAATAACAAACAATTCAGTGGTTAAATAAATTAGACCACCAGGCACATTCGAACCCCTTGTGCTAAAACAGAAACTGTTATACTTTGGACACATCATGGGTGCAGAAAACGAGTCTGGAGAAGTCAACCATGCTGGGTGTGGTTGTTGTTGCTGTTGTTGTTGCTGTTCTTGTATAGCCCCAGACGGTTCTCTCAAACAAGCTCTTGGCACGGAAACAGCCAATCGATCTCTGAGGAGCGACCCAGAGATCCCCCACATCCAGTGTAATGTAATCCTCTCCCTTCCTTCACAAATTGAGGGCCACAACAGAGTTAGAGATAGAGAGCAAGAGAGAGAAAGAAGAGAGAGAGAGAGAGAGAGAGAGAGAGAGAGAGAGAGAGAGAGAGAGAGAGAGAGAGAGACTTTGACTTTTAAACTCTTTTTATTATAAAAGTATAAAACAAGAGTACCACCAAAAGCAATTCATCCAGGAAAATCAGTAAAATCATAGCAATCCCGGAAGGAAAAAAACAATCGGTGCACTGCAAACCAAGCGACAGAAAAGGTGCAAATACCAAAAAAAACACGAGGAGAAAATCTAGGCATAATTTCTAAACTAGGCATAATTTTATATGTACAAATTTACAATCGCATCTGCAACCCTGAGGAAAGACTTAAGAAAGAAAGAGTAGGTCAAGACCAGGGGGAGAAAAACGCCGGCAAGGAGAAGCATGGAACAGTGTATAAGAAACACCCGCACTGTATTATACAGAAATTAACAATTTGTTATCTTGGACCTCACAAATCCCTCCAACACACCAGGTCGCAACAAAATTTGCAAGGTCGTTTGCAGTTTGGACACAGCCAAATTCAAGCTTGAGCCTTGCTGACACCAACTAACTAAAAAACACCATAATACTGCATTCCTGCATGGGTCTGCCGCCCAGCTTCGCCTTCCGTGACAGGTATACGGCCAGTTTAGCTGTAGCGGTTAGGAACCCGAATACAATAGATGTGGGTCCCTTTTTGGGAGGAAAGCCAAAGATGTAAGCTTTCAAAGAAAAGGTAACCCGCAATCTATGGGAAATAAAATTTAACCAATGAAACAAAGGAGAAAGTCTTTCACAATTAATGAAAGCATGAAACAAATCTTCCCTCACCGGACAAAAGGGGCAACAGCCGGAAATGGGGGAAAAAAAACGAATGACAGCATTGGAAGGAACAATCCAGTGGGCCAAACGCCACTGAAGGTCACCTGTTCTTTTAGAAATAAGTCCAGCATACATTGTATCCCATAAAGGCTCAGAGGGGGGACCGGGAGGCAAGAGTCCTTTCCACCGGGTAACCCCAGCTAGAGGTGGGTCCCCAAGAAGAAGTTTCACACAAGACCTATAAATACTCTTGCTGCTCATAGCATGGAAGGGGGGTGACCCTGCGCTCATGGGGGGCAGCTCGTTTGGGGTAAAAGCGACACCTAATTTTGGGACTGTGGGCTCAACCTCTGCGTCCTGCGTCCAATGTAGGCCTAGCTGGTGGCCCCTTCGGATCACCGCTCTTAGTATGTTCCCGATTTGCCTCCTGGACCGAACACCTGTTAGGTCCGCCAGCTCGTTCGCAGGCTTCCATCCCTGTCCAGAGTCGTGCCGGAGATGACACACTTTCAGGATGTTGGCCACTATGAAATGCTGGCAGAAGTCGCGACTCCTCGGGATATCGGGGAAAAGTGGGTTGAAAAATAAAGGCTCGTGTGCATACATGTTAGTGCCATACGAGTCTGTTTGGCGACTTATCGAAACGCCCTGCCAGGCATTCAAGAGGCTCTGATAAAAGACTGGGAGCAGAGATGTATCGACGTGTTGAAGGTTGGTCAAGAAAAGTTCCTGTCCGTATCCGAGCCTCCCAGCTCGTTGAAGAATGGAGCAGGCTAAGGGCTTTCCTGGTAGGTGTTCTGCATAAAGCAAGCGTTGGATGGAGCGGAGCCGGAAGGCCAACAGGCGGCATTTCACATCGACTAGGCCATGACCACCCTCGGCCGAGGGACAACATATGGCGCTGGGTCGAAGCCAGTGGTAGCCTCCCCAAAAAAAATCCACCAGTTTCCTCTGGATAGCTTGGAGCAAAACCTCCGGTGGTTGCAGGCAGATGAACCGGTGCCACAAAAGGGTAGTGACGAGGTTGTTGACAACTAGTGCACGACCCTTATAGGAAAGGTGGGGTAGAGCTCTTTTCCATCGGCTCAAACGCCCATCTACCTGGTCAATGATCCTGTCCCAATTGTTCTGGGCATACTGAGGAGGACCGAGGAAGACGCCCAAATACTTGATGCCATCGTTTGCCCACACTAGCTCTGCAGGAAGGGGAGGTGGTGGTAATAACGGTGGCATAGGTAAGTCATTTTTTGGAAAGGGGATCCACAGAGCCTTGCTTTTCCCCCAATTACACCTTAATGATGAGGCAAGGTTGAAGTCCGACAAACACTTTGCCATGGCGTCACTGTCGCATTTTCTTTTTATAATGACACAAAGGTCGTCGGCATAAGCTGACAGGGTCAAAGGTGGGTGTCCTGGAGAAAGGACAAGTCCAGGGATATCCTTTCTGAGGGCGATTAAGAGGGGCTCCAAGGCGAGGGCAAATAATAGACCTGAAAGTGGACAACCTTGCCTTACCCCTCTCTGAACCTTTATGGGTGGGCAAAATTCGTTGTTAACTTTGATCAAGCTGGAGATGTTTGCATATAACAAAGCTATGTAGGCTCTAAAATTAGTGCCAAGCCCGCAAGCTTGTAACACATGACACAAAAACTCATGATCAATGCTATCAAAGGCCTTTGCAAGGTCAAGAAACACCAATCCAAAACCCTCTTTGACACATTTACCAGTTAACAAATCTCTGACTAGGAATATGTTGTCATAGATGGATCTGCCAGGGATGCCGCAACTTTGATCAGGTGACACCAGGTCCCCAATAACTGTCTTCAACCGGTTCGCAAGGACCTTGGAAAACAGTTTGTAATCCGTGCACAACAAAGAGATCGGACGCCAGTTTGACAGGTGTCGGAGATCGCCAGTCTTGGGTAGCAGGCAGAGTACTGCCCTTCTAAAACTGAGCGGTAATTCCCTGGATAAAAGAGATGCATCCAGAACATTGAGCAGCTCTGGGCCCAAAATGTCCCAGAATGCTGAAAGAAATTCGACGGGTAAGCCATCGATGCCAGGGGCCTTTCCCGACTCCATCTCAGCAAGTGCACCGGTTAGCTCTGGAAGGGTAATTGGAGCATCCAGTTCCAGACGTTGGGCCTCAGCCACGGAAGGAAGATGAGAGGTCAAAACATTCATCATTTCGTGAGAAACTGTTTTGGCCTTGAAAAGTTCAGAAAAGAAATCGATTACATTTAATCTTATATCACTCGGATTTGTTAGGATGTTCCCCCCTGGGTCCAAAACCGAAGATATAAGTCGTGCTGGTTTCTCTACAGTTTCTAGGTGAAAGAAAGCCTTAGTTGGGGTATCTGAAACCTTTATATTCTGTATTCTTAGCCGAACTAGTGTGCCCGCTGCTTTTTCATGGATCAAATCCCTTAATTGGGCCTTCTTCTCGAGTAGCAACCGATAGTTCACTGGGTTGCTCTCATTGGCCAACTTGCTCTCTAACCTTAAGATGTCTGCTTCCAAGCAAGCCATCGTGATATGTTTTACATTGGTACAGTGCGAATTAAATTGTTGACAAAATACTCGAATTTGGGCCTTTAGGTTATCCCACCAGAGACTAATTGAGGAGAAAGAAGATTTTTTAGTACTCATTTCAGCCCAGAAATCACGAAAGGAGTCTGTAAATAAACTATCTTCGAAAAGTTTAACGTTAAACTTCCAGTAACTATTTCTGCATATGGGTCGAGGAAAAGAAAGATCTAAGGCTACCATATTGTGGTCTGAAAACAATGACGGAAAACAACCTGAAGAGGCCGCGACGTTCCTAAAGGGTACATTAATGTACCAGCGGTCGAGTCTTGCCGAAGACACCCGGCCATTGGCACATCGACACCAGGTAAACTGGACTATGTTGGGGGTGATGCAATCGCCAAACATCCAGTAGACCGGCCGTCTTAAAGAAACGGGATAGGTCCGCATGGGACTCGGGGTGGGGTTCTGCAGAGTTTCTATCCTTCGAAGGGTCAAAGGTGCAATTAAAGTCACCACCAATGCACACACATTGGTCGAGATCAACTGATTTCAGGTGGTTTACCATGGAGGTGAAGAAGGCCTTTCGGTCCCTGCTCTCACTAGGTGCGTACACATTGAAAATGGTACAGCGGAAGTTTTGATGTGCAAGCTGAAGGGAAATAAGCCGGCCTTTTATGACTTCCTGAAAATGACAAGACTCAAAAGCTAGACCTGGCTTTCGAAAAAACCCAACCCCAGCAGATGAGGCTGACAGATTGCTAAAATAGCATTGCCCTTTGAAAGTTTGACACCAGTCATGTTCCACGTTAGGTGTGATGTGGGTCTCTTGTAGTAAAAGAACATTTGCCTTTTTACGGTCAAACAAGTTTTTGACTTGGGCCTGACGGAGGTGACTTGCACCCCCACCATTCATGTTTAAGGTCGCAAAGGAAATGTTTTTCATTCCGTGGTAATAAAAACGCCCTGTGCTTGGGAACACTCCGTACCTGCTCGGGTAACAAACTTTCTTAACCTGTGGAATTGAGATTTCGTCAGGTCAAAATCCTCACGCGCTTTGATTATTGACTTTGCGGTGCACATGAATGCAGCCAAGTCAGGGAAATAGTCTTTAATGACAATGTTGCGGTGACCATACGTTTCGTTAAGGAAGGTAAGAATGAGTTGAGGGGATACCTGCGAGTGACCTGTCATCGCTTGTGACAGCGCGGTTGCCTCAATGTCATCTTCGGACTCAGACACGTCAGATAACATGTCGTCAGGATCTGGGGTATTACCCGCTGCCCCCGCGGTCTTGTCTGGAGGCACCTTCACAAGTTTCCCAAGGTGTTCCCGAGAGCACTCGTTAACACTTTGGTGGATATTTGTATCTGGGGTCGGAGCTTGGGTTTGAGATCCCAGCAAACTCAGATTTACCGGCCCCGTTTGTACAGTGGGAACGTTTATTGAATCCTTAGTCTGCTCGGTATTTAAAGGGGGGACAAGCGGAAAAACATTTCCCAGCTCGGAAATGGTAATACTTTCACTGGAGGTTTCGCACTCGGAACCTTCCAGGTGAGAGGCACAAATTTTATTTTTCGGCTCATTTACATAATGAGACTCGCTGGTGTCATTGACAACGGTATTCATGTACTCAGTTAGTGAGGGAATGTCAGAGGGACACTCGGACACATGTGCACCGGAAATGGTGCCGCCCATGACCGCCTTCTTTGCAGCACCAGCGAAAATGCTTGGTGCTGGTGCTCTTTGCTTTTTAGCATACACTATGGATTCTTCGTTCATGGGTTCGGGAAAAGGGGCAATGCTAGTTGTGTCAGTCACATCGGTGGGTGTCATCACATTGGAATCGGAAAGCACCGGTGTGACAGACGACTCAGTCGGGGTGTCAGAAGGTACGGTCGGGGTGTCAGAAGGTATGGTCGGGGTGGCAGAAGGTATGGTCGAGGTGTCAGAAGGTACGGTCGGGGTGTCAGAAGGTACGGTCGGGGTGTCAGAAGGTACGGTCGGGGTGTCAGAAGGTACGGTCGGGGTGTCAGAAGGTACGGTCGGGGTGTCAGAGGGTACGGTCGGGGGGTCAAAGGGTACGGTCGGGGTGTCAGAAGGTACGGTCGGGGTGTCAGAGGGTACGGTCCGAGTGACGGAAGGTACGGTCGGGGTTTCAGAAGGTACGGTCGGGGTGTCAGAAGGTACGGTCGGGGTGTCAGAGGGTACGGTCCGAGTGATGGAAGGTACGGTAGGGGTGACAGGAGATACGGTCCGGGTGACGGAAGGTACGGTAGGGGTAACAGGAGATACGGTCCGGGTGACGGAAGGTACGGTAGGGGTGACAGGAGATACGGTCCGGGTGACGGAAGGTACGGTAGGGGTAACAGGAGATACGGTCCGGGTGTCAGCGAGCATGGTCGGGGTGTCAGAAGGCGCGGTGGAGGGATTGGCCTTTTTACAAACCCTTTCGTTATGTCCCGGTTCACCACACTTCGGACAAGAGGCCCTAGGACAGAATCTTTTAACGTGTCCGAATTCTCCACAATTAAAGCAAGTTAAGGAGGCTGAGGAAGCATACATGTGGTATTCCCGATCATCCAACGATACTTTAAAGGATATATTTAAACCTGTATCGGCTCCGCGATCCGGGAGAATCATGTACACCTGCCTCCTAAAGCTCATTACGTGTTTAACACGATCGCTGCGACACCCGAGCGGAATCATTGAGATTCGGGAAACAATTTTACCATAACGAGACAGAACGGATAGGAGTTTCTCGCCTGGCATAAACGGTGGAACGTTGGATATTGTTATCTTGGTAGCCGGCGTATCCATAGGGGATACCGTAATATAATGACCCCCTTTTATGGTTAGACCGGTACTAACGACGTCATGAACGAGTTTTTATTCTGTTACGTGGTCCCCTCGGTGAATACCTGGTCTCGGTGACCCCCGGACCGTGAGAGGAACTTCGCCAGAAGCTGTATTAAATATGCACTTTCGCCACGCAATCCATATGAATTTCACCCCAGGAGACAACTGACGTTCAAGGATATATTTCAATGGGAACGACCATACAATTGCAATGACACAACCACGGAGATTTTCCCCGAGCAATCAACCATATACAACCATCAACAATTCCCAATTCACAAGCACTTTCCTAGGAGTAAGATGGCCATCTTATATACGTGTGTCCCGGTGAGTACTCACGACACCCTTTTGGTCTCGGTCCCGCACAATGTCTCTGGGCCCCTCCTGACCAAGATGATGGTCGCCGTCACCGCACTCGGGCGGTAGAACGAACCCCGGGTGGACGTGTTTCCACCGGGCAGGTATCGTACCAGGCACCGTGGCTGCAGCCCCTCGTGGCCACGCGCAGCGGATACGGTAAAGCAAGCCAAACCCCACGCCGCTTGCAAGGCGCGTTAGGCCCCAACGTGCGACCCGCACGCGTCTGTTTGGACGGTGCCGCGAACGAGGCCAGACGCGGGTTCGATGCACGGCCCCACGTCAACTTGACGTCTCCACCGGGCCGGTACACGTTCCGGTAATTCCTCTCGCCAGACAGGCTTCGGAACGCCGCTGTTTTACGCAGCGCAAGGTCGATCCCACCTTTTGTCGGAGCGGGGCGAGGAAGAATAATAATCGTCCTTTTTTCCTCGTGTCTTTTTCTCTTCCGTTTCCGGTCACTTCCGTTTCCGGCCACTCCCTCAGAAGGGCTCCTGACCCTCCAACCACAACAACTACACAACAACTTAATATACTACACACGGATAAGCAAAGACATGAATGGTAATTCACATACATTCACATAAATATGTAACACTTCTGACACGAAGACAACAAATTTCTGGTTCATTCGTGATGCCGCACGAACATTACCGTCTCCTATGATGGATCCCACGGCAAGGATAATGTCCTCAGCCGGAGCTCCTTCGGGCGGAACACATGCGAATGCATGCTTACGCGTTAAATTTTCGAACGCCTCGTAACGAGGCGTGTATTCGCCATACCAGCGAAATTTCCCCTCCCCCCCCCCCCCCCCCCTTGTCCGAACCGGACAAGAAGGTATCAAACCTAAATAATCGAACTAAAGTAAATAATAAACGTGCATTATAAGCACAAAAATGGCTTACAAAGCGTCGTCAAAGCCAGTAGGCCACACCCAAAATGGGCTCGCTCTCAATCCTCTCTCTCTCGAAGACAAGGGTGCAGAACGGATGAAAACACAATGCCGAAGCACACAGGATGGAAAAGGAGAGGGAGGGGGGGGGCAGGAGAGGGGGGAAAACTCACAACGGACTCACCAAAACACCGAGCAGTTGCTCACAGCCGCCATGACTCTACACCCAACGCACCGACAGCCGATAGGTGGCGAGAGAGAGAGAAAGAGAGAGAAAGAGAGAGAAAGAGAGAAAGAGAGAAAGAGAGAGAGAAAGAGAGAAAGAGAGAAAGAGAGAGAGAGAGAGAGAGAGAGAGAGAGAGAGAGAGAGAGAGAGAGAGAGAGAGACACTTTGACTTTTTAGACTTTTTATTACAAAAATATAAAAATACAAGCCAGTCGGTGAAGAATACTATTCAATACAGGCACAATAATCAAAAATACAGAAAATAAGAAGAGATAATGACAGGAAATCAAAACAGTACAATGAACAAGAAAAGAAAAACAACAACAGAAAAACCGACCACACACTGAATCAATCCAAACAAACCTACAAATATACCATTAATTCATTCTCCTGCACCATGCAGATCCCATCAAAACACCAGATGTTCATAAACTCATCAATACATTTCTTCCTTTCAGAATCACAAAATTCAAGTTTGAGTCTTGCAGATGTCAAGGCATTAAAAAAGAACAAGACATCACATTGCCCAATCGGCTTTCCTTTCAGTTTTTCCCTCCTCGATAAATAAATTGCCATTTTCGCCATGCCCACTAAAAACAAAAACAACATATGTACATGTTCTTTCATATCATTGAAACCAAAAATAAATGATCGCAGAGAAAAAGTGATCTTCATTTTTCCAGCCATGTAGTTCAGCCATTGAAATAAAGGCACAAGCCTTGCACAATCAACGTACGCATGGAACACATCCTCTGTGTAAACACAGAACGGGCAACACGTAGATGTGGGCGCGAAATGACTCACTAATTTATTAGACGGAATGATCCAGTGTATCATTCGCCACTGGAGGTCACCTGTCCTTTTGCTTACCAGCTTACTGTATATTGATTCCCATACAGGCTCAGATGGGAGTCCTTCCGGCATTAGCCCTTTCCACCTGGCCACTCCATTTAACGGTGAGTTCCCAAGCAGAACTGCAGTGCATAACCGATACAGGTCTTTACTACTGCATTTCTGAAAAATGTTTTGTCCCTCACTAATTGGGGGCAAGTCTCCGTGACTAGGCTGTACCAATAAACCAGGAAAATGCCAGTCATTGGATGTCACCAAAACTTCCTGGGTCCATCTTAGTCCAAGTTGGAAGCTTTTCTTTACTATTTCCTTTAGTACTCCTCCGATTATTCTGTTTGACCATATTCCAGTCATATCAGCTATCTCTTGCACCGTCTTCTACCCCCAACCAGAATCATGGCGGAGGTCCAACACTTTGATTATGCCCGCTGTAATAAAGTGTTGATAAAAGTCTCGGCTTCTTGGAATTGCAGGAAACAGTGGGTTGTAAAAAAGGGGTTCTTCCACAAACATGCTTGTAGCATAGGTTTCTTGCTGGCGACTAGTCGAAAGGCTTTGCCAGGCATTCAGAAGGCTCTGATAGAATGATGGTAGATGAGATGTGTCGACATGTTGGAGTTGGACTAAGAAAAGTTCAGGGCCGTATCCGAGCCCGCTTGCTTTTCGCAGCACGTGATAGGCCAGAAGTCGGCTTGGCAGTCGTTCCTTGTACAGCAACTGCTGTATGGTACACAGCCGAAAAGCCATGATACGACTTTTTATGTCGATCAGTCCCTGGCCACCTTCAAACAAGGGGCTACATATGACATTTGGTAGCAACCAATGGTGACCACTCCAAAAAAAATCCACGAGTAGCCTCTGCACTGCCTTTAGTAGTGCCTCTGGCGGCTGAAGGCAGATAAACCTATGCCACAGGGAAGAAGCCACCAAATTATTAACCACTAGAACCCTGCCTTTGTAGGAAAGGTGGGGCAGCGCTCGTTTCCACAGTCCCAGTTTTTTTTTGACATGCTCAACAATCCCGTCCCAATTTTTGAGGACGTAATGTGGAGATCCCAGGAAAACCCCAAGGTATTTGACTCCGTCTTCCACCCATTTTAACTTTGTTGGTAGATGCACAGGTGGTACCAGCACTCTTCCAGGTGGAATGTTCTTGAGACAGGGAATCCATAAGGCCTTACTCTTGTCCCAGTTACACTTCAAAGAAGAAGCGAGGCAAAAAAGATTTAAACATTCAACAAGTGCTGGGATATCACTCTCCTTCTTAACAACCACACAGACATCATCTGCATAAGCCGATACAACTACTGAAGGACTCCCAGGGGATACTGTCACTCCTGAAATATTTTTCCTAAATAAAATTAGGAGTGATTCCATTACCAAGGAAAATAACAACCCAGAAACCGGGCATCCTTGTCTCACCCCTCTTTGAACCTGTACCGGAGAGCTGAGTTCGTTATTTATTTTAAATAAACTAAATATATTGTTGTACAACAAAGTCACGTAGGCCCTAAAATTGACACCAAAGCCACATGCTTCTAGCACACGATACAAAAAAACATGATCCACACTGTCAAAAGCCCTTTCCAAATCAAGGAATATTATCCCAAAATCTTTTTCCAAGCAATCACATTCCATTAAATCTCTAATCAAAAAAATATTATCATAAATAGATCTGTTTGGGATGCAGTAATTCTGATCATGGTGGACTAGGTCACCGATTACCGTCTTCAACCGACTGGCCAACACTTTCGACAATATTTTGTAGTCCGTACATAATAACGAGACCGGCCGCCAATTCTTTATCTGTCGTAGATCCCCAGTCTTTGGAATCAGCGACACCACTGCTCTTCTGAAGCTTAGTGGGAGTTCTCCAAGCACCAAGGATGATTCCAGGATATTCAATAATTCAGGGCCCAAAAGGTCCCAAAAAGCCAAGAAAAATTCTGCCGGTAGGCCGTCAATCCCAGGAGCTTTTCCCGAGTCCATTTCACTTAGGGCCTGCGTTAGCTCAGGCAAAGTAATTGTTGAATCCAGGCCCAGGCACTGAGGCTCAGTTAGGGATGAAAGGTGAGAAGTTAAAAATTCCATGGTTTGCTCACAAACATTTTGTTTTGCATAAACTTTTGAAAAAAACTCTCTAATGCACAACCTTACATCTCCAGGGTTGGCAACCATGTTTCCCCTAAAGTCTTGTACAGAGAAAAGGGTTTTGGGTGACTTATTTACAAAATCCATTTGGAAAAAAGATTTACTCGGGGTGTCTGATACCTTTAAATTGTTTATTCTTAATCTGATTAACAGGCCTGCTGCTTTCTCCTGAATCAGCTCTCTCAGTTGAGCCTTCTTTTCAACCAATAACCTGTGGTCTCTTCTGATATTATCTTTAGCCAGTTTACACTCTAACCGTATAATATCAGCTTCTAAACAAGCCATTGTTATATTTTTTACGTCAGTATCATTTGAAACAAACTGCTGACAAAACACTCTAATCTGAGCTTTTGTGTTATCCCACCATAATGCTAAAGAAGAGAAAGAGGGCTTTTTTGAAAGTTGGATGACCCAAAAAGCACGGAAGGCGTCTTTAAACAAAGCATCTTCGAGAAGACTGGTATTGAATTTCCAGTATGCACTTTTACGTAAGGGTTGAGGGAAAAAGAGGCCCATGGTAACTAAATGATGATCAGAAAACAAAGATGGAAAATGATTTGGAGAGATAACCGCATTCCTGAACTGTGAGTTTATGTACCAACGGTCAAGTCTAGCGAAAGTCATTCTCCCATTGGCACATCGTCCCCAAGTATACTCAGATTTGTTGGGGTAATGCAGTCTCCATGCATCTGGCACACCCACTGCCGAAAAATAATTTAACAAATCAGTACTACCTTCGGGATGAGGTTCTGCTGTATTTCGGTCTATACTGGGTTTAAAGGTGCAATTAAAGTCACCCCCCATGCAAATACAATTATTGAGATCTATCGACTGCATGTGTCGAATTAAAGATGAAAAGAAAGCTCTTCGTTCCACACTCTCACTTGGTGCATAAACGTTGAATAGTGTAAACCGAAAATTATTAATGACCAGTTCCAATGAAATAAACCGGCCTTTAATCACCTCCTGGAAGAGGCATGACTCAGGTACTAGGCCTGGTCTGAGTAAAAAGGCTACACCAGCAGAAGAAGAAGACATGTTACTAAAAAAACATTGTCCTTTAAAGAGGCGACACCAGTCGTACTCCCCATTTTGAATTATATGGGTTTCCTGGAGTAAGAGCACATCAATTTTCTTGCGCTCAAATAAACTTTTCACCTGAACCTGGCGGTTTTGGCTTGCACCTCCGCCATTCATATTTAAGGTTCCAAAGGTGATTTTTTTCATGGATTATCAAAAGGCGTGAGTGGTTGTTGGGAAATCTCGCTCCCTGCTTTTGTAACAGCCTAAGCCGATGAAACAGCGACCTTGTTAAATGAAATTAATCCGGCCTCCTAATTATGTCCTTTGCAGCCTGGATGAATGAAATTAAATCAGGAAAATGATCTTTTACAATCACATTTCGGTGTCGGTAGGTGTCATTCAGAAAAGAAATAACGAGTTGAGGGGCTATGGATGACTGATCTGATGAAGATTGAGACAACTCAGTCATCTCAACTTCATCCTCTGAATCTGACAAATCAGAAACAGCTCCGCCAGGGTCACATATATCAGTCTGCCCAGTCCCCATTTTGATTCCAGCCAAGTCCGAAGATTTGCTGGAATGTTCTATGGTAGAGTCATCCTCACTCTGGTACCCGGGACATTCAGCAGGAGCTGAAATCTCGGCTTCACCCTCCTGCAGGGAGATGTTCACTGGCTCAGTTGACGAACCAGTGTCATGATTTAGATCTTGCAGGGGTAAAGAGGAGCTTGGGGCTGAGACATTCCCAATCCGCTTGGTCTCAGCAGGTAGTGAAGGTGGCGGCTCACTAATGGGCTCACCATCATCTTTAGTCTCACCATCTACTTTTTCTCCCAGGTTTTCGGTGCTGCCCGATAATGTTTCAGAATTAATTAATTCATGTTCCTTCTCCCTGGTGTCAACACAGCTTGTGAACACCTGAGAAAGACGTTCCAGGGCGTCTGCACCCACACTCTCTTTATCCAACACTACCTTTTTCAAAGTAATGTTGGAGTTACAAGCACCAGGTGCTCTTCGTTTCTTTGTCACCACAATGGGATTTTCTTCCATCTCCTCACTGCACGTAGCATCTGCCACCACAGGTGGGTTATCTGGGGTTATTTCATTATTTACCGAATCAGCGGTGTTGCCGTTTTCACTAAGACGAACAGGAGTATTATCCCTACTCCTCGAGTGCGAGGGAGCGTCGGTAGGAACCGTTCGGGTATTTCGGTTTACGTAGTTTCGTACGTTAGAGACCGGGGTGTTATCTCTTTTACAATCAGCGTCACTATGACCTGCTTCACCACACCTTACACACGATACCTTCGGACAAAACCTTTTCACATGGCCAAAAGCTCCGCACTGAAAACATGTTAATGATGCCGATGACGCATACATCTGGTACTCATGGTTGTTCACCTTTACCTTGAACGTGATGTTTAACCCCGTGTCATCGCCTCGATCCGGAAGCACCATATACACCTGCCGTCTGAAGCTCATCACGTGTTTAACACGTTCATCCTGAGACCGGGGCGGAATCATTGTGATTTTTGACACAGCTGTTCCGTATCGGGACAAAACGGACATCAGCTGGTTGCAGGTTATAAATGGGGGTACGTTAGATATGACGACCCTCATCGACGGAGTGTCCATAGGCGACGCCAAGACAAAGAGACCTGTCTCTGTGGTTAAACCCGCACTTACAACATCGTGAACGAATTTTTCATCGGATACAAATACAACAACTTTTTGATTCATTCTCGACGCTGCTCGTACATTTTCACAACCGATTATTTTCCCCACCGACAAAACAATGTCCTCAGTGGATGTTCCTTCGGGTGGAACACACACAAATGCATGCCTCCTTGTTAAGTTGTCGAACGCCTCTAACCGAGAGCGTGTATTCGCCATCCCAGCGAATTAACACCCCCCCACTTGTCCGAACCGGACAAGTAGGTACCAAAACGAAATAAATCAAACTAGAATAAATAATAAACGTGCATTATAAGCACAAAAAGGCTTACAAAGCGTCTTCGAAGCCAGTAGGCCACACCCAAAATGGGTCCACTCTCAAACCTCTCTCTCTTGAAGACAAAGGTATAGAAAGGATGAAAACAAAATGCCAAAGTACACAGGATGGAAAGGAGAGGGAGGGGGGGGGGGGCAGGGGAGGGCAGGAGAGGAGGAAAACTCACAAATAACTCACAGCCGCCATGACGCCACGCCCACCACAAACGGCCTGCAGGGGGCGAGAGAGAGAGAGAGACTTTTTTTTTGGACTTTTTAGACTTTTTATTACAAAAATATAAAAATACAAGCCAGTCGGTGAAGATACTATTCAATACAGGCACAATAATCAAAAATACAGAAAAGAAAAAGAGATAATGACAGGAAATCAAAACAGTCCAATGAACTAGAAAAGAAAAACAACAACAGAAAAACTGACCACACACTGATTCAATCCCAACAAACCTACAAATATATCAATAATTCATTCTCCTGCACCATGCAGATCCCATCAAAACACCAGATGTTCATAAACTCATCAATACATTTCTTTCTTCCAGAATCACAAAATTCAAGTTTGAGTCTTGCAGATATCAAGGCATTAAAAAAGAACAAGACATCACATTGCCCAATCGGCTTTCCTTTCAGTTTTTCCTTCCTCGATAAATAAATTGCCATTTTCGCCGTGGCCACTAAAAACAAAAACAACATATGTACATGTTCTTTCATATCATTGAAACCAAAAATAAATGATCGCAGAGAAAAAGTGATCTTCATTTTTCCAGCCATGTAGTTCAGCCATTGAAATAAAGGCACAAGCCTTGCACAATCAACGTATGCATGGAACACATCCTCTGTGTAAACACAGAACGGGCAACACGTAGATATGGGCGCGAAATGACTCACTAATTTATTAGATGGAATGATCCAGTGTATCATTCGCCACTGGAGATCACCTGTCCTTTTGCTTACCAGCTTACTGTATACTGATTCCCATGCAGGCTCAGATGGGAGTCCTTCCGGCATTAGCCCTTTCCACCTGGCCACTCCATTTAACGGTGAGTTCCCAAGCAGAACTGCAGTGCATAACCGATACAGGTCTTTACTACTGCATTTCTGAAAAATGTTTTGTCCCTCACTAATTGGGGGCAAGTCTCCGTGACTAGGCTGTACCAATAAACCAGGAAAATGCCAGTCATTGGATGTCACCAAAACTTCCTGGGTCCATCTTAGTCCAAGTTGGAAGCTTTTCTTTACTATTCCCTTTAGTATTCTTCCGATTATTCTGTTTGACCATATTCCAGTCATATCGGCTATCTCTTGCACCGACTTCCACCCCCAACCAGAATCATGGCGGAGGTCCAACACTTTGATTATGCCCGCTGTAATAAAGTGTTGATAAAAGTCTCGGCTTCTTGGAATTGCAGGAAACAGTAGGTTGTAAAAAAGGGGTTCTTCCACAAACATGCTTGTCGCATAGGTTTCTTGCTGGCGACTAGTCGAAAGGCTTTGCCAGGCATTCAGAAGGCTCTGATAGAATGATGGTAGATGAGATGTGTCGACATGTTGGAGTTGGACTAAGAAAAGTTCAAGGCCATATCCGAGCCCGCTTGCTTTTCGCAGCACGTGATAGGCCAGAAGTCGGCTTGGCAGTCGTTCCTTGTACAGCAACTGCTGTATGGTACACAGCCGAAAAGCCATGATACGACTTTTTATGTCGATCAGTCCCTGGCCACCTTCAGACAAGGGGCTACATATGACATTTGGTAGTAACCAATGGTGACCACTCCAAAAAAAATCCACGAGTAGCCTCTGCACTGCCTTTATTAGTGCCTCTGGCGGCTGAAGGCAGATAAACCTATGCCACAGGGAAGAAGCCACCAAATTATTCACCACTAGAACCCTGCCTTTGTAGGAAAGGTGGGGCAGAGCTCGTTTCCACAGTCCCAGTCTTTTTTTGACATGCTCAACAATCCCGTCCCAATTTTTGAGGACGTAATGTGGAGATCCCAGGAAAACCCCAAGGTATTTGACTCCGTCTTCCACCCATTTTAACTTTGTTGGTAGATGCACAGGTGGTACCAGCACTCTTCCAGGTGGAATGTTCTTGAGACAGGGAATCCATAAGGCCTTACTCTTGTCCCAGTTACACTTCAAAGAAGAAGCGAGGCAAAAAAGATTTAAACATTCAACAAGTGCTGGGATATCACTCTCCTTCTTAACAACCACACAGACATCATCTGCATAAGCCGATACAACTACTGAAGGACTCCCAGGGGATACAGTCACTCCTGAAATATTTTTCCTAAATAAAATTAGGAGTGATTCCATTACCAAGGAAAATAATAACCCAGAAACCGGGCATCCTTGTCTCACCCCTCTTTGAACCTGTACCGGAGAGCTGAGTTCGTTATTTATTTTAAATAAACTAAATATATTGTTGTACAACAAAGTCACGTAGGCCCTAAAATTGACACCAAAGCCACATGCTTCTAGCACCCGATACAAAAAAACATGATCCACACTGTCAAAAGCCCTTTCCAAATCAAGGAATATTATCCCAAAATCTTTTTCCAAGCAATCACATTCCATTAAGTCTCTAATCAAAAAAATATTATCATAAATAGATCTGTTTGGGATGCAGTAACTCTGATCATGGTGGACTAGATCACCGATTACCGTCTTCAACCGACTGGCCAACACTTTTGACAATATTTTATAGTCCGTACATAATAACGAGACCGGCCGCCAATTCTTTATCTGTCGTAGATCCCCAGTCTTTGGAATCAGCGACACCACTGCTCTTCTGAAGCTTAGTGGGAGTTCTCCAAGCACCAAGGATGATTCCAGGACATTCAATAATTCAGGGCCCAAAAGGTCCCAAAAAGCCAAGAAAAATTCTGCCGGGAGGCCGTCAATCCCAGGAGCTTTCCCCGAGTCCATTTCACTTAGGGCCTGCGTTAGCTCAGGCAAAGTAATTGTTGAATCCAGGCCCAGGCACTGAGGCTCAGTTAGGGATGAAAGGTGAGAAGTTAACAATTCCATGGTTTGCTCACAAACATTTTGTTTTGCATAGACTTTTGAAAAAAACTCTCTAATGCACAACCTTACATCTCCAGGGTTGGCAACCATGTTTCCCCTAAAGTCTTGTACAGAGAAAAGGGTTTTGGGTGACTTATTGACAAAATCCATTTGGAAAAAAGATTTACTCGGGGTGTCTGATACCTTTAAATTGTTTATTCTTAATCTAATTAACAGGCCTGCTGCTTTCTCCTGAATCAGCTCTCTCAGTTGAGCCTTCTTTTCAACCAATAACCTGTGGTCTCTTCTGATATTATCTTTAGCCAGTTTACACTCTAACCGTATAATATCAGCTTCTAAACACGCCATTGTTATATTTTTTATGTCAGTTCCATTTGAAACAAACTGCTGACAAAACACTCTAATCTGAGCTTTTGTATTATCCCACCATAATGCTAAAGAAGAGAAAGAGGGCTTTCTTGAAAGTTGGATGACCCAAAAAGCACGGAAGGCGTCTTTAAACAAAGCATCTTCGAGAAGACGTATTGAATTTCCAGTATGCACTTTTGCGTAAGGGTTGAGGGAAAAAGAGGCCCATGGTAACTAAATGATGATCAGAAAACAAAGATGGAAAATGATTTGGAGAGATAACCGCATTCCTGAACTGTGAGTTTATGTACCAACGGTCAAGTCTAGCGAAGGTCATTCTCCCATTGGCACATCGTCCCCAAGTATACTCAGATTTGTTGGGGTAATGCAGTCTCCATGCATCTAGCACACCCACTGCCGAAAAATAATTTAACAAATCAGTACTACCTTCGGGATGAGGTTCTGCTGTATTTCGGTCTATACTGGGTTTAAAGGTGCAATTAAAGTCACCCCCCATGCAAATACAATTATTGAGATCTATCGACTGCATGTGTCGAATTAAAGATGAAAAGAAAGCTCTTCGTTCCACACTCTCACTTGGTGCATAAACGTTGAATAGTGTAAACCGAAAATTATTAATGACCAGTTCCAATGAAATAAACCGGCCTTTAATCACCTCCTGGAAGAGGCATGACTCAGGTACCAGGCCTGGTCTGAGTAAAAAGGCTACACCAGCAGAAGAAGAAGACATGTTACTAAAAAAGCATTGTCCTTTAAAGAGGCGACACCAGTCGTACTCCCCATTTTGAATTATATGGGTTTCCTGGAGTAAGAGCACATCAATTTTCTTGCGCTCAAATAAACTTTTCACCTGAACCTGGCGGTTTTGGCTTGCACCTCCGCCATTCATATTTAAGGTTCCAAAGGTGATTTTTTTCATGGATTATCAAAAGGCGTGAGCGGTTGCTGGGAAATCTCGCTCCCTGCTTTTGTAACAGCCTTTCTAAGCCGATGAAACAGCGACCTTGTTAAATGAAATTCATCCGGCCTCCTAATTATGTCCTTTGCAGTCTGGATGAATGAAATTAAATCAGGAAAATGATCTTTTACAATCACATTTCGGTGTCGGTAGGTGTCATTCAGAAAAGAAATAACGAGTTGAGGGGCTATGGATGACTGATCAGATGAAGATTGAGACAACTCAGTCATCTCAACTTCATCCTCTGAATCTGACAAATCAGAAACAGCTCCACCCGGGTCACATATATCAGTCTGCCCAGTCCCCATTTTGATTCCAGCCAAGTCCGAAGATTTGCTGGAATGTTCTATGGTAGAGTCATCCTCACTCTGGTACCCGGGACATTCAGCAGGAGCTGAAATCTCGGCTTCACCCTCCTGCAGGGAGATGTTCACTGGCTCAGTTGACGAACCAGTGTCATGATTTAGATCTTGCAGGGGTAAAGAGGAGCTTGGGGCTGAGACATTCCCAATCCGCTCGGTCTCAGCAGCTAGTAAAGGTGGCGGCTCACTAATGGGCTCACCATCATCTTTAGTCTCACCATCTACTTTTTCTCCCAGGTTTTCGGTGCTGCCCGATAATGTTTCAGAATTAATTAATTCATGTTCCTTCTCCCTGGTGTCAACACAGCTTGTGGACACCTGAGAAAGACGTTCCAGGGCGTCTGCACCCACACTATCTTTATCCAACACTACCTTTTTCAAAGTAATGTTGGAGTTACAAGCACCAGGTGCTCTTCGTTTCTTTGTCACCACAATGGGATTTTCTTCCATCTCCTCACTGCACGTAGCATCTGCCACCACAGGTGGGTTATCTGGGGTTATTTCATTATTTACCGAATCAGCGGTGTTGTCGTTTACACTAAGACGAACAGGAGTATTATCCCTACTCCTCGAGTGCGAGGGAGCGTCGGTAGGAACCGTTCGGGTATTTCGGTTTACGTTGTTTCGTACGTTAGAGACCGGGGTGTTATCTCTTTTACAATCAGCGTCACTATGACCTGCTTCACCGCACCTTACACACGATACCTTCGGACAAAACCTTTTCACATGGCCAAAAGCTCCGCACTGAAAACATGTTAATGAGGCCGATGACGCATACATCTGATACTCATGGTTGTTCACCTTTACCTTGAACGTGATGTTTAACCCCGTGTCATCGCCTCGATCCGGAAGCACCATATACACCTGCCGTCTGAAGCTCATCACGTGTTTAACACGTTCATCCTGAGACCGGAGCGGAATCATTGTGATTTTTGACACAGCTGTTCCGTATCGGGACAAAACGGACATCAGCTGGTTGCAGGTTATAAATGGGGGTACGTTAGATATGACGACCCTCATCGACGGAGTGTCCATAGGCGACGCCAAGACAAAGAGACCTGTCTCTGTGGTTAAACCCGCACTTACAACATCGTGAACGAATTTTTCATCGGACACAAATACAACAACTTTTCGATTCATTCTCGACGCTGCTCGTACATTTTCACAACCGATTATTTTCCCCACCGACAAAACAATGTCCTCAGTGGAAGTTCCTTCGGGTGGAACACACACAAATGCATGCTTCCTTGTTAAGTTGTCGAACGCCTCAAACCGAGAGCGTGCATTCGCCATCCCAGCGAATTAACACCCCCCCCCCCCACTTGTCCGAACCGGACAAGTAGGTACCAAAACGAAATAAATCAAACTAGAATAAATAATAAACGTGCAGTATAAGCACAAAAAGGCTTACAAAGCGTCGTCGAAGCCAGTAGGCCGCACCCAAAATGGGTCCGCTCTCAAACCTCTCTCTCTTGAAGACAAAGGTATAGGAAGGATGAAAAACAAAATGCCAAAGTACACAGGATGGAAAGGAGAGGGAGGGGGGGGGCAGGGGAGGGCAGGAGAGGAGGAAAACTCACAAAGAACTCGCTACACCACAGAGCAGTTGCTCACAGCCGCCATGACGCCACGCCCAACACACGAACGGCCAGCAGGGGGCGCGAGAGAGAGAGAGAGAGAAAGAGAGACAAGAGGGCAAGGGCCGGTCCATGGGGACCGACCGGCTCTCTGACCATGACCTTTCTGCCCTGACAAATCCGGGCAGCAGGGAAGTTTTGGCTCCCGTCTTGCGATCGGCATCTCAAGGAGATAGGGATGGGCCAGGCATCAACCCGGGGGATGGCCAGACGAAGGCCCCTGGAGTACCGTCGGAAAGTGGATGCGGCGACGCGCTGCTCTGTGGCATGCTCCCATACCTGACCAGACCTGACTTGCGTTGGAGGGTACAACCACCGCTAAGAGGCATCCCCGATAGTTGTCTGGGCATGATTGAGAGAAGATGAGGAAGAGGCAGACCTTGCATGTGCTGTAGGGATGGGGTAAAGGATGCAACCAAGCTGTCTCTACCAGAGCAAGCAGCGCAGTGTATGGTAGTTTGGAGAAATCCTATCATGAATGGCACCAGAAGTCGTCAACCGTATTCCATCTCATCACTTGACAGAACTAAACTATATGTATATACTTCAGACACATTTTATTTTAATAATAAACGTTGGCTTGTCTAACATCATTGCTATTATCTCATTTGTAGAACTTCTGGAATGTTCTACAAACACTCTGTGGTGATGATGGCAAATGCCTTCAACTCCACATAGCTGAAGGTGTTTGCCCTTTTCCAAACCATTGTGTCTAGTTTTGTGTCTATCTCAATATCTAATCCGTGGACACAGACGCAGTTGTTTGGGGGGATTTTCATTATCAACAGTACTGTAGCTGATGTAAAAAGGAACAAAGGTCTTGAGATTAAAACTGGAGAGTGAAAGAACTGGAGAGTAAAATATTTTATGACTTCATTCTATAAAATCATTAGCTTTTGATCAATCACACTCATTAGTCGGCTTAATAGCGAGTAGAATTGGCAGTCAGCATAAGAATTATTTTATGAGTCTCAGTATATGCTTGTATAATGTCATATATTAGTGTTTTCCCAAGTTTTTAAATCTGCTCTCATGAAATCTTCAACGCACATTTTTCAATTGCAGAAAGAAAGTGAGCAGATGGATCGCTTCAACACTCTCATTATCAACTTTTTTCTTTCTTTTAAATGCATTTTATTTTATTTGTATTTGTATTTGTATTTTTATTTTATATATATATAATTATATAGATTTTTTTTTTTTACCTCCAAAGCCGGTGGTTATGTTTTCACCTCTGTCTGTCTGTCCGTTTGTCTGTCTGTCGGTCCGTTTGTGAACAAGATATCTCAAAACGTTTTGGACGGAATCGGACGAAATTTGGCAGAGATGTAGCGAATGTGACAAGGACGAAATGATTAGATTTTGGTGAATATCCGGATTCGGATCCGGCTACTAGAATTTTAAAGTGTTTCTTCACCATTGGGAGATAGGGCCAAAAACGATACATAGCAGGATATCTCAAAAGGTTGTGGAAGGATTTGGACGAAACCTGGTGGAACGGTTGGGTGTCTGACACGGACGATTCGATTCGATTTTTGTGAAGATCTGAATAAGATTCGGATATGAAAATTATTCAATTTTTAAAGTGATTCTTCACCATTGGGAGATTGGGCCAAAAACGATACATAGCAGGATATCTCAAAATGTTATGGAAGGATTTGGACGAAACCTGGTGGAACGGTTGGGTGTCTGACAAGGAAGAATCGATTCAATTTTAGGGAACATCCAGATCTGGATCCAGCTAGTAGAAGTTTTAAAGTGATTATTTACCATTGAGTGATATGGCCAAAAACGAGGGGTGAGATCGGGGTATGAAAGACTGGACCTATGGTGATTCCTGTGATTGGTTTTGATTAAATGTGATTCCAGGTATTGTGATTTTCTGGTCTACTCTGAGATACAAAACATATACTGTTCACCAGGCGGAGGTATGCGCTCTACTGAGTGCTGTTACAGTTACTTTTTATTATTATTATTATTATTATTACTAGGGCATGCCCGTACTATATCTATATCTAAAATTATATCCCCCCCCTCTATTTACATGAAATGGTTTGGTCCAAAGCGAACGGCTTGCGAGTGGTGACAATCCCCCCCCTCTATTTACATGCAATGGTTTGGTCCAAAGCGAACGGCTTCCGGAGTTTGGTAAAGAAATCGCCATCGCGTGCACAAACGCGCAGGAAAGCGAATGAATCGCAAATTCGTTTTTATTAGTTGTAAAACATAGTTTAACGCCAACATAGTTTGCAAACGTGAAATAAATGAATACGCTCTCAAATGTGCCATCCGAGGCAGAGTGTGCCCGCCACGTTCGGCACACGCGATCGTTCGCTGCTCTCCGATTGGTTGAATCGTTTTTTGGACATAGCTCGGTAAGTAATTGTCCGATTAATATGAAACCTTGAAAAGGCACATCCTCGGGTCCCCAGCAATATACCTGGCAAGTTAAAAGTATATCGGACCCGTGGTTGTCGAGAAACAGCGGTCACAGACAAACAAACGTACAGACAGAGATTACTGGAATTATAGATAGATTATTTTTTTTTTTTTTTAATATATTCAACTTTTTCTCTTAGCTTCATACGTAGTTTGACCATCTTTGGGTTTTCACCTCTTGAAGGCTCTAAATGCCATAATAGTCCGGTTCACTATATCAATAAAAACACTTTCGTTCAAAATTTATGGAGATTAGCAAAGCAGTGCATTTTTGGAAAGCTTATGGCATCAGGAATCTGAAAAACAATGTTTATACTCGGCTTTGTAACCGCACACGCTGGATGTGTTGCTCAAGTGCATCGAGTGTAGGAGGTAAGTTGTTGCTGTCAGCTGGGTATTTACAAAACAGATACCATCTTAGATCAGGGATACTTGCAATGTGAATACCATTGGGACAGTAGGTTGAGCACACAGATTTGGCCAATACGTCTTGCACCTCCTGTGTTAGATCACCTTCCTCCGGTAGTTTCATCGGTGTTCTGACTAAGTGCATTTCAGCTTTCATATACTGCTGAAACCATTTTGTTTTGCCTATTCCTGAGAATTTTCCAACATTGTCTGCTCCAGTGAATGTGTGGAATACAGGTATAGCTTGCGCCTTTTCTTTGCCCAAAGCTCTGCAGTTGGCTCCATTTCGACTGTACCTGATACCATCAAAATAGATGTCTTTTTGCAGAGCTTGTCATAGGGTGCCACAGCCAGAACCAAGACGTCAGTATCAGGGGTGAAGAATACGAGCTGTGCATCAGGACCCCGCTGTGATGCCTCCACTGCTAGGCAGATCATCAATGTGTCAGCCTCCTCGTGATTGTTGTCTTCAAAGTGCATGTTTCTGTTGCTTATGGTGTGACCTGAGGCTGATCTGATGACAAACTGAGGTGACTTTTTGTTGTAATCAAGGGTTGCTTTGGCGAGATCGTCTGTCAAATCTGCTTTCGTTTTTTCGTGCGATAGAAACCGTGCCAGTGGGATGTGTTTGATGTTTTTTTTTTTGTTTTTTTTTGTATACAAGATCGAGGCTCGTGTAAGAGCTAACATTAATCACCAAAAGACAAACTGACTCATAAAACATAAGATAAAGGGAGCGGGAGACAAGATGGGGAGATAGTGGGAAGCACACAAGTACAACATTTGAGAGCAGGAACATCGGGAGATCTGTGGGAGGGAGAGTACTTGGGGGGAGGAGGCACGGGAAGAGGGGGGGGGGGGGGGTTGGGAGAGGTATAAAACACATGGACACTGCTAGGATTTCCATGAAAGAATTCGGATTTTAAAAATAGTGGATATCTGGGATGAATTAATGGGAGTAGAAAAGATCAAGGTTTTGGATGGGGGAAGTTAAGAGATGGTGGTGAACAGCTGCTTTAAAGACCTGGAGGGAGGAGTGGAATTGAAGGGAGTGGGGGAGTTTGTTCCAGAGGCGAGAGAAAAGAGGAAAGAAAGAGTGAAGGTGAGCAGAGAGTCTTGATTTTGGCAGTTTAACCATAAGAGGGTTGCAGGCCGATCTTGTGCGACCTGCAGGAATATTTGAGGGACAGAGCACAGACATAGCTGGAGGAGCTAGGCCAGAGAAGAGTCGGTAGAAGACAGAAAGACCACCAACCTACCTGCGGTGAGTGAGTGATAGGCCCTCGGAGTTAGCTTCATCGCGGGAGATTCCAATGATTCTGAAAGCTTTGGTCTCAACAGCGTGAAGCGGAGCTACGTTTGAGGCAGGACCACCAGCCCAGAGGGTAGAGCAGTATTCCATTGAGCTGTGGATGAAAGCTTTGTTTGTCGTGAGGAGCTCAGGTGTGCCAAGGAAGGACTTCGCATGACAGATGATGCCCAGTCCGCGACTGGCTTTGGAGGCCAGCTTGGAAATGTGGTTTTCCCAGGAGAGATCATGGCAGATAGTGAGACTCAAAAGCTTGAGTGACAGAACTTCTTGGAGAGGATTATTCAGAAAGTAGATGGGAGGGTTTTCCAGACGATCTTTTTGGAGAGACATAGTAAGAGTGTGAGATTTGTCAGGATTGAAAGACGTGTTGCACTTGTTTGACCAGTCTGTGATTTTGTCCAGATCTGCAGAGAGTGAGGAGGCTGCAGACTGCCGATCTGAGGGATGAGGCATGGAGTGGCAGAGGGTGGAGTCATCAGTAAAGAGATATAGAGGATTTTCCAGAGAGTCAGAGAGATCATTGATGAAGACCAGAAAAAGCACAGGGCCCAGAACACTACCTTGGGGAACTCCAGCCAGAACAGGAAGGGGAGATGAGAGAAATCCATTCAGGGCCACACGTTGACTACGACCAGAGAAGAAGGCCGCGAGCCATGCCTGGAGATTTCCATGGATACCATAGGAGGAGAGTTTGGTGAGCAGAGCTGGGTGCCAGACCGTATTGACGGCACATGATATGTCAAGGGAGACAGCTCTGATTTCCTGTTTGGCATTAAGGACCTCCATCCATTGTTGAGACAGCAGAAGCAGCATGTCCAGAGAAGAATAACGTGGTCTGAATCCAAATTGATGATCCGAGATCCAGCCATTGGAGAAGAGGAATGATTTGATGTCAGAAGCGATGATTGATTCCATGACTTTGCTGATTATTGGGAGTAATCTGATTGGTCTGTAGTTGCAAGGATCTGTTTTTGCACCTTTTTGTGTAAAGCGGTAATGTTGGCTGATTTCCAAGCTGATGGCGGATGACCTTGAACAAAAGAGAGGGTGAAATGAACAGAGAGAGGTTGACATTGAGCGGCAGAGAAGGATTTTAGGACCCGTGGGCTGATGCCGTCTGGTCCAGTTGCAGAATCAGAGTCGAGGTTTGACAAAAACTTTTCCACCTTGTCAGGAGAGAAGGACACAGAGTCCTGGAGCAGCTGGTTTCGACTGGGAAAGGTGGGTACAGAGAGAGATGGGTTCGGGACACAAGATTTTGAGGCAAACACAGAGTTGAGGCATTCGGCTTTTCACATGCGGTGTCAACTGTGTAGCCATTTGAGGTAAGGGAGGGGATGGAGGGGGAGCAAACACCAGAAACAGATTTGACCAGACGTCACCAATATTTGGAGGAGGGAGACAGGTTTGAGAGTTCAGTCTTGAGAGTGGAGAGATATTGTTTCCTGTCTCTCCTGAGGGTAGACACACACTTGTTCCGAGCTTTGTGAAAGGAACTGAGATTGCCTTCAATTGGGTTTGCCTTCCATGAGGTGATGACAAGTTGCTTCATGGCAACTGCCTCACCACAAGCTTCAGTGTACCATGGACGGGAGGAAGGGTATGACAACTCTGAACCCTGCTGTCAAGCTCACTAGCCTGTCATTGAAACACTGGGCTCGATCTTTGACTGTGCTGATTGTCCTTGATTTCTTTGTCATCTTCTGGACAAGCACAATTCCATCAACAATGGCGATCCTTTGATTTTATGACGACGATGGAGATGATGATACAGGACCTCTGTCATCATCCTGCTCTTTGGCTGCGAGAGCTTCTGTCTGTTCCTGGGGTTAATCTGTTTTTGCCTGCTTCTCAACTCTGTGTATCAGCTTGGACTTGTCAGTGCATGGCAGCATTGAGCCGTCTGGTGCATATAGTGCTCTCGGAGTCAATGTGAACTCATATTTGCCAACTGCATTCTTCTGATCGATGTCTCTGCACGACCTGGTGAGAACCATCAGCCGACCAAAAAGATATTTGGTTTCTTTTAGGTCAACTGTCTGGTCACGGAACTTGAAAGTTTGTTTCTTGCTGCCAGACACGTACATCTTGTTGTTTTGCTTCTTGACTGGTGCCCAGAGACTAACATCTCCATTGATACATTCAGTGACATAATCTTCATAAAGCTTCTGTCGGATGTCATCAATGTTCAAGATTTGTGGAACATACTCTTGTCGTACATATGCATGTGCGATGAAATTGTATAGCTGATCACCTTCAACAGCAGAGGGATTCCCGTGGCTCAGTATTGCAGCCTTAATTTTGTCAACAGCTTCATGTTCTTTCCTGACAGCAGTGGGTCGTACATCATGGTGTTCCTCTGGCTTGTTTACTTGAAGCCCAAACTGTCCTTTAAACTCTGTTGAGAGGCACGACATCTCTGGAGAAGCCAAGAAGAACCGCTGCTTAAAGAACCATTATTGGAAATACTAATAAAGCCAGAATGAACCTTCATCATCTTGTTGAGATGTTCGCAGGCATAATCTGCACCTATTGAGATGAATGGAATCTTACTCTTGGTGACAGCTGTGTTTCCATCTTGAAGTTATCGCCATGTTGCTGGGTGGCTTGTCTTCATTTCGTACATGTCAGCGATGTACCTTGGCCAGAGGCGTTTGTATTTTATTTGAGTAGTTTCTGTTATGATTCTGTTCTGGGATATTGAACAAGTGTTCCTTTGCTGGCAGTGGACTCATGACAAAGAATGCACTGATTCCAGTCTACTGTGTCCATGGATGACTTGACGGAACTCAACTTGCTGGCTCCCTGTTCTTCACTCATGATGACTCAGGCATGAAAAGAAAGAGAGCCACCACTATATTAAACAACACAAAGATAATTGTGTACTAGTTGTGTTAACATACATTTTTACAGTATAAAATTAAATATTGCAAAACTGCTGCCAAAATACTGCAAAATTAATGAAGCATCAGGAGTTATAAACACTGTTGCAACTGCCACCGGAAGAACTATGCTTGTGCGACACAGAACGTGAAAACGATGCAGACTGTAATGTTGAATATGACACTGAGAGTGATGATGACGTGGTAATGATGAGTCAAAATGAGATTGGAAATACATCTATACGTATGTCGCTGTCACTACCAACAATTTGAGTGTGCATTGTTTCATGAAAATACAACCATAATTTCACAAACTTCTTCTTTTCTTGTTTTTTGGTGTTCATAATCACTAATTTGACATAAGATTTCGATTCCTTGGGCCTGGAAACATAGGACTAGCATTTATAATGACGTTTCTATGACAATTACAAGCTGAGATATTCGGAAATTCTTATTTAATGGTGGCCATTTTGAAAATCCAAAATGGCGGCTATGCAGGCATCTTTGCAAATGTAAACATTTATTTTCAGATTTCTGATGCCATAACCTTCTCAAAAATGTACTGTTTGCTTATCTCCATGAAATTTGAACAAAAATTAATAGTGAACCGGACTATAATGAAGGTGCTGCAATTTGCTGTGTGTAATGTTAATATTTGCACAATACTTTTGTTATAATCTATTGTACTATTTTGATTATTTTCACTCACAATTATAACGCAATTACACCGTATGCAGAAGATCCAAAATGAGGGATTCGGCATCCAAAAGCATTTAATCCAATAGCCTTGTGCTATTTATCTCCTTTATAGTGCAAATCATGTTCAATGGTAATAAAAAGAAACAAATAAGGAGAAGCAAATAAACAGTCTGGGACACTTGCATCACAAGCATGAATAGCAGGCAAAGCACTGTATTTGTATTGCAGGGAGCAAGGATGAAAAATGAGAGGTTGGGGTAGATATAGTGTTGCTGAAGATATGTAAGCTCATGTGGTTCTCTAACCCTGACCTGTAACGCCCATTCTTATTCCTTTTCAGACTGATTCATTCTGACACACTCAAAGGAAAGCATTTTCCCACTAATTTGCCATGCATTTTAAACAGTGGGACAAAAGAACCTACAATTGATTTGCTGCCAGAAAACATTTACTCCATCGAAGTATAACATTCCAAAATGGAGATCATGTGCAGAATGTAATATGCATTCGAAGAATCTGCTTAGCAACAAAATGACTGCCCTCCATGATAACGCTTTGCAGTCAAAGGGAAGTGAACAAAACCGCTATTTCTAAATCAGCATGAACAGCCAGTAATTTGTGCATGCACACATAGCCTCATACATGCAAGTTGTGTATATAATAGCTCGTGTAGGTATGGCCTCATGCATGCAAGTTGTGTATATAATAGCTCGTGTAGGTATAGCCTCATGCATGCAAGTTGTGTATATAATAGCTCGTGTAGGTATAGCCTCATGCATGCAAGTTGTGTACATAATAGCTCGTGTAGGTATAGCCTCATGCATGCAAGTTGTGTATATAATAGCTCGTGTAGGTATAGCCTCATGCATGCGAGTTGTGTATATAATAGCTCGTGTAGGTATAGCCTCATGCATGCAAGTTGCGTATATAATAGCTCGTGTAGGTATAGCCTCATGCATGTAAGTTGCGTATATAATAGCTCGTGTAGGTATAGCCTCATGCATGCAAGTTGTGTATATAATAGCTCGTGTAGGTATAGCCTCATGCATGCAAGTTGTGTATATAATAGCTCGTGTAGGTATAGCCTCATGCATGCAAGTTGTGTATATAATAGCTCGTGTAGGTATAGCCTCATGCATGCAAGTTGTGTATATAATAGCTCGTGTAGGCATAGCCTCATGCATGCAAGTTGCGTATATAATAGCTCGTGTAGGTATAGCCTCATGCATGCAAGTTGTGTATATAATAGCTCGTGTAGGTATAGCCTCATGCATGCAAGTTGTGTATATAATAGCTCGTGTAGGTATAGCCTCATGCATGCAAGTTGTGTATATAATAGCTCGTGTAGGTATAGCTTCATGCATGCTAGTTGTGTATATAATAGCTCGTGTAGGTATAGCCTCATGCATGCAAGTTGTGTATATAATAGCTCGTGTAGGTATAGCCTCATGCATGCAAGTTGTGTATATAATAGCTCGTGTAAGTATAGCCTCATGCATGCAAGTTGTGTATATAATAGCTCGTGTAGGTATAGCCTCATGCATGCAAGTTGTGTATATAATAACTCGTGTAGGAATAGCCTCATGCATGCAAGTTGTGTTTATAATAGCTCGTGTAGGTATGGCCTCATGCATGCAAGTTGTGTATATAATAGCTCGTGTAGGTATGGCCTCATGCATGCAAGTTGTGTATATAATAGCTCGTGTAGGTATAGCCTCATGCATGCAAGTTGTATATATAATAGCTCGTGTAGGTATAGCCTCATGCATGCAAGTTGTGTATATAATAGCTCGTGTAGGTATAGCCTCATGCATGCAAGTTGTGTATATAATAGCTCGTGTAGGTATAGTCTCATGCATGCAAGTTGTGTATATAATAGCTCGTGTAGGTATAGCCTCATGCATGCAAGTTGTGTATATAATAGCTCGTGTAGGTATAGCCTCATGCATGCAAGTTGTGTATATAATAGCTCGTGTAGGTATAGCCTCATGCATGCAAGTTGTGTATATAATAGCTCGTGTAGGCATAGCCTCATGCATGCAAGTTGCGTATATAATAGCTCGTGTAGGTATAGCCTCATGCATGCAAGTTGTGTATATAATAGCTCGTGTAGGTATAGCCTCATGCATGCAAGTTGTGTATATAATAGCTCGTGTAGGTATAGCCTCATGCATGCAAGTTGTGTATATAATAGCTCGTGTAGGTATAGCTTCATGCATGCTAGTTGTGTATATAATAGCTCGTGTAGGTATAGCCTCATGCATGCAAGTTGTGTATATAATAGCTCGTGTAGGTATAGCCTCATGCATGCAAGTTGTGTATATAATAGCTCGTGTAGGTATAGCCTCATGCATGCAAGTTGTGTATATAATAGCTCGTGTAGGTATAGCCTCATGCATGCAAGTTGTGTATATAATAACTCGTGTAGGAATAGCCTCATGCATGCAAGTTGTGTTTATAATAGCTCGTGTAGGTATGGCCTCATGCATGCAAGTTGTGTATATAATAGCTCGTGTAGGTATGGCCTCATGCATGCAAGTTGTGTATATAATAGCTCGTGTAGGTATAGCCTCATGCATGCAAGTTGTATATATAATAGCTCGTGTAGGTATAGCCTCATGCATGCAAGTTGTGTATAAAATAGCTCGTGTAGGTATAGCCTCATGCATGCAAGTTGTGTATATAATAGCTCGTGTAGGTATAGTCTCATGCATGCAAGTTGTGTATATAATAGCTCGTGTAGGTATAGCCTCATGCATGCAAGTTGTGTATATAATAGCTCGTGTAGGTATAGTCTCATGCATGCAAGTTGTGTATATAATAGCTCGTGTAGGTATAGCCTCATGCATGCAAGTTGTGTGTATAATAGCTCGTGTAGGTATAGCCTCATGCATGCAAGTTGTGTATATAATAGCTCGTGTAGGTATAGCCTCATGCATGCAAGTTGTGTATATAATAGCTCGTGTAGGAATAGCCTCATGCATGCAAGTTGTGTATATAATAGCTCGTGTAGGTATAGCCTCATGCATGCAAGTTGTATATATAATAGCTCGTGTAGGTATAGCCTCATGCATGCAAGTTGTGTATATAATAGCTCGTGTAGGTATAGCCTCAAGCATGCAAGTTGTGTATATAATAGCTCGTGTAGGTATAGCCTCATGCATGCTAGTTGTGTATATAATAGCTCGTGTAGGTATAGCCTCATGCATGCTAGTTGTGTATATAATAGCTCGTGTAGGTATAGCCTCATGCATGCTAGTTGTGTATATAATAGCTCGTGTAGGTATAGCCTCATGCATGCTCGGTGTGTATATAATAGCTCGTGTAGGTATAGCCTCATGCATGCAAGTTGTGTATATAATAGCTCGTGTAGGTATAGCCTCATGCATGCTAGGTGTGTATATAATAGCTCGTGTAGGTATAGCCTCCTGCATGCTAGGTGTGTATATAATAGCTCGTGTAGGTATAGCCTCATGCATGCAAGTTGTGTATATAATAGCTCGTGTAGGTATAGCCTCATGCATGCTAGGTGTGTATATAATAGCTCGTGTAGGTATAGCCTCATGCATGCAAGTTGTGTATATAATAGCTCGTGTAGGTATAGCCTCATGCATGCTAGGTGTGTATATAATAGCTCGTGTAGGTATAGCCTCATGCATGCAAGTTGTGTATATAATAGCTTGTGTAGGTATAGCCTCATGCATGCAAGTTGTGTATATAATAGCTCGTGTAGGTATAGCCTCATGCATGCAAGTTGTGTATATAATAGCTCGTGTAGGTATAGCCTCATGCATGCAAGTTGTGTATATAATAGCTCGTGCAGGAATAGCCTCATGCATGCAAGTTGTGTATATAATAGCTCGTGTAGGTATAGCCTCATGCATGCAAGTTGTATATATAATAGCTCGTGTAGGTATAGCCTCATGCATGCAAGTTGTGTATATAATAGCTCGTGTAGGTATAGCCTCAAGCATGCAAGTTGTGTATATAATAGCTCGTGTAGGTATAGCCTCATGCATGCTAGTTGTGTATATAAATGCTCGTGTAGGTATAGCCTCATGCATGCTTGTTGTGTATATAATAGCTCGTGTAGGTATAGCCTCATGCATGCTAGTTGTGTATATAATAGCTCGTGTAGGTATAGCCTCATGCATGCTAGGTGTGTATATAATAGCACTGTATGCATCATTGCCATCAATCCCTCTTAAAGTATGCTTGAATATATAAGATATTCGAGCTGGCTCGGTTCGACTCACATCGGAATCCCTGGCTCATGATGCAGGGACACCTGGGTACAAAAAATGCTGATATACCATATTTGTTTGCCCATTGTCTAGTAATGTCCTTGTAACTCATTTAAAAGCATATACTGATGGCTATGAATGCCTTTAATTGCCCCTCCTCCATCTCGGATGCAGCCATTGACTCAATTCCCCAGGAACCTATATTAGGGGTATTTGCCTACCTTTGCCAATGACACGCTGCTCAAAGTTGTAGATACCTTGCTACCGGCGAGGTGTCCTCTCTCAAAATGCAATGATTGACGACGATGTAACATCAATACTCGCTAAAGCATGTGTGACCTATGAAAGACGGCACGATATACAGCACCTTCAGAAAGTATTCACACCCCTTGACTTTTTCACATTTTGTTGTGTTATAGCCTGAATTTAAAATGGGTAAAATTAAGATTATTTTGTCACTGATCTTCACATAATACGCCATAATGTCAATGTGGATTTTTTATTTTTTATTTTTACAAAATCATTAGAAATGAAAAGCTGAAATTTATTGAGTCAATAAATATTCAACCCCTTTGCTATGACATTCCAAATTGAGCTCAGGTGTGTCCAATTTCCTTTGATCATCCTCGAGATGTCTCTACAACTTGATTGGAGTCCACATGTGGCTAATGCAATTGAGTGGACATGATTTACAAAGAAACACACCTTTCTATATAAGGTCCCATAGTTGACAGTGCATGTCAGAGCAGAAACTCTACATGAAGTCCAAGGAACTGTCTGTAGAAATCTGTGATACAATTGTGAGGAGGCATAGAACTGCGGAAGGGTATGAAACAATTTCTAGAGTGTTTAAAGTTCCCAAGAGTAAAGTGAGCTCCATTATTAGGAAATGGAAAGAATATGGAACTACTCAGACTCTTTCGAGACCCAGCTGTCCGACCAAACTGAGCAACCATGCAAGAAGGTGCGGATAGTTTATGCCCGCAAAGCCGCAGATAGTTGGAACATAAGGGCTGCAAATGTAGAAGCAGGTCACATTTTACAAACCGCGAATGGGGTCTGCAAATGTCGGGGTTTCACGATATATATATATATATATATATATATATATATATATATATATATATATATATATATATATATATATGCTACGCTGTTTGACGAACATTGCCTTTTATGGTCAGGGTGGAAAACTCCAGTTTCCCTTGACATCATTAACCGAGGAGTTTAAGGTGGTGAGGGTGCGGGAGTTCATGATATTGCGGGATTCAAGTGATGCAGTGGTAAAGAATGCTCTCCCAGAGAAGAAGGGAAGTCGGAAGTAGAATGCAAGAGCAGAGGTGAACGAGATGGAGAAGCGGTTGCAACAGGAGGAGGTCGTGAGGATGGTACAGCATGGGAAGCATGGCTTGGGGTGGATGAAGCACGAGCGATGGGGAAAGGCATGTGTCAAAGAGAGGAGGAAGATGGTTGAAAGGGAGGTGAGAAGAAAGGAGGAGGAGGGGAAATATGTGAAAGCAGTCGGTCAGGCACAGCAAGGTGCTTGGACTAAGTGGGAAGGTGTGCGGGTGAGGACATTGAAGTGGCAGGAGATTTGGAGGATGGAGCCAATATTGTTGAGTTGCCTGTTGCAGGCAACGTATGATGTGCTTCCGTCACCAGTAAACTTGAGATTGTGGGGGTTTTTGCAGGAGGAGAGATGTTCTTTGTGTGGAGGTTTGGGAACGGAGCAGCATGCACTGAGTGCATGCTCAGTAGCATTGGCAGGAGGAAGATACAAGTGGCGGCATGATCAGGTGCTGGCGGTGGTAGTGCAGATGGTGCAACAAGAGGTGCTGAGATCGAGAGAGAGAGGAGTGGAGAAGGAGATCGATGGGGGAGAGGTGTTGAATTGTCAAAGAGGGCCAAGTGGTAAGAGGTGGAAAGAGGAGGAGGTGGAAAGCAAGAGGGCTGTCAGATGCTTGTGATTGGCAGGTGGTGGCAGACCTAAAGACACAATTGGTATTCCCATAGGAGATCTGTGTGACAAGGTTGCGGCCTGACATTGTCATCTGGTCAGGTGCCACAAGACAGGTCATCTTAGGGGAATTGGGGAATTGTCTGTACCTTGGGAAGAGAACATGGAGGAGGTGCACGTGAGGAAGAGAGGAAAGTACAGTGAGCTGGTGGCAGAGTGTCGAAAGAAGGGTTGGCGAGTTTCTTGTCAGCCATTTGAGGTGTGGTGTAGAGGGTATATTGGCAATTCCTTTTCTGCATTTCTTGCACGGCTTGGAGTGTGTGGGACAGAAAGAAGGAGGGTGTGTGACAAAGTGGCACAGGTTACCTTGAAAGGCTCATTTTGGATATGAAGGAAGTTTATGGAGGCACGTCGAATGGTGTAGGTTGAGGATTGTGGGTGGTGGTTCATTTCAGCGTGAAGGGGTAGTGACTGAGCGTGGAAGAGAAATGGAGATGTGTAAATGGTGTGTGTGTGTGTATGTGTGTGTGTGTGTGTGTGAGTGTGTGTGATTGGTGTGTGTGTGTGTGTGTGTGTATTTGTGTGTGTGTGTGTTGCAGGAGTTGGTGTGTGTGTTTCAAGAGTGGGTGTGGTTTTGCATTAATGTGTTTTGTTTGAGTGGGGCATGCTGTAAGGGTAGGTGGTTGCTTGGTTTTCTTTTTGGTGTGTGAGTGAGTGGATGAGGGGCTGTGGGTGAGCCATTAAAAAGATAAATAAAATAAAAATCTAACTTGACATATATCAGATGGGCCATCAAAAAGACAATACAATAAATAAAATGTAACTTGAAACTCTTAATTCTTTAACCAATTGCTCAATATTTACTCCCCTCAGTTCTGTACATTTTCTTATATGCAGCAGCAGGTTTTGCAATTCTTTCTGTCGGATGTCTTGCGTAACTCCCGAGATAATCTGAGTAACTACATCCATCAAATCAGGAATTGTGGTTGGTTTCAACTGAAACACTCTCCCTTTGACTGGTCATATGAAAATAATCCAGTGGTGACAAGTCATGGGATCTTGGGGTAGGGAATGTGGGAACGGAAATTCAGTTCTTTGATTTGATAAGACGATTGGTGAATTGTTTCCTCAGCCAAGCGAGACATTCATTACAGGTGTGAGAGGTGGCTCCATCTTGTTGAAACCACACATTTTTATTACTAGTGAGGTACCCGTGCTACCTGCTACGCATGGTTGGGAGGCCAGAAGCAAACAGACAATGCAGAAACGGTGAATGCTAAAGCATGAAACCAATAAATTCCACATTCCTGTAGCACCTTCAGACGCACGTCAGACATGGACAGCAAGTTCGTGAAGGACCTCCATGAAAAATGTACCCGTTCGCAAACAAACAGGTACATTTGTTCTATACCCAGTCAATGGCGAATCTGCATATGGCGATCCGCGAATTTCACGTTTAGAAAGTATAAACCATCACGGCATTCCGTCATTCATTTGAACTCGATATTTCTTTTTTCATTCCAAACAGCATAACTCCAATCACAAATTAAATAATATTAATATAAAAAATAAACTTTCAACAACATTCGTGACATAAGCAAATATTAAAATCCTGATGTGAAGTTCCGTACGGTTGGGTGAATACAATTACGAATTCAAAATCGTAATTGTATTCACTCAATTCCAATCATCAATTGATACTTTAACAAAATGATTAACACGATTAACGTTTAACGATTTAACATTACGATTGAATGACGGTTGTATTTGGATATTATCAAACCCACGCATTGCCGTCATCTGTCTACTTCCGGATTCGCTGCAGGTTCATAATTGTCATCAAAATCTAAACAGTATTTGTAGAATTTCAATAAAAGCCACATCACTGTTCATATCGGTAAATATTATTCCATCGTGTTTGGAAAAACTGGAAAATTGGAAAAATTGGAAAACTTTGAAAAACTGGAAAAACAACATTGCCTATTTTACTCCAGGGGGTCCTAGGATTACCCACCCAAAATATCGTTGCGATCGGTTGAGCCGTTTTTGCGGTACCTTCGAACGGACAGACGGACGGACATTTGGTGAATTATAGTAAGATTTCTCACTCTGTTCCACAGGTATGTCTTCATCATGTGAAGATAACGATCTGATGTCACAGTTACTGCCATTTTGGTCCCTTCTTCAAAAAAATAGGAACCGGAGATTTGTGACGAGCTCAATCCACACCAGGCGGTGATTTGCGGATTGTGAAATGATGCTTCTTCATGTTATTGTGGCTTTTTCAATCCTCAAAATCTGCAATTCTGTTTATTCATTATCCCATTGATGTAAACATGGCTGTCATATGAGAAAACATTGTTATAGATGCTAAGGTCTTCATTTCCTCGTGCTTCAGAAAAGCGGTGACAACATTTATACCGTCTTTTGTGACAATTTTGGGTGATTTTGTAAGGAAAACGCCTTCAGTGTTTGACTCACTGATGTGCGACTGAATCCTGTTCCAGCTGAGAATTGTCTTGTTGATTTGCATGGACTCCATGTGTTTCTGTACAACTTCAATGGCCTCTGGGACATGAACACCAACACACCATCCTGAGCAGTCCTAATTTGCGTTTTGTAATGGCGAGTATCTTTCATCTTTCACACTAATACCTTTATAATTTTGGAAACAGGTACATGAGATGTGGGGAATTTTCTCTGAAATTCTCTCTGCACGCTCTTCGTTGTCTTTGTTCCAATGTGCGTGTCATTAGCAAAGATGTGCTGCTCGATGTTAAATTGCCCCATTATTTTTAATACCTGTAAAAAAAAAAAACGTTGCATCACAGGCAATCTAAGGAAATTTGAAATTTAATTACAACCATATTGCTACGAAATTCAGCAAGATCAAATGTTGCCCTTTTTCATTCTATGTTCATGCTGTATATACTGGCAGGATAGCCTCGAGGTATAGACACCATGCTCTGAGCTTCTGAGCTGTTTAGCCTGGGTGTGAATCTCGGCTCAGCTATAAACTCTCATCCTGGTGTTTCGCATGAAGGGAGATTCATCAACGTGTGTGTGTGCCGTCCCTCCAATTGACCCTTAAACTGGGCGCTCTGTCTGCAAGCATCAATTGGTGGACATTATAGATCCCATGGTGTCCTCAACAAAGAGTATGTGAGCTATCGCTGGCACTCTGACGAAATTTCAAAATTCCATGCCTGACCATGACTGCTTTGAAGGCAATGGCAAACCACCGAGTATAACCCTAATTGACAACTTGAAAGCATCTGAAAATACTTAGTCCATCCGAGACAGTTTGTATTCTGACCTCTTCTTATTCCTCCGTATGCTCAAAATAACGAAAACAGATTTTAAAAAATACAAAATTAAAGTTGATGATTTTATGCAGCCTTGACCTTTGAGATTTAGATCTAAAAAAGAATCAGCTTCTAGCTTTTAATTGGTGAACCAATTCTGTGACCCAATATGCAAATTTATTTAAATTTCAGGTCAATTGGATGAAAATTGACGATTGTATTCAACCTTGACCTTTGACCATTTAATCTAAAAAAAAACAATTGATTCCTACCTTTTGATTAGTGAACCAATTCAGTGACCTGATATGCAAATTCTTTAAGTTTCAGGTAAATCGGGTGAAAACTGCTGATTTTACGCAACCTTGACCTTTGACGTTTTGATCCAAAAAACAATCAGCTTGTGGCTTTTGATTGGTGAACCAATTCAGTGAACCAATATATTAATTATTAAAATTTCAGGTCAATAGTGTGAAAATTAACGATTTTATGTGATGCTGACCTTTGATCTTTCGACCTTTTGACCAAATTATTAATTTGCTTTCTCCATATTCTCATAATAAAGCTTTGTTGAAAATTTGATGACAAAACTCAAATGGTAATTTTTAATTTCAGATGAATTTGATGAAAATTGATGATTTTAGGTGATGCTGATCTTTAACCTTTTGACCTTTTGACAAAAATATTAATTTGACTGATCCATATTATCATAATAAAGTTTTGTTGAAAATTTCATGACAAAACTCAAATGGTAAATTGAAATTTCATTTGAATTGGATGAAAGGTGATTCTTTTATGTGATGCTGACCTTTGACCTTTTGACCTTTTGACAAAATTATGAATTTGCCTTCTCTGTATTATCATAACTAGCAAAGGTACCCGCCCTACGGGCGGGGCTTCAATTGGGAGGCCCAAATGAAAAGGCAAAATATCAGAAAATGAAGGCTTTTTTTATTCGAAACGATTTATATAAACATCCGTTGAATCATATCACACGCAAATCATAAAAATGTAAACAGTATTTGTAGAATTTCAATAAAAGCCACATCACTGTTCATATCGGTAAATATTATTCCATCGTGTTTGGGGAAATTGGAAAAAATTGGAAAAACAATATCGCCTATTTTACTCCAGGGGTCCCAGGATTACCCACCCAAAATTTCGTTGCGATCGGTTGAGCCGTTTTTGCGGTACCTGGGAACAGACAGACAGACATTTGGTGAATTATAGTAAGATAAATCTTTGGTGAAAATTTGATGACAAAACTCAAATGACGTCCCAGACAGACAAAAAAATTACGGCCCGGACAAACAAACAAACAAACACACACACACACACACACATACACACACACACACACACACACACAAACAAACAAACAGACAGACAGACAGACACACACACACAGACGTGATTACAAAATCCCGTCTCCTGTGCAGCGGACGGTGTAATAAACTGCTTTGGTAACACTGAGGATCTTTAAAGAGGGATCACAGGAATATCTGTAATGAGGAATCTGTACATTGGTTGATTGGTATGTATATGTACACACCTCATACATTTAATTTCTTCTCTGCTGGAAATTATTTCGAAAACACACAAACTATAGACCTACAAGAATCACAAGCAACAGGCAATTAAAACTGCATTAGTCAATGCATTATTTACACAATAGATAATTGACAGAGAATACAAAATGCAAGTGAACAAGTTATACAATGCACTACCACCATTTTATATGCATTGGGCATCTTTTGCTTGCGAGTGCTCTGCTTATACCTTTTTTTCAGCCTGCCATGCACTTTATGAATGCACAACTGGGGAATAAAATTCCAAACACAACTTTGGGGGAAAAAATTCCAAACATCTTGTTTTACTCGTTCAGTGAAGTTGCCTACTCAATTGCTTGACCTGGGTTTGCATAGGCCAAGCCATGGCTGAGTATTTCCTCATCCTTACACATCTTCGACACCATCAGGATATCATTTCCAGGCATTTCCCATTCGCTTGGGATCAATGTCTTGCTGGAAAATGAATCCTTACTTGATGAGTCTTGTTGATGAGGGAATGGAGTGATGGATCAGAAAGCTGCCTGTACTAACCAGGTATCAGAAGTCTGGGTGACATCAATTTTGTGTAGATTGCCTATACCGCTGCCTGAGATGCTCCCCGAGCTTGGCCTGATCCTCCACCAGGCTCGACTGTGACACCATTCGTTTCTTCATCCCTTGAACAAACTGCCATTGATTTTTGCCGAAATTTTGAACTTGGATTCATGTGTAAGAGCGCTCGTCTCCAGCTCTGTTCATTCCACAATATGGTCAAATGCCAATTTCAACCATTTAAGTTGTTACCAATTTTCAACAATGGCTCTAACGCACCAGCATTTGAGACCTATATCCTGTCATTGTGTGCATTACTTTTCTTGGTGTAAAATTTACTCCTGCCATTCGACTGAAGGTGACAGGACTTTGTAATTTGTTCAGCGTGTTGGCAAAAACTTAATCGTCTCCTCTTCAGAAAGACACCGTGAGACCTTTAACCAGTGCTGGCAGACGTGTCCTCCAAGTTAACATCCCTCTGATGAACGGCACACACATACTGATGCATCACCCTGATTTTGAAACACCAGGGTGTGAGTTTATATCTGGGATGACATTCTCAGATCTATGAGTTGAAATCAGGGTTGACATTCTCAGATCTACTGTAATCTATATAGCCCTGCTGTAATCTGTAATCTATATTCGTTGTGGAGGTATACAGATCAAATATATGGCATATTGTTACAGATTCGTCACTTCCGTTGTTGTGGTTTTCATCCACTGTAAACATTTTTTATTCCAAGTACTATTATTGTTGTCGTTTAAGGGAAATAGAGCTTACTATTTTCAAAAGGTAAAAAAGCTAATGTTTTAAATGAAACCGGAACCAGACGACGATGAAGAGGAAAAGGAGGAAGAGAAGGCGGAGCGAGTCAGTCGGACAAGCAGCCGAGCTGCTTCGAGGTCTAGAGCGAACGATTGGTGAACGAGGGTCACGAGTGAACTTTGGGTTTCCCGGGAAAGGGATTCATGCGACAGAGTTGTTATCGCTGTGACAGATCAACCTGCATGTCAGGTTTTGCGGTTGATTCCGAGGAGAATCATCGTAGTGCCGTTACGCCTCGAGAACGGGCCGTCGGCCATTTTGACTCACGCGCTTTGCGCATCGCTCAAGGGTTTTCACTTCGCTTCAACCATTCTCACCGCATCCAGACGTTAATTTGGTGTGTGTGTGTGTAATGTGGCTTTTGAGTGGGATATCTGAGGTTTGCCGATTGAGAGCCGTCAAACGTCCATACCCGAAGGTGTGATTTCCCCGTCGCTTCTCGAGGACACCTTCGCCCATCTTTGGCAGTGTAACTGCCAACCCAACGGGATTCTGGTCTCGATACGACATCGTACAGACGATCACTGGAGTGGATCGACTTTGGCTTGAAGCCGGAATCAACTTTGACTTGAAGCCGGGAAAGAGACATTGGGGATGTTCTTTTCGCTCACTGAGAGCACAGTGAGTTATATATTACGAAACTGATGGTACCATCACAGGAAATATATTGGTTGTACAATTGATTACTATTGTTGTTGTACTGTTATTGTTGTGTGATCTTAATAAAATACTTGTTTGTTGGTAACAATTGGTGTGGTTTCACCATTGATCTTTGACATACAGAATAACACATCTTTCTGCCGTGACTCCTCTCGGGGCTCGGAGGTACACCATGACCGGGGTTTGGGGAGGAGCACGTAACAGAAATTCGGGGCTTGTCTTTGCTGACAAAATTCCCTAAATCTCGTTCGGGATTAAATTCCCTAACATCCTCGTCCGGGATAGAATTCCCTAACATTCTTGGGATTCGCTCCCTCTTTTTATATATTTTGTTTGTTTGGTTGATTTGTTTGTGAAGTAAATGTTAGCTCTTTCATGAGCCTCGATTCAGTATATATAAAAAAAAAAAACACTCGTCTGGGATAGAATTCCCTAACATCCTCGTCCTGGATAGAATTCCCTAACATTCCCAAAATTCCCAAATTTGGAATTTTTCTAACATTCCCAAATTAAAATATATATATATATATTTGAAATTTTTTGTGTGAAGGTTAACAGGTGTTAACTGATAGTCACCATGGTGTTTGACGCAGAAAAGTTTGCGGCGTCCCCTAATGAGGCACAGTTCCAAGCGTTAAAAAGATCGGAACTCTTGATATTGGCCAAATATTTTAACTTGGAGGTCCGAGTTAATATGAAGAAAGCTGAGATGCAGACATTGGTGGTAGAATCTGTGGTGGGACAAGGAACATGGAAAGAGGTAGCCTTGGATTGGTTACCCGAGGAAAAAGAAAATGTGGAGCTCCGGAAAATGGAGATGCAACTGCAGAGCCAGGAAAGGTTAAAAGCAGAGGAAAGGAGAGCTGAAAAAGAACTCGAGGAGAGAAGAGCAGAGGAAAGGAGAGCTGAAAAGGAACTCGAGGAAAGAAGAGCAGAACATCAATGAGAACTCGAGGAGAGGAGAGCAGTGGAAAGGAGAGCTGAAGAAGAAAGAAGAGCAGAGGAAAGAGCAGAGGAAAGGAGAGCCGAAAGGGAGTTAAAGGAACGTGACATGGAGTATCAGAAGGAACTTAAACTCGGGGAGCTGGAATTAATGGGAGAACTGAGAGAAGTAGTATCCATGCCGGCTAGTTCGACAACTAGTCAGAACACTTGGGATGTTGGAAAGGCATGTGAGGCTGGTTCCACCCTTCAATGAAAAGGAGGTAGCCAAGTTTTTTTTACACTTTGAGAAAGTGGCTCAAATGTTAAAATGGCCTGCGGGGTCCTGGACTATGTTAGTGCAAAGTGTTCTGGTGGGTAAAGCTCAAGATATATTTTCGGCTTTACCGATTGACCAATGTGCAGATTATGAGAAAGTGAAGAAAGCCATTCTCAAAGCCTATGAATTGGTCCCTGAAGCTTACCGGCAAAAATTCAGGAATGCCAGGAAGAGGGAGAGTGAGACCCATGTGGAGTTTGCCAGAATGAAGGAAACCATGTTTGATCGGTGGTGTGACTCGAAGGGGATTGGGAAAGACTTCAACCTGTTGCGACAATTGATCTTGGTGGAGGAATTCAAAAAGTGTGTCCACGTGGACATTAAAGTACATCTGGATGAAAAGAAAGTACCAGAGTTGTATGAGGCAGCAACCGTGGCAGATGACTATGCCTTGACACACAGGATGGGGTTCCACAAGCCTAACTTCCCGCCTAGAGTTAGCCAGGGGAGTTATGGTAAATCAGGTGCGGAGAACAAATATTCATGGGGGCAGCCTAGAGATGACTATGGGGACAAATCTGATACCGCGACTTTTAGGGATCAGAAGACTACAGTTCCAAGACAGACTTATCTTTCGGGGGGCCCGAGGCAGACCACGAGTTTTTCCTCCGGGCCTACTTGCGCTTTTTGCAAGAAACCTGGGCATTTGATGTCCCAATGTTACGCCCTGAAAATGAAAAATCAGGAGCAGTGTCAGACTAGTACAACTCCGAATGCATGGGCAAATGCGAGAAATCGTCCTTGGAGGACAGTGCCTTGTGAAGGTTCCCATGCCAAAGTTACGGCATCACAGAACGACCTTGTTCAAGAGGGTTACAAACCTTTTATTTCAGAGGGGTTTGTGTCACTGGATGGAGACTTAACGAACTAGAGACTTGTTAGGGTATTGAGGGACACAGGAGCACATCAATCTTTGATGCTTGAGGGCATTTTGCCATTGTCAGAGAAGACGGCAACTGGTGTTAGTGTTCTTTTACAGGGGGTTGGTGGCTATGTTAAAGCTCCACTTCATGTCATCCATTTGAAGTCTGATTTGGTGTCAGGATCGGTCACAGTAGGTTTACAAGCCACTCTACCTGTAGAGGGAATCTCTTTTGTTATCGGGAATGATTTGGCCAGTGGTCAAGTTTCTGGTAATCCGATGTTTGTTGAAAAGCCTAGTATGGAAAATTACACCGCACAGTTGGAGCAGGAGATTCCGGGTATCTTTCCATCCTGTGCCGCGACTCGTGCTATGGGTAGGAAGAGCTCTGAAGAGAAGGAGAAGGTACTGACGTCACGCTTTGCACAGGCACTTCTTGTCGAGTACCCTGAAACTAAGTGTCAGCACACACAAGTCATGGATGGAGGCAATGTTGGCAAGCTCTTTGTAGGTGGACTGAACTTTGACATAAGTGAAGATGTTCTGGACTCTATCTTTGGCAAATATGGACCACTCTTGGAAGTGCTGCTGATAAAAGACAGGGAGACGCAAAAGTCGAGAGGGTTTGGCTTTGTCACGTTTGAAAACACAAAGGACGCCAAAGATGCAGAAAAGGATTTGAATGGCAAGGATTTGGATGGTCGGACCATAACAGTAGAGAAGGCAGGCCATGGGCGTCGAGGGGGCTACAGAGGAGGAAAACGTGGAGGTAGTTTCAGGAGTGGCTATGGCTCCCAGGGTGGAAGTAATAGTTTTGGTGGTGGCCGCAGTCGAGATTACTATGGAGGCTCCCAGAGTTACGGCAGCTTCCGAAGGGATGATTTTCAGGGTAGTGGCCGAGAAGGAGACCGCTATTCACGTGACTACAGCGACAAGCGCTCCAACCGTGATTATTATGAAAGTTAGGAAGAGTTTGAAGCACTGAATGCTGCGGAGCAGCCGAGCCAAGATTCCTACACGGATTAACCGTGAACTCCACGTTCCTAAAGGCGTCCATGTAGTGAATACTTCCAGGCCTCACCACCCAACCACCACCACCCAACCATCCTCTCGGGGCTTGGAGGTACACCGTGACCGGGGTTTGGGGAGGAGCACGTAACAATATGTATTGTCACAATGCCCTCTGTCTTATTTAATCTAATCTGTATAATTGCAATTTCCTTGATCTTGCAGAGAAGGATATATTGAAAAAGAATTTGGCGTTTCCGGACATTTGTGAGCATCTCAGTCCGAAGACATTCTGAGAGCTATTCCCAATCTGTACAGACCTACGGTACATGCTTGTATGCATACAGGTGCATGCATGTATATATATACATGCATGTATGTATATATATATATATATATGGCTCTTTCTAACCACTGACTGACGGATATTAATGCTCGGTACCTTCCGGGTGTTATAGAAAGCTAAAAATTTGGCGTGTTATCAAACCATCAGCTTGATCTCTGATCATCAATTCGTTTTCAGACCAGGTCATTCTACTCTGGACATGTTGCTTCTGCTGTCTTAACAATGGATGTAGGTCCTCAGCGCCAGACAGTAAATCAGAGCCATCTCCCTTGACATATCACGTGCCTTCGATATGGTCTATCACCCTGCACTGCTCACGAAACTATCCTCTTGTGGTATCCATGGAAATCTCCATGCTTGGCTCACAGAGGTCGTCTCATGTCATAGTCAACGTGTGGCTCTACATGGAATTCTGTCATCTCCCCTTCCTGTCCAGGCTGGAGTTCCCCAAGGCAGTGTTCTGGGCCCTGTGCTTTTTCTGGTCTTCATTAATGATCTCTCCGACTCTCTGTTAAAATCCTCTCTATCTCTTTGCTGATGACTCCAACCTCTGCCACTCCATTCCTCATCCCTCAGATCGGTAGTCTGCAGCCTCCTCACTCTCTGCAGACCTGGACAAAATCACAGACTGGTCAAACAAGTGGAACATGTCTTTCAATCCTGACAAATCTCACACTCTTACTATGTCTCTCCAAAAAGAACGACTGGAAAACTCTCCCATCTACTTTCTCAACAATCCTCTCGAAGAAGTTTTGTCACTCAAGATTTTGGGTCTCACTATCTGCCATGATCTTCCCTGGGAAAACCACATTTACCAGCTGGCCTCCAATGCCAGTCACTGTGTGGGCATCCTCCATTGTGTGAAGTCCTTTCTTGGCACACCTGAGCTGCTCACCACCTACAAAGCTTTAATCTGCACCTTGATGGAATACTGCTCTCCCCTCTTGGCTTGAGCACCTGCCTCACACCGCACCTAGCTCGGCTTCATACTGTTGAAACCAAAGCTTTCAGAATAATTGGAATCTCCTGCGATGAAGCTAACTCCGAGGGCCTTTCACTCACTCAACGCAGGCAGGTTGGTGGTCTTTCTGTCTTCTACCGACTCTTCTCCGGCCTGGCTCCCCCAGCTCTGTCTGGGCTCTGTCCCCTAAATATTGAAACTGCCAAAATCAAGACTCACTGGTTATCTTCACTCTTTCATTCCTCTTTTTCCCACCTCTGGAATAAAGTCCCACACTCTTTTCAATCCCATTCCTCCATCCAGGTCTTAAAAACAGCGATTCACCACCATCTCTGATCTTCCCACATCCAAAACCATGATATTTTCTACCCACGTTAATCCACGACAAACCCACCTCCTTCAAATTCCCTGTTTTCTTTCTTGAAATCCCTTGTAGTGTCTATCTTGTTTATCCCTTGTACCCCGCCCCGGCCCTCTCTCTTCCACAGATCTCCCGATATCCCTGTTCTCTACTGTTCTTGCACTTCCCTCCTTCTCCCCCTCTTGTCTCCCACTCCCTTTAATTTATGTTCTTATACAAGCCCTGGTGTTGGGCTAGCGGCTAGGGTGCTGGCTTAGGATCCTAGGATCCTGGGTTCGAATTCTCGGTCATCGCTGAATTAACGCCAGGGGGGTTGACTCAGCCTGTCATACCTTCCGAGGTCGGCTAATTGAGTACCAGTTCACTGGTAATTCCCTGTTTGTCGTTAAAGGCGGCAAAAAGGGTTGGCGTCAGGAAGGGCATCCGGCCGTAAAACATTGCTTCAAAAAGGGGACTGAAAAACAACAACAACCACGGTTCCCGAAAAAGGCCAACCCCCGCTTTGCGGGGAAAAATGGCCTCTAAAGGTGGGGTTTTTTTTGGTTTTTTTTATACAGGCCTCAACCAAGTATCCAAAAAAAAAAAAGCTGGTACACCAGGAAAAATCCCATAACCGTGGGAAAGTGTCCCTAAATGAAAATGTACGTTAGAGAACGTAAATGTGCCAGTGGAAAATCCTCAATCAATATCGAGCATTTTTTTTTGATTATACAAGATCGAGGCTCATGTAAGAGCTATCATTAATGACAAAAAAACAAACTGACACATCAGACAAAATAAAGGGAGTGGGAGACAAGATGGGGAGAGAGAGGGAAGCACGCACACAAGCACAACATTAGAGAACAGGGACATCGGGAGATCTGTGGGAGGGAGAGGTAAAAACACATGGACACTGCTAGGACTTCCAGGAAATAAGTTGGTATTTCAGAAATGTGGATCTGGGGTGAATTAACGGGGGTATAAAATATCAAGATTTTGGATGGGGGAAGATAAGAGATGGTAGTGAACAGCTGTTTTAAAGACCTGGAGGGAGGAGTGGGATTGAAGAGAGTGAGGGAGTTTGATCCAGAGGCGGGAGAAAAGAGGAATGAAAGAGTGAAGGTGAGAAGAGAGTCTTGATTTTGGCAGTTTCACCAGAAATTTGAATTTGAAAGTTGTAATTTCTATAACTGCAAACTGTGAAATAAAAATGTCAATGAAAATTGACCTAAAAACAGTAAAGTCGTCCGTAAAATAAATTAATTAAAAAACCTAAATTGATATCTAGCAGCAGGTCGGTGATGCTTGATTTATAATCATAAAGCTTCTGTTTGCCATGCACCTATCGACTAAGCACAGTTTGTTATTGCTTACAATGTGTAAGCATACCCCACTAAAACCTTACAAATGGAAAATGGATTTCTGTAGCAGCGACAAGTAATACATTTAAGAAGGTTCATATATTATTACACTAAGAAGTCCCATATATTATATACATTTAAGAAGGTCCATATATTATTACTATAATAAGTCCCATATATTATATACATTTAAGAAGGTCCATATATTATTACTTTAATAAGTCCCATATAGTATATACATTTAAGAAGTCCCATATATTATATTCATTTAAGAAGGTCCATATATTATTACTATAATAAGTCCCATATATTATATACATTTAAGAAGGTCCATATATTATTACTTTAATAAGTCCCATATAGTATATACATTTAAGAAGTCCCATATAATATATTCATTTAAGAAGGTCCATATATTATTACTAAAAGAAGTCCAACATATTATATACATTTAAGAAGGTCCATATATTATTGCTATAAGAAGTCCCATATATTATATACATTTAAGAAGGTCCATATATTATTACTATAAGAAGTCCCATATATTATATACATTTAAGAAGGTGCATATATTATTACTATAAGAAGTCCCATATATTATATACATTTAAGAAGGTCCATATATTATTACTATAATAAGTCCCATATATTATATACATTTAAGAAGGTCCATATATTATTACTTTAATAAGTCCCATATAGTATATACATTTAAGAAGTCCCATATATTATATTCATTTAAGAAGGTCCATATATTATTACTAAAAGAAGTCCCATATATTATATTCATTTAAGAAGGTCCATATATTATTACTAAAAGAAGTCCAACATATTATATACATTTAAGAACGTCTATATATTTTTACTATAAGAAGTCCCATATATTATATACATTTAAGAAGGTCCATATATTATTACTATAAGAAGTCCAACATATTATATACATTTAAGAACGTCTATATATTATTACTATAAGAAGTCCCATATATTATATACATTTAAGAACGTCTATATATTTTTACTATAAGAAGTCCCATATATTATTACTATAAGAAGTCCCATATATTATATACATTTAAGAAGGTCCATATATTATTACTATAAGAAGTCCAACATATTATATACATTTAAGAACGTCTATATATTATTACTATAAGAAGTCCCATATATTATATACATTTAAGAACGTCTATATATTTTGACTATAAGAAGTCCCATATATTATTACTATAAGAAGTCCCATATATTATATACATTTAAGAAGGTCCATATATTATTACTATAAGAAGTCCAACATATTATATACATTTAAGAACGTCTATATATTATTACTATAAGAAGTCCCATATATTATATACATTTAAGAAGGTCCATATATTATTACTATAAGAAGTCCAACATATTATATACATTGAAGAAGGTCCATATATTATTACTATAATAAGTCCCATATATTATATACATTTAAGAAGGATCCTCTGATAGGTCAGTTGAGCAAGCAGTAAATTTGCCATTCCCTCTGAGCTCGCTGTTGGTTGCTACTTGCCGTGCACACGTCTGGACAGCAAGTGACATTCAATTGTGTAAATATTTAGCTTTTTTGCTCTCATTAAAATCTACTTCACGGCATTCGCTGATTGCTATCGTGATGCATCTGCGCTCCTCTTTGGAGCGACACTGCTCTCACCTAATTGTCTTGCGTCTCCGACGCGTGTTCGGGCTCAGAATATTGATGCGTCCGTTGTTTCTGAACATCAAAGAAACCCTGTAGGTCAACATTACAATTAGTTTGGATAGGGAGATAGTGTTGTAAATTGCATGGCCACGATTCAGGCAGAATAAATTTTATCTTGAGCCTCTTATTATATCATTTTTTTCTCTCCCCAATTGAAGATCAGTGTGTTTAGGGGAAGGGAGGGGATGAGAGGGGGATGACGTGATTCAAAACACCTCACCACCATTTGATTCAAAACACCTCATTCCCACGTGATTCAAAACACCACACCACCATTTGATTCAAAAGACCTCACCACCACGTGATTCAAAACACCTCACGTAACGTGATTCAAAACACCTCACCACCACGTGATTTAAAACACCTCACGACCACCTGATCCAAAACACCTCATGTAACGTGATTCAAAACACCTCACCACCACGTGATTTAAAACACCTCACGACCACCTGATCCAAAACACCTCACGTAACGTGATTCAAAACACCTCACCACCACGTGATTTAAAACACCTCACGACCACCTGATCCAAAACACCTCATGTAACATGATTCAAAACACCTCACAACCACGTCATTCAAAACACCTCACCACCACGTGATTCAAAACACTTCACAACAATGTGATTCAAAACACCTCACCACCATGTGATTCAAAACACCTCACCTCCACGTGATTCACACCTCACGACCACGTGATTCAAAACACCTCACCACCACGTAATTCAAAACACCTCAGCACCACGTAATTCAAAACACCTCACCACCACGTAATTCAAAACACATCACCACCACATAATTCAAAATACCTCACCACCACGTAATTCAAAACCACCACCACCACGTTATTGAAAACACTTCACAACCACGGAAACAAAAGTTTGAGGGAGTAGTTCAATGACAACGGACACTGCCCAGATATGTAGATATATAGATAAATGACTGTACCTGAGTTGCTGTTTTATCATGTTTACACAAATCATAATACAAACAATTATTTTGCACAAATGTATTTGTAATAAACATGATATTACATTTTATAAACAATTGACGTTTGAAGATTTAAGTTGAAATTTTTTTTTTTTAAATTAAAAAAAAATACCCTTAGGACATACATGCGGAAGAGATATCTGCAATGTACCATTTCTTCCAGAAAATTGTTGTAAAAAATATTTTGGTATCCAAATATGTATTGTTTGGTTTGCAGTGGAACAAAACAAAAAAGCTGAAAAAATGACTAAATCTTACCTTATTCCACAAAGAAATCTTAAAATGGCCCAGACAATATTTTTGGCACCTTTTAGAAGTTGTTAGAAATAATTAGATTTCAAGCAGGTGATTCTCCTTTACTTTGGAATTGAACTCACCTGTGGTGAGTTGCAGGTGCCTGCAATATCAAAATCACTCATTCAACCAGTTTGAATAGATAAAAGGAGTCATTCTGCTGTTTTGTGTCACTGTGTACTGCAATGAGCATGGAGAAAAGAAAGGAAACCAGGGAATTGTCTGAGGAGGTCAAGCACAAGATTGTAGCCAAGCATGGACAATCTCAAGGCTACAAGTCCATCTCCAGAGACCTTGATGTTCCTGTGTCCACCGTACGCAATGTTATCAGTGAGTTTAAGGCCCATTACACTGCAGCCAACCTCCGTGAACGTGGCCGCAAGAGAAAACCTGATCGAAGATTACAGCGAAGGATTATTCGAATCAAACATGGAGGTTCAGTGATGTTTTGGGGTTGCTGTGCTGCCTTTGGCACTTGGTGCCTTGCATCATGAAATCAGGAGATTACAAAGGCATTTTGGAGCGCAATGTTCAACCCAGTGTCAGAAAGCTGTGTGTCCATGGGTCTCAAAGGTCAAGGGTCTTGCAGCAGGACAATGACCCCAAAACCACTTCAAAAAGCACCCAGGAATGGTTCAAGACAAAACGCTGGACTGTTCTGGAGTGACCAGCAATGAGTCCAGATCTAAATCCCATTGAACACCTGTGGGTGAAGAAACCGTTCACATTGAACACACCCTTCAAATCTTGGAGAACTGGAGAAGTTTGCACAAGAAGAGTGGGCCAAACTGCCAATAGAGAGGTGTAGGAAGCTCATTCATGGCTATAGGAAGCGCTTGACTGCAGTTATTTTGTCCAAAGGCCGTGCTACCAAATATTAAGTTTCGGGTGTTAATAATTTTGTGAATGCCATTTCTTTTTATTTTCTGATTTAAAAGGACATATTAAGTTCTAAATCAAAAACAAAGGTTCTGTAATATTTACAGTGAAATAAAGAATTGTGAAGACCAAATACTTTCGACAATTTCAACTTCTTTTTAGAGAATATTGTGAGTTATTTGAAAAAAGTGCAAGGGTGCCAATATTTTTGGCCACTACTGTATATATATATATATATATATATATATATATATATATATATATATATATATATATATATATTGTCGCGTTCCTTGCGATTAAAATCTTTCCAAGGAACGGATAGCCAAACAAACTGTTACTCTGAGGCATTCAGTTCAAATGGTGGAGAATACGCTAAATTAAATGCAAAATCCAAAGTATAGGAGTTTGTTTAAGGTTTAAGAGGCCCTTTTCGGCTACACTTGCTCCAGCAGAGGATGACACATCTTAACATCTTGTATGAACCAAATCTTTCCAGACGCCAGTCTCGAATACTCCTACAATTAATTTGTAACTTATCACCGGGTTTGACACCAATACAAATTTTTATTACAGTCTCTAGGCATGAAAAAGCTTCATATATCGAATAATCAGTTGAAATGGAACACCTCACCCCCATTAGAGCATTTCAATTGCATCAGATGTGGCAATAAATGTGAATTGTTGCTCCCAGCTTGCAGGCGCGATGACAGAAGACGGACGCCATTTACATTTTTGCCACCTTCCTCACCCCCTTTAGAATCCCATGCGGGCATCTGCTATTGATGATCATTCAAATAAATTATTTAATTATTTCATTTATTAATTTGTTTGTTTGTTTATTTAGTTATTTCGCTTGCCCTGTTTAATAAATACAATATAAGTACCATACTAATGTTGTTTGTCTCCTTACTGGAGGCAACCTATACTTTCCTATTGATGCCAAAGGTGCAGAATCAACCCGATTCATTCTGTGTCAACCTCTGACTCCCAAAAGTTTGCCTTTCAATCGACCCCAAGCTTTTCCCAGATTCCCTGCCCCTCAAAGTAGAGACTTCCCTCATTGAGCCTTTCCAGAGATGTTAACACAGGCTTTAGCAGATGCAGATAACGGTCGGTCACATTAGCCCAAACATTCTCGAAATAACAAAAATAAGCTTTTCCTCTGTTATCAACCTGGCACCAAGCCGCAGTGCCCTTCCACAGAGCCAATGGAAATGACATGTTAAAGCCAAGTTTTGCGAGGCAGATATAGATGGTGATAGCTGTACAGCACAATGCGAAACAATGACAGCATCTCTCTTCATTTTTTTTTCTGACCTGATTATTATGAGCGACGTGGCGAATGGTGCAATGTCTGCAACACGTCTGTGTTCTGCCCCATTTACCACTCCGCCTCGACATGAATTTGGGAGGATTTAATTTCAATAAGACCTTGTTCCTTACTGTATCCTCTTTAAAACATATGGGTCTTTTAATGACGTGATCCTGGTCTTTTAAACACTTGGTTTACTTAGCACAAAGTGATTTGGTCCTAATCGCCTTTTAGGATTTGTGGAGTACTAATGTGTTGGACTCTGGAGATAAAGCAACCACAAAAACCTGTCTCTCGTCTATGTAGATAAATATGGTGGAATTTTCTCCCTGCTATCTCCCCTCTCTCCGATCCCACCATCTCCTGCACGTTGCCTGTCTTCCTTCCATTCCCTCCCTTTACTCCCCTTTCTTCCTAATCTCCTTTCCCGTCTCTCACGACTTATTTGACACTTCTGCTTCTGCTCTCCTTGCTATTTCGCGCCACCCTCTTCTCCTGATTAAGCCTGGTGTTGGCTTAATGGTCGACATCCCAGGGTCCTGAGTTCAAGCCCCCGTTCAAGCCATTGAATGAACACCAGCTGGGTTGACTCAGACTGCTCATCCTTCTGAGGTCAGCAAAATGAGTTCCAGCATACTGCGAAGATTGAGCCGTTCGGGTGTCTTGTGTAGGAGTGGCGACCCTCTTAGGGTTGTGTCCAATAACCTAGGACACTGCTTCAGAAGATCTATGCATCCGAAGATGCAAAATGAGTGTTCTTCAAAAACTCTTCATGTTTTTGTCAATTTACCGCATACACCCACCCCGCAATCTATCTGTACATACATAATCAGAAGATGCAGGCATCTGCAACACATCGACAGACATGGGTTATGTCGTCTGTGGTTGGTTTTAATTGGAAAAGCCATCATGGCTTTGGGAAATAAGTTACAGAAATATGAACTACGTAAAAATACAATTCCAAAGGGGAATTTGAACAAGGCTTTTAATACAATTTGCTGAGAAGTTTGCTCGTGAAATAGAAATGAACTTTTTGAGAAAGTAAATAGCACTTTTGTGTTAGTTTTACTAATTAGGTTTGCTTTGATTGGAAAGGGATGTAAGAGGGTGCCTGTTGACCTTGCTTTTCTGTTAAGAGTTTCGAAGTTAAAATTAATAATTCCATCAGAGTAAAATGGCTTCTAGATTTATGTGGAATCATAAAGAGTTGTCTCAGGGTAGAAGTAACTTAATTAATTGATAGCGATCTCCATTTCAGTTTGCAAATTGATGGACTGGAATGGTTTTCTATTCAGAATTCTTGACAAAAACCGATCAGCTATAACAGAGTTGAAAACCGACATATTAAATACCTGCTTTAATTAGCATATTTGTATTCAATAAAGATTTGATGATTTATAACTGTAATTCCTTTCAAATTACAAGTAAGGTTGTTGGCGTTATCTCAGTCGCCTGTTGGGCAGCAATGCGATTCAAAATGCATTATTTGGTGTTGTCAATGCCCGTGGAGACCTGTCCCTGGAGTTATCATGCCAGTTGAGGTTATCTCGGGTCTGATGACTTCCTTGCGAGTGGTTAATTCAGTCGGTGTGTTATCTCGTCAAATTCAAGGGATTGGAACACAAGAGGGGGGTGAGGGGTGGGGGGGATTTAGCCCATTATTTCGCCTGTGCAAAGTTTTTTTTTTTGAGAAGGCAAGGGTGGGGGTGAAGAGGGTTGTGGGGTTGAGGAATGAACAAATATCGACCCCATATTTACATCACAATCACTGTGCTTGTACAGTACAATGTTTTTTGTTTTGTTTTTACAATTTTTTTTACAATATTTCTTTGGCGTTATCTCTGTCGGATATCTCTGTTATCTTTGGCGTTATGTCTGTCGGCATATCTTTTCTACAATTTGTTTTTTACAATATTACTTTTTACAATCTTTTTTACAATTTTTTTTACACTTTTTTTTTACAATTTGTTTTTTACAATATTTCTTTTTACAATATATTTTTTACAATTTTTTTTACAATTTGTTTTTTACAATATTTCTTTTTACAATATCTTTAAAAAAAAAATTTTTTTACAATTTGTTTTTTACAATATTTCCTTTTACAATATTTTTTTCCTATAATATTTAGTATGCAACATTGTTTTTACTATATACAGAGGTTATCTATATCGTCCTTGTGCAACTTTGAACTTTTATAACTTTGGATGTAAACATTATAAGCTAACTGTAAACAGCATATGAGAGCATACTTATCTCACATGTATATAGCGCAAAGCAACAGAGGTAAGCATATGGTAATGATATGATGGGGCTACTAAACAAATTTATCTTTGCTGACATTTCTTCTTTCTTAACTTTATCTACATATATAAAACCGAAAAACACGGTCCGGGAAGCTGTTCGTCTGTCCGTCCATTCGGCCATTCGGGAAGCCGTCAAACTGTCATTATGTGTCTAGTAATACAGCACTGTTTGAACGCTGGTTGCTTCCTGTCTATTAATTATGTAAGTCTATTAATTACGGATTGTTGGAATATACCTTTCCACCCTTTAGACTGCTGAGATCCCTCACACCTTTGAAGACCATTTAAGTCCCTCAAGACCCTTAAGACCACCAAGACCCTTAAGACCACCAAACCCCAAAAGACCACGAAGACCCCAAAAAACCCTGAAAACCCCAAAGACCCTTAAAGACTCAAAATACTCAAAAGACCCAAAATAACCGGAATACCACAAAGACACAAAAGACCCCGAAGACCCCAGTAAAGCCGTGAAGCTGTGATTATGTGTCTATTACATATGTACTGTTTGAATGCAGGTTGCATCCGGTCTATTAATTCTGTAGGTCAATTAATTACGTATTGTTGGAATATACCTTTTGACCCTTTAGACTACTGAGATCCCTTGAAGACCCTTTAAGTCCCCCAAGACTCACAAGACCACCAAGACGCAAAAATACCACAAAGACACAAAAGACCCTAAAAACCCAGAATACCCTTAAATACTCAAAAGACGCAAAGGACCCAAAATAACTGGAAGATCCCCAAAGACTCAAAAGACCCAATATACCCCCAAAAACCCCAAAAATACCTCAAAAACCCTTAAAGACCCAGAGGACTTAAATATCTCGAAGACCCCAAAGATCCAAATGACCCCAATCCTCAAAAGACCCCAAAGAACCAACATACCAAAAATACCCTTAAAGACAATGATGACCCAAAAGACCACGAAGACATCAAAGACCCAAAAAGATTCTGAAGACCCAAATTACCGAAAATACGCTTAAGACCCTTAAAGACCCAGAATATCCAAAATACCCCCGAATACTCAAAATATCCTGAAGACCCCAAAGACCCCAAAGATGCAAAAGATACAAAATACCCAAAAGTCCAAAAAGACCCTGAAGACACCAAATACACTGAAGACCCTTAAAGACCCAGAAGACCCAAAATACACAAAAGTTCCAAAAGACCCTGAAGACCCTAAAGACCTGTAAGACCCATAAGACCATTTATACCCATTAAACCCCAAGATCCAGAAGACCCTCAAGATGCTTAAGACCACTTTTACCTTTAAGACCCTTTTAACACTTTAGACACCTTGAGATCCCTTCACCCTTCCAACCTTTTATACCCTTTAAGCCTTTACACACTTTGGTCCCTTCGACCTCTTAGACCTCAACACCATTAGACCCCTTACAACCTTCAGACCGATTAGATAGCTTCAATCCTTTAGCATTTAGAGTTTAGACGTTAGAGCTTTACACCACATGGACCTTTTTTGATTATAAATAAATTACAAATACATAATATCACCAATATTAGAAATTAATTAGTACAAAATAAAAGTTTGCATTATGATTGGTGTAAATCATGACAATACAGCAACTCGAGTTCAGTCAGGTCATTATCCTCAGCTTGAACAAGGCCGTGCCTCTTTACGTGCTTACTACACTCGCCTCACCATGCTAGTAAATTTATATTTATACTTTTATTCCTATATTTTATTCTTCCTAGAAATTTTTTTTTCTAGAATTATTAATTATATTTTTAATTTTTAATTTTAATTTTAAAATTAATCATTAAATAATTAATTTTCTATAATGTTTTTTTTTTTTTTTCCTCGACTTGAATTTTTTTTTTCGGTTTGGTTATTCTGCACATTCTGTTAATGATAAGAGGGACAATAAAACATATTTGTCTTTGCTGGGCTTCTCCCTTAATTTGTTTTTCTTTTTTCTCGTCATCCTTTTTCATTACCTCTGCCACCAAAGGTGGATGGAAGTTATGTTTTCACCCCTGTCTGTCGGTTTGTCTGGCTGTCCATTTGTGAACAAGATATCTCAAAAAGTTATGGATGGATTTGGACGAAACTTGTTGGACACGTGTTTGTGACAAGGAAGAATCGATTCAATTTTGGTGAAGATTCAGATCCAGCTAGTAGAATTTTAAAGTGATTCTTCACCATTGAGTGATATCGCCAACCAGGCAGAGGTATGCTTTCTTTTCGACCTTTACTTATTTCCATCACCGTGTCCTTTGATTTTAAGTTGAGAGTATTTTTTCACAAGTTTCATAAAAACCATTTTGTCCTGCTGATTAAGCTATTGCAGAAAAATCTTTTGTACAGGAATGGTGTTCTTGTGAACTTGGGGAAATTCAAATTGAGATTGCATACTGTCCCCAAGTGGAGATTTATCCCTGTTTAATCGAATTCCACTTTATTCTCTCTCCATTCAAGCAATCACAGGCTATCTATTTATTATTCATGCAACTCTATTTATTAGGTTCCTTTCAATCCTGACTCTTGCTTACCCTTCCCTTCTCTCACTTGCCATTCCATATCCTCTTCCTTTTGTCAACTTTCACCCACCCCTTCCCTGTAGGTATATGTAGTGTATGTGTATATACAGTATATATATATATATATATATATATATATATATATATATATATATATATATATATATATATATATATTGTTGCGGATATGAGGACTGTATTTTTTTGATTGTGTTGTATTGTGGTAAATTGGTGATGAATATTGCTTGAGTCTGCGCCTCCTGCCTCCGGAGCTGTGTAAAGGTCAAAGGGCGTCCCATAATTAGTCCATAAAGCATCCACACCACAGCTAATCATAGAATACCCCTGTTCGATAGCTTATATCTTATTATGTGTTTTAGGGTAAGGCTGTGTCTCCCATTAATTGAAATACTCCATTGCACCAGTGAAAGAGATAGATTCCCTTCATTCCCATTCCCAAAACCTCCATTCCCCCTTTCATCGATTGGAAACTACCTCCGCTCCAATTGCCGCCATTGACCACGAGGCAGGGTTGGGGAAGAAAGGCGGGTCCCCACCTCGTCATAGAGGGGAGGAGTGAGTCAGCCCCACTCAACCAACCACGAACAAGGGGTTGGACTTGGAGAGGGTGTGGAAAGAAAGATCGAGGAGGTTCGTGAAGGTTGAGGGGCGGGGCCTATATAACCCGCAGGCAGGGCGTTCCCAAGGGAGACAAGGGAGATGAGCTTTGACGACAGAGAGACGAGAAGAAGTCCAGGGTTGAACTGCAGCTCGAGCCACCGAAACTGCACTCACTGCAGCTCGAGCCACCGAAACTGCACTTGCTGCAGCTCGAGCCACTGAAACTGCATTTGCTGCAGCTGGAGCCACCGAAACTGCAGCCACAGCAGCGTGAGGCCTGGACGGCAGTTTGGAGCAGGGCCGTGAAGGAGCGGCGGCTGCCCACGAGTCGATCAGCTGCAGAACTAGTTGGACCTCCCTATCCCGCCAGCCATCCACCAGCCACCCACCTGCCATCCCTATCATCATTCCCCGTGTAAGTGTGCTCGTAGTCTGTCTTTTGTCTTGTCCCTGGGTAGTAACAATAAGTCTGTATAAGCTAGTATTTTCACTGTGTCACCTGCGTCTCATGTGCTTGTAAATAAACGTGACTGCTGTCTTTTTGCTTATGTGTGTGAATAGTAAATAAATTTAGTAGTATTTCCAAACCTTTCTTTGCCTTCGTTTTCCTCTTTGCATTCGGTCGCTTTAGAGTTTTCCCGATTGAATAGCGGTGGCGCGATCCGGCCAAAGTTTGGGGCAAATCGGGTATTAATCAAGGAAGCACTGTTCGGTCGCGGTAATACCACCGCTTGGTCAAAATAACATCTTTAACCGCGGCCGTAACAATATATATATATATATATATATATATATATATATATATATATATATATATATATATATATATATATATATATGCTGGCTCAATATATATGCTGGCTATATAATATAATGTGGCCTCAATATAATATGGCTATATAATACATAATATGGCTATATTATGCTGGCTCAATATATATGCTGGCTATATAATATAATATGGCCTCAATATAATATGGCTATATAATACATAATATGGCTATATAATATGCTGTAATATATAATATGCTGTAATATATCATATAATATACAGTCACGTGAAAAAGTAAGTACACCCCTTGTAAAGTTTTGACTTTTTCAACATATTTCAACATACAGCTATTTGATCTTCATTTCAACAATATTGATAGATAAAGGTGATATATTATAACAAATATCATGAAACATTTACATTTTGTAGTCCATTGTATAATTTAAAAAAACATATATGCAAATTTCGCATGTGGAAAAAGTAAGTACACCCTTGGCTCTAATAAGTGGTATTGCCCCTTTGGCAGAAACAACCTCAAGTAGGCGTTTCTTATAACTGTCTACCAGTCTCTGACAACGACTGGAAGAAATTTTTGCCCACTCCTCCATGCAGAATTCTTTCAGCTGTGCGATGTTTGAGGGGTTTCTTGCATGCACAGCTCGTTTCAAATCCCCCCACAACATCTCGATGGGATTTAGATCCGGGCTTTGACTTGGCCATTAAAGAACCCTCCATTTCTTTCTTTTCAGCCATTCCTTGGTGGATTTACTGGTATGTTTAGGGTCATTGTCATGTTGAAAGGTCCACCTTCGGTTGAGCTTCAACTTTCCGACAGATGGCCTCACATTACCCTCAAGCACCCTCTGGTACAAAGAAGAATTCATAGTGGTTTCTATGATGGTGAGCTGCCCAGGCCCTGATGCAGCAAAGCTGCCCCAAACCAGAATATTTCCACCACCATGCTTTACAGTTGGTATCAGGTTCTTGTGGTCAAATGCTGTCTTTGGTTTTCGCCAAACATTTCTTCTGGTACTGTGACCAATTAGCTCTACCTTTGACTCATCTGTTCAGAGCACATTGTTCCAGAAGTGCTGGTCTTTGCCTGGTGCTGGTTTGTTCATTGGCAAGCTTTAGTCTTGCCCTGATGTTATTTCTGGACAGCAAAGGTTTCCTCCTGGCACACCTCCCATGTAGATCAAATTTGTGCAGCCTCTTTCTAATGGTAGACTCGTGCACTTTGACATAAACAGTGGCAAGAGCTACCTGTAGGTCCCGTGATGACATTCTGGGGTTCTTAGAGACTTCTTTCAGCATCTTCCGGTCTGCTCTCGGGCTGAACTTGCTGGGGCGGCCTGGCCTGAACAAGTTGGCAGTTGGTTGGAATCTTCTCCACTTGTAGATGATCTTGAATGATTGATTTCAAATTGTTTGCAGATCTTCTCAAATCCCTTCCCAGACTCGTAGGCATCTATAACCTTCTTTCTGAAGGCCTCAGAGAGCTCTTTTGATCTAGGTATGGTGACGCCGCACACTTCAACAACAAAGAGCAAACCAAACTAAATGTCTGAGGTTTAAATAAGACAGGTTCCTCCAAGATCCTCTATTACTATGTTCTAATCATTTGCACCTGAGCTGGTGCACCTGATTCTAATTTTAGGTATTTGAAGTAGTGATAAATGTAGGGGTGTACTTACTTTTTCCACATACGAAATTTGCATTAATGTTTATTTAAATTATACAATGGACTACAAAATGTAAATGTTTCATGATATTTGTTATATTATATCACTTTTATCTATCAATATTGTTGAAATGAAGATCAAATAGCTGTATGTTGAAATATGTTGAAAAAGTCAAAACTTTACATGGGGTGTACTTACTTTTTCACGTGACTGTATATATATATATATATATATATATATATATATATATATATATATATATATATATATATATATATATGACCAACCTCCATAGATATGTAATATGATTCCTCCATAAATGTGCCATTCTGATAGGAAAACAACATATGACAGCAACCAGGAACAGCATGACATGCAGAGGTTGGGAGTATGCATCGGAGGACTTCTTGGATGCACATCAATGTCCTTTCATTGCGAGCTACCTCTTTGATGCCAAATGGTCTTTTCAAGACTTTTTGCCACTACTAATGCCGAGAACGATGATTTCATTGGTAAGAAGATCTGGCAGGCTTCAGCAGCACAAAGGACCATGCTTTTAACAGGAATGACAATGCATGCCTCCATAAATGGAAATTTCCATGGAAGAAGAACTTGATATAATCCTACCAGATGACAGCGCATACATAATTTCACATCGGTCTTATTTTGGTATACATCTTCTATCCCCATGTAGATTTCTGCTTTTCCTCTGCTCAGATCCTTGATTCATTTGCAAGTCATGGATGTGAGAAACCCTCAGATCTTGTTTGCATCATCCATCATCCATCATCCACCCATCCTATGATCTTGTTTGCATAAACGCATCTGTCGAGATAAATTCACATCGCAAAGCAATTGTGCATTGGTTATTGTGAAGGAAAATGATTACGTACCATATTGCTGCGTGCTTTGTTGGCATTTCGTTTTATTACCTTTACACATAAATGCAAGCTTCACGGATGCCTGTTCTGTGATAGATTCCCATCAATGTGGTTATTAATTTTAAGGATCATCAATTGCTATTATTAGAATCGTTTTAATTGAAAAAGCTCGTGGATCCTGGTACGGTGAGGACAGTGAATCGCATCAAGGACGAGGACATCATATGAAGGGCATTGAGGGATGGACTGTTCAAGTTATGGGAGACAAATAGAGGACTCTGGATGCCAGATGGTAACAATCTGACCAAGGATGCAGACATGATTTTTTTTTTGAGCTACACAAGAGCAAATGGTGAACTAGAGGAGAGTGATCATTTTAGGACACAAATAAAACGTGCCAATTTTTCTAAATATTCTTTAGAAAAAAGTAAAAAAAAAATTCAATTAAAATATTCTTTAAAAAAAGGAAAAAATTATTTTCTTTTTTATTTTAAAATAATCTTTAGAAAAAAATTTAAATTTCTTTTCTTTTTCATTTTTAAATATTCTTTAGAAAAAATAATAATAATTCATTTTTTATAAATATTCTCAATTTTTCTAAATACCACATTTTTCTACATCTGGGTCACTCTTCTCGTGTGCCATCACCAATTATGTAGTGACTGTATCTCGACCAATCATCTATCTATAATTCCAGTAATCTCTGTGTGTATGCGACCGCTGTTTCTCGACAACTACCAGTCCGATATACTTGAAACTTGCCAGGTATATTGCTGGGGACCCGAGGATGTGCCTTTTCAAGGTTTGAAATTAATCGGACAAGTGGTTCCCAAGGTATGTCCAAAAAACGATTCGACCAATCAGAGAGCAGCGAGCTACCGAGCTATGGCGATTTAGCCGTTCGCCGTTCGCTTTGGCTTTGCGAATGGACCAAACCATTTCATGTAAATAGAGGGGGGGGGGGTTCTACCGTACTCGCAAGCCGTTCGCTTTGGCTTTGCGAATGGACCAAACCATTTCATGTAAATAGAGGGGGGGGGATATAATTTTAGATATATATATAGTACGGGCATGCCCTAGTTTAGTGAAAAGTAGGAAGAATAAATTGTAGCTCCATTATTATACGAAAATACTTGTGCTTTAGAAATGGAAGAATTACTCCAACTCAATATATGTCAGCCATGTGACAACAAAAGGCTGTTTTGCAAAATATATGTTCCACATTTAATTTTGGGTGCAGAATTTACTGAAGAATTTAAAATCTACTTTGATGATTTGTGCATCTGACACAAACAGATGTTTTCAGTTTGCACAAATTGTTGCGGTTATGTGAAATGTAGCAAAGGCTGTAAGGAATGGGGAGTTAATAGTTAATGCTTTCAAATGTTCGTTTTGTTGACCGAGGTGGCATACACATCTGCATGTCAAGAGCATGTGCATGGTGACAAGCTTAGCAACAGCTGAATGATTATGAGACTTGCCATGCACGCCAGAAGAGGCAGAGAGAAAATGGGTTTCTGTTGCAGATTCAGAAACAATTGCATCAGAAATACATGTATGAGTATATAAACAGAATGGTCATCTACCTGTGGACGTCACCTCAATGAAGAATTATTTCCTGCTATCTCTCACCTCAAAAAGAGCACATCAGGATGGAGTTAACAAATATAACCTGAATTATGCTGTACGGTATATGAAGTCATCCGAGCACACTAATAACATGTTCCATTCCTGACAATTAGTCCTTCCATGCAAGAGAAGAGTGTTAAACAATTGGCAGATGTCAAGGGACTTTAGAAGACATCACCTCCTTTTCGGGTTCTGTGCTGCACCAACAGTGTTTGAACCTCTTAAATAAAAGGTTATGGGGAAATGGCACCAACTCTTCCCTTTGTTGTTACCACGAAAGGCCAGCGCTGGATTATTTTATAACCAGGGATTTATGTTGTATTGGGATAACTAGGCTCCTTTATTCCTTGATGGAAATCTATAGTTATTCGACAACAGTTGAGCATCCCTTTAACTTGGCTCAAACTTGATGGTTTTCCAGAAATCAAATCTCGAAAACAGTGCTCGTTTGTTCATTGTCTCCTAATTCACATATTGTTCATGTAAATGTATAGTATATTACATTTCTTGATGTTCTTGTCATGTATGTGAACTTTGTTCAAAATCCTCCATGATCCCTAGTTATATTATTTCTTTTATTTTGGGGGATGGGGGGGGGGGGGGAGGGTAGGGGGCTATGTTATGCTGGTAAATCTTCAAATCAAATTGCAATAGTCTATTACAAGATCATTCATTGGTATTTATTTGCATCCAAATTCTAGGTTAATGGAAGAGTGATGGCAGGGTAGTAGAGGGGGAAAAAAATAGGCAGTCTTGCAGTAGAGAGTAGGCTTTGCAGGATGTTCCACCATTCACACTGGAAACATAGCTTCACGGGATGTCCCACCTACTGCGTACTACAAATATATATATATATGTACACTACATGGCCAAAAGTATATGGACACTAGAACATCACACCCGTAGGTGCTCGTCAAATATTTCATTCCAAAATCATGGCCATTAATATGGAGTTGGTCCCCCCCTTTGCTGCTATAACAGCCTCCACTCTTCTGGGAAGGCTTTCCACTCGATGTTAGAACATTGAGGCAGGGATTTACTTCCATTCAGCCAAAAGAGCATTAGTGAAGTTGGGCACCACTGTTGGGGGATTAGGCCTGGCTCGCAGTCGGCATTACAATTCATCCCAAAGGTGTTTGATGGGGTTGAGGTCAGGGCTCTGTACAGTCCAGTCAAGTTCATCCACACCAATCTCGACAAACCATTTCTGTATGGACTTCGCTTTGCGCACGGGGGAATTGTCATGCTGAAACAGGAAAGGGCCTTCCCCAAACTTTTGCCACAAAGATGGAGGCACACAATTATCTAGAATGTCATTGTATGATGTAACATTAAGATTTCCCTTCACTGGAACTAAGGAGCATAGTGCGAACCATGAAAACCAGTTCAGGACCATTATTCTTCCTCCACCAAACTTTACAGTTGGCACTATGAATTTGGACAAGTCGCGTTCTCCTGGCATCCGTCAAACCCAGATTCGTCCATCGGACCGACACATGGTGAAGCGTGATTGATCACTCCAGAGAACGCATTTCCACTGCTCCAGAGTCCAATGGCAGCGAGCCTTACACCACTCCAGCTGACGCTTGGCATTGCGCATGGTGATCTTAGGCTTGTGTGCGGCTGCTCGGCCATGGAAACCCATTTTATGAAGCTCCTGACGAACAATTGTTGCACTGACATTGCTTCCAGCGGCAGTTTGGGTATCGGTAGGGAGTGTTGCAACCAAGGACAGACGATTTTTAGGCGCTAAGTGCTTCAGGACTCGGCGGTCCCATTCTGTGAGTTTGTGTGGCCTACCACTTTGCGGCTGAGCTGTTGTTGCTCCGAGACATTTCCACTTCACAATAACAGAACTTACAGTTGACCTGGGCAGCTCCAGCAGGGCAGAAATTTGATGAACTGACTTGTTCGAAAGGTGGCATCCTATGACGGTGCCACGTTGATCGTCACTGAGCTCTTCAGTATGGTCCATTCTACTGCCAATGTTTGTCTATGGAGATTGCACGGCTGTGTGCTTGATTATATATACCTGTCAGAAATGGTTGTGCCTGAAATAGCCGAATCCACTAATTAGAAGGGGTGTCCGCATACTTTTGGCCATGTCGTGTATATATATATATATATATATATATATATATATATATATATATACATACACACACATATGTACATATATATGCATACACACATACAATATTTTGAATATTCTTCAAGGTAACTTGCAATTTATAGTGTTCAGTTATGACCATATTAATAAGTGTTTTTTTTTTTTTGTTTGTTTTTTTGTGTGTACAAGATCGAGGCTCGTGTAAGAGCTAGCATCAATCACAAACAGACAAAAACAAACAGACACACAAAACATAAGATAAAGGGAGCGGGAGACAAGATGGGGAGAGAGAGGGAAGCACACAAGTACAACAGCAGAGAACAGGGACATCGGGAGATCTGTGGGAGGGAGAGGGCTTGGGGGGTGGAGGTGTGGGAAGAGGGGGGGGGGGGGGGAGGGAATGAGATAGATAACTGAAATGAAAATGAAAAAATGAAAAAATGAAAATGATAACTGAAATGAGATAAATGAAAAGATAACTAAAAGCAAAGTGGAAATGATAAGAGATAATCGTGTATTGCCGAGTTGAAACACTAGAGGCAAGAATGGGAAATAACTCACTAGATAAGGTCGTTCCATAAGCTGGAAAAAGGAAGGAATAAAATAGAGGAGGTGAGCAATTAGCGTGAGCAAGGCTGTCAGTAAGCCTGGATTTTAAATGGTTAACAAAGGAAAGCAATAGCACTTGTAGCTATGAAAAATTTTATTGTCGACGATAAGAGGTTTAGGTTTTAAAAGGAAGGACATGGAACGATGAAGGATAAGTAGTCCAAGGTTGGCTCGTGAGATCAGTTTTGATATGTTCTATGCAACCCTGGAGGGGTCAAGGTTGTTGGCAAGGTCAGTAAGTTGAAGAATTGATCCTCTTCCTATGGTTGATCATGGAAGCACCATATATGGGTGGGTTCGTTAGCCAATCATTTCATAGACAGGGGGAGAATGCAAGATTTCGCTTGACGGAATGACATGTTTCACGTTTCAGACCATAATCTGATTATTTCCAGGAATGCACAAATTTAAGCATATTTTGCCAGTCTTCCTTTATGATAGCGATACCATAAGGCACATTTTGGAATCTTAAAAAAAAAGAAGAATGTTTTCAATGGATCAGAAAGGTTATTTCAGTATTTATGATGAAAAAAAATACTGATCCCAAGATGGTACTTTGAGGCAATCCGGCCTCTACTGGGAGAGAAGATGAAAGTATACGAATGAGGACTACATGCTGACAAAATGAATAACATGTCTGCAAACCAGGAATTATGTTGGCCGAGGATGCCATGGGGAGGAGAGCATGGAATGCAGAGAGGGATATCAAGCAGCGTAAAATTCCCATGACATGTCCAGATATACAGCCCTGGCTTTCTTTTATGACATAGAGCCTCAATCCATTGTTGAGAAAGAATCAGCAGCAAATCCAAAGTTGAGTAACTGTTACATAATCCAAATGGATTATCTGATACCAGGCCATTCAATAAGAGGAAACAATTGCTTTCAGGTACGTTAATGGATTTCATGACTTTTCTCCTAACTGGAAGTAAGCTTACTGTCTAGTTGTTGAAATCATCTTTTTATCCACCTTTTCTGTGCATTGGAGTGATATTGGCTAACTGAGCAGGAGATGGAAGGTAGTCAAAGGTGAATGACAAGTTGAAGAGAGCAGACAAATGAGAAGCAAGAGCATCCGTGCTGTTGTCAGCTTCGCCCTTGCCCTGCGATGCTGAGTCAAGTCGACCGATTGGCACGGGCGGTGAAAACAAGAGAAAACAAGGATTTTTGAGATTTAATTTATAGAACAGCTAGAAATGCTAGTTGTTGAAAAGAAAGATGTTCATTGATCATTTGCAACGTTTTTTTTTTTTCCCGGAACTTTTCTTGCACCGATACCTCCAGAGTTTTACGCTTCCGTTACTTGCTGATTGGGTAATGTTGGCCTTGTGGTTTATTTCTTGCTAGGACCTTGTTTCTTTTATAATATGACCATCACCTGAAGTGGTGCTAACAGAGCAGCAAGCCATAATAACCTCGTGGAATACAGTGAAAATTCACTCATTATCACCATGAGGAAATGGTGATAATAACCAGAGTGTGATATTATCCCACGGTAAGTGGCCTAAGTAGTAACTGTTACGTGCTCTGCATGCAGGATAATACAATATTGTACCCTGGAGAAACACTCTAAGCAAAAATTGGAGGCAATAAGTAGCTTTCTAAACTTGTTACTCGCACTAACGTCATGCAAAATAAGCACACGTCTGGATATGATGTTGGTGATTTAAGGTGTCCAGGTACATGCATTGTATTGAGCATGTGTTTGACATGTGGACGAGAGACATTTCAAAGCATACGGAATCAATTAAACAGCAAGGAAAAGTTCATGAAAACATGGCACTGGTTATGTAAAGTAACATGCATTGGGATGGTTAAAAAGAGGTTGACGATTGATGTTTGTATCTTACAATTGGCTAAAACACAAGCAGCGAGTCTTTATAACGAATTATTTCTTGCAAAAGGATCTGACGATGATGTCCCCATCCTGCAGTAATTATGTGGATATTGCAGGTGTCTGCTGGTCATATTCTTAATAATCATCATCTTCGTCATCATCATCCATGTTCTTTAAAATCTTGGAAACAATAGATCGAACAAAAGACCTTGTAATCCATATGAAAAGTGAGGTGGATCAACTGTTAAAGGCAATTTCCTCCAGGGTCACAAAAACACCTCTACCTCACACCCTGCCCTTTTTGGTTCCGTGAATAGTGCATCCCTCAAAATAATTTGGATCTCCCGCGACGAATCTGAGTATCTAGGCCTGTTACTTTTGCATTGCAGACAGGTTGGTGGTCTCTCTGTATTATACCGCCTCCATTACGGTCTTGCAACTCTGCCCTATCTTGGCTCTGTCCGTCCCAGTTTCTGCGGGGGAGCACAGGGTCTGCCGGTTAACCCCTGCTTCTTAAACTCCCACAAAGCAGGCTCACTTCTCACCTCCACTCATTTGTTCCTCTCTCATCTCTCCTGTGGAACCACCTTCCCCAGTCTGTTGAGGCCCATTTTTGGCTTCAAGACTACTGTTCACCACTATCTCAGGTCATCGTCCCCCATCTATCCTAATGATCTTTTGCACTCAAAATGACCCCATTCCCAAGCATCCTTTTTTCCTAGGTTATGTGCTCCCTTCTCCCTCACCCATTTTTGTTTGTTAGTTGTTGGTTGGCCTCTTCCTTTTCTGCTTCATCCCCACCTTCCCCTTCCTTTGCGGTGTTTCATTCAGTTTCTGTGCAGCTTGTTCACCCCATGTGTCCTTCTCCTTCCTTTATCGGTGCTTCCTTGATTGAGCTCAGTCTAGCTCTCACTTATGCTCTGCTGTCGGTGTGTCCCTGTTTCCATTTTGTTTCTTTCCATTATCCTCCAGCTCTTCCATGAGCCTTGATCATGAAAACAAAAAACACAGCTCTGCCGTTCCTGGACATGAGCGCTGCACCACAATGTTTGAGCACCAGCAGGTATAAATCTATTATAAAAAAGGCAACATTGTGTAGACTTACCTATTGAATATGAATGAATGAATGATCGTTTTAAGGCCATTTTCCCCGCTATAGCAGGGGTTAGCTTTCTGGGCCCTGGGGGTTAGCCTTGTGGGCCCTGGGGGTTAGCCTTGTTTGGTTCCCTGTTTGAGGCAATGTTTTCTTGTTTGGTTCCCTGTTTGAGGCAATGTTTTTATGGCCAGATGCCATTCCTGACGCCAACCCTTAGAGTCACCTCTTTCGTGCAGGGATACGGTGTACCTATTCTAAATCGGGGTACACACCAGGATCATTCATCCCAGCAAGCTGGTACTCAATTTGCCGACCTCAATTCAATTTGCCGACCTCAGAAGGATGACAGAATGAGTCTCCACCACTGGTATTAATTCAGTGATCGACTGGGATTCGACCCCAGATCCTAGGATCCCAATCCAGCACCCTAACCGCTAAGCCAACACCAGGCTTTGTAGACGTACTATTGGTAGAGAATATTGTGCTGCGATCGCCAAATGAATCACACTGGATGTCCTTTTGCGGGCAACCAATCAGCAGACAGTGAGTTGGGCCTGATCGGCCTTGCACCTTGTTCAGTTGATGGTAAAACATCATAAAAATTCCCTGAGAGACTCTTTGATGATGACATGTTTTCCTTTGGCCAATGTTCCATTATGCGAGTATAATTGCATAGGGAAATTATGTTAACTTACATTTTCTGATAACATGCCGGCTGTGGAATTAAACCGTGGGGACAATAAACGGATTCCAGTGTCTGTTCGTTTCTTGAATCAATTTTATTGTATTTTCATATATGTTTTTGAGATTCATTTGTATTTAATTTTTGTCACTATAGTTTTCGAGTCGGTTGTTTTTCACTTTGATGGCAAGATTCTTGAGTTAATTGTTTCTTTTTGAATTGGACATTTCATTTTGAAATGATTGCATTTCTTTTTGAGCCAATTCTTCAGATGCTTATTTCAACTTTCATCATCTCAAAGTTAGGTCATTCATTCATTTATTCATTCAAACATTGGATCTTTCCCTAATTCATCCTAGTTTGATTCATTAATCCGTCAACATCTGATGTGATTGCGTGAAAACTGTGCTCTGGTCGAAAAGAAAAACAGTTGAATTGAAGAACTTCTTTGATTTCACTCGATATTTCCTGCTGTGGTTTTGTTTACCGAGGAGTGACCTGTGGTCGATTACGTATTAGGTGTTGCGGCATAAAATCACCCTTGTGTCAGCACACATCGCTGACATCAAGATTTGATAAAAACTGGTGTTGATGATATCTGGGCGGCCAAGCTAGGGTCGAAGTTGATCAGAAGTTTTCCCAACTTTTCATGTGACAAAAGGTCACATTGTCCAGGATGGCTGCCTGACCCCCGAATGGAGGGGGGGTAATGGATCGGGTGCGCAAGCTTTGGAGCCGCATCCGAAGTTCACACTTTCGGTTATGTCTCAAGTGTTAGTGATAAATATAGGTTTGTTTGTTTTTCAGTGGTTTTTTTTTGGACCAATTGGCGGACACATCTGCTCACATGTCCTATTGAAAGAGATAATCTGGCTACTGCCAAGCATCATGTTTAAGGCCTCCTAGTTTATGTATCTGAACGTTTGTTACCCTCGCCAGAGGAGAGGGTACTGCATCGAGTCCGTTTGTCTGTCTGTTTGTCCGCACAGAATAAATATGATTTTCTCTGCAACCGTTGGTCCGATTGACAGGAAATTTTCACCATAGGTGCAACTCCACCTGCAGAATTTTTAATGATAATTATGACACCATAGGTCACGTGGTTCGACCGCAATCTTAGAAAAATCGAAAAATTTGCACCTTTATATCTCTGAAAGTGCTGAATAGAAAAAATTGAGACATGGCTCATTGTAAAGAACTCTCCATGGGGAATAAATATGTTAATGATGATGTCATAGGTGCCTCCATTATGACGTCATAATTCGACAAGTACAAAACTTCATCCGATCAAGATGAAGTTTCTTGAGCGTCATGTGGGCATAAATTGGTGGAGAAAAAATAATAATGATGACGTCATCGGTCACGTGATTCGGCCGCAATATTTGTTTTAACACAAAAGCTTTAAAAACCACTGAAAATACATTCTGGCGAGGGTTTGCAATCTCTGATTGCTCTTTTTCTTGTTTGTTTTTGTACAAGGCAACATGAAGATGTAATCTAAATTGTTCATGACAGTTGTCCTACAGACACTAATTGTGCCTTTATTTTGAGACAATGGATATGACATTCCAGCCGAAAAATGACGAATCACAACACGAACATCACTCATTCCTCGAATGTATTAACGTCAACTGCCGATGAGCTCTAATATCTGAACATTTGATGGACATTCTTCACAAAGTATCTGTAATCTCTTCATCCTAAACTCATGGCAGGAAGATAATTGATCCAACAAGCAAACTCCAATTTGGTTGGAATGCCACACGAGGATAATCCCAAAGTGTTTGTTAAATGTCTTCATCCTATAGAGAACTGGGTCACTATCAGGGTGGCCAAATGACCTACTTATTTTCGCCCACAACTATGTTAACCATTGTTATCACTACTTGTATTGCAGTGCTTACCCTATTTTCTCAATGAGCAGAAACAGAGTTGCTCTTCTTCGGGAGTTTTTTCCCATGATCTTCCTTTTAAAGCTTGTGCTTCAATGCGATTTTTTGACCAACCCTATTCTGTGTTTGCATCAATGACCTTTCTGCTTCCATTGTAAATCTTCCACACCATTTTGACTCCACCATGTGTCGAACATCACTGCCAATTCAGAAGAGCAAGTTGCCACTGCATCCCTGTCTCCAGATGTGAAAAGTCATTCACCAGCTATCTCAAACATGTCTTTCAATTTAAGAAACTCTTCACCTCCCCTACTGTCCCTTCGTCAGCTGTCAATCTTCCCGATGTTATTACCCTGCGCTCACGAAGTGAAAAGCGGGGTTAAGCATTCAGGTACGTATGTACGTGTGCCGTGTGCCTTGTGCCATACGTGTCTGCATTTCATAAATTCATTTTCTCGGCAACCGTTGGTCCGATTGACATGAAATTTTCACAATAGGAGGGCCTCCTCCTTTGTAATATTTTAATGATTATTATGACGTCATAGGTCACGTGGTACAGTTGCCATTTTGGAAACTTCGCACCTCTATATCTCTGAAACCACTCAATGGAAAAAATTGAGACCTGGCTCATTGTCAAGTACTCCCCATGGGGAATAAGATGTGTTAATGATGATGTCATCGGTCCCTTCGTTATGACGTCATAATTCAACAAGTACAACACTTATCCGATCATTATTTTAAAAATTTCAGCAAACTGTTGGTCTGATGGACACAAAATTTTCAGTATAGGAGCGCATCCTCCTTTCGAATATTTTAATGATAATCGTGATGTCATAGGTTATGTGGTACAGGCGCCATCTTGGAAAAAGCGAAAAACTTCGCACCTCTATATCTCCAAAACCACTGCATGGAAAAAAATTGAAACGTGGCTCATTGTAAAGAACTCCATATGGGGAATAGGTATTGTTAACGATGACGTCATTGGTGCCATAACTATGACGTCATAATTCGACAGGGACAACAGTTAGTCTGATCAGTTTGAAATGTATTGAACGTGTTGAAATGTAAACAATTATATTAGAGAATATAAATTTATGATGTCATCGCTCACGTGGTCTGGCAGCCATATTGGATCAAAGAAAAAAAAAAGTTCAAAAACAGAAGAGTTGGCTTGCAATAAGTTGACTGCGCAGGGTAAGTATTCTATGAATACCATCTAGTTTCTCGAGGCAACCTCTGTAATTGATACAAGCCCTGTATGTTCAAGGCCGATCTATCACAACCTGTTTTTGGTGGAACATATCTCCAAACTGGAAGAAACCAAACAACTGTTTTCTTCTGCTGGTGAACGCCTTGATATTCTCCACAGAGCCAGGTTCATTCAGAGCCACACCGAGATCATCATGATGTATGAGGCATTGATCGAAAATACCACTCAGAGGTGGTGCAGTTGCTTCCCTTCCTGCTCCCCAGAAGGTCGTCATATCCAAGGCTTTTCATATTATTGACATCTCCTATAGCAGGAGGCCATGTTTATTGTTTTGCTTCCTGCCCACTACAGGTAGGTTGTTTGACTCTGTTTTCAATCCCCTCATTTTTGTCTTCCCTGTACCTTCCCGTGCTTCCATGTATCCCAACATTGAACAACCCTCAACCACTTCCCCTGCTCTTTCCCCCTTTTCCCTTGATTATATGTATTCTCATAAACACACACCTGGGTTTGCTTCTCTCGGTCTAAATTGGATGATCCATTTTTTAAATTAATCTCTTCTTTTTTTCTGTATTTCAACTCCATATTTACTGCTTTGTGCTCTTTTTCCCAGTCCTTCAATCTTTCAAGAGTTTCGTTCATTATTAACATCCTCTGATCGATTCTACTCTCGCTCCGCACATACTTTTTCCATTCTCCCTTTCCGATTCCTGCCATTCACCCACTTGTTTGTGAAGTGCGCACGTGCATTTTCATCTCTTTTCCTATTTTACCTTCTGTCCGTTTGTACATCTGTTGCCTTCTGTCGTTTAGCTCCTCTCTGAGCCAAGACCTCTATATTAAAACATTTCCTTCTTCAGTTGAATCCACATAAAAGTGAAGTTCTGGTGTAGTGCCAGCATGAGGTATCGGTGTCCTACATATGAGGACATTATGCGGTTATCCCACCTGCATGAAAGATATAATTATATATTTTGGAAAATGGGCCACTCTGTTCCAGTAGCCTGGAAAAATTCATTGCAAAAAGGTGAAAAGATGTTTAAGCTAGTTACAAAAGGGTACAGATGTTAATTTTGACTAAGTTGTTGATGAGAATGGGATTTCTACATCGGTGTTAGTGACTTGCCAGATGCAGTAAAGAGTGGATACGTAGCAAAGGCTTGATGGCATAAATGGCGTCCCCAGTGTCAGGCTATGTTCAAACTTGTAAGTTTGCGGTCTGCTGCCTCGTAGAATCCTCAGGTTTTGTATTCAGCAAGTTTTGCAAAAACCAGCTTTGAAGCATGAAAATTGACCACACAAATTGGAGGTGGAACACACGATGCTTCATGATAAATAGGTCAATGACAATCAAATGTCATTGCATTTGCATTTCAAACGTCATCTCTTTCGCACGTTGGTGCTTCGTGCCAAAGGTAGTGTTCATACAACTAGACATCGGTTTGTATATAAACCTTACACATTGTTTTAAAAACTCGAATCATTCAGTGTTGAGGTCATTTCCTGGTTCTCTTGTTACATCCGCCACTGGAGGTAGATGTAGCTTATGTTTTCACCGATGTTTGTTATGACAAAAATTGAAAATTTTCCTCATTTGTCGGTGTGTCTCATTACCTTGCGGTCGCGAAGCGAAAATCAAGGTTTAGCATTCAGGTACGTACGTACGTGTTTGCATTTCAGTAAAGTAAAGTGTGTGCCGTGTCAGCATTTTAAAATCCATTTTCTGGGCAACCGTTGGTCCGATTGACATGAAATATTCACCATAGGAGGGCCTCCGCCTGTAGAATATTGTAATGAATATTATGACATCATATATCACGTGGTACAGGCGCCATCTTGGAAAAACGGTACACCTCTATATCTCCCAAACTGATCAATGGAAAATGGAAACATGGCTCATTGTCAAGTACTCACCATGGGGAATAAGATATGTTGATGATGATGTCATCGGTGCCTTAATTATGACGTGATAATTCGACAAGTACAACACTTGATCTGATCAGTAAAAAAAAAAAAAAATCCCTCTGCAACTGTTAGTCCGATTGGCAATAAATTCTCAGAATATGAGCGGCTCCTCCTGTGGAATTTTAGAAATGATAATTATGACGTCATATGTCAGTAGTGTAATAATGTTGCTTCTGGGACACCTCCGTTTAACATGGGAAATCCCTATCTAATGTCATTTACCCCCTTGTCTTTTTCAAAAATCATAAACACCTCTATTTCTCCCACCCTCATCTTTATGAACCTTTTGTCTGTAGTACCTATCCTTAATGTTGTTCATTAGACCACTCAAACACTACAAATATTTGTTTTCTCTTATAGACCTATCATCCTTCTTCTACATATCATCTGGCAGATTAATCTTTGACCCACTCAAACATTGACCCATTCACTTCCATATTAATTCTTTCCCTCCCTCATTGCCCCTAAACACCTATATTTCTCTCACCCTGTTCTTTACGAACCTTCTAACCTTTTGACATGTTATCCTTATTCATTAGACCACTTAAACACCTGTGATCCTTCTGACCTCATGGACCTTTTAACCTTTTACTCTTAATATCATCTGGTGAATATAACCCACTCAAACAACGACCCTACAAATATTTGTTTATGCGTGGGAAATAATTTAATTCTCCTACAACTCTCTTCACCATCTAATACATTAACAAAAAATATGTTTGAGTTTGGTTCTTTATTAAGATATTTTAACTGAGCTAAGATAAAATGGTAAACCTCCCTCAATGTTCTTGCTTGAGCGCCTCCAGTGCCACATACCATTTTTAAATTAAAGTATATATTTTCCTGACAACCATCAAAGTTTTCCGTCCACTCAAAAATATTTCCATCTTTTTTACCCAATTCACCGGTATTTAAATTAATTCTCTTATTTGTTTTGTGAACTTTTTTACCAGTTGCCTTTTCAATTATACCTATTTGATATTTTTCACATTCATTATGTTTTCCATTTATATACCAAGGTTGATTACACCTCCACTCTTTAGTCTGGTTGATACTTGGTTCTATCATTTATATAATAGTAAAAAAGGCGGCGGTAGCCCGTTAAAATCCCCAACCCCCCCCCCTTTTTAACTTATCACTTATATATATCTTATCACTTATATATATCTTATCACTTATGTATATCTTATCACTTATATATATATCTTATCACTTATATATATATCTTATCACTTATATACTTATATAACCATAAGGGAGACTATCAATTCCATTTTCTAAAATAAACCTCTTATCATCAAAAGCCCCCAATGCTTTCTTATTTATCTCTTCTGAATATAATTGATGTTTATAACTTCTTATTCCATTAATCTTTCTAAACTCTTCTTTCTTTGTTGTTAAACAGTTATAATAATCCTTAAAGTTTATTGTTTCTTTAATAACATTTTTCTTTACACCTTTTAACTTCTTATCAGTCTTTTCAACGTTATTCACAATGTATTTATAAGCATAAGCCTTTGACCTCAATCCCACAAATTCACTCATAACATTTCCTCCTAATTCATCCTTGAACTTTCCAATCACCTTTTTATTTTTAGAAGAGAACAACTCACTCTCTGGACTGTAATTACTCGTGTCATAGATATTAATGTCTCTTTTCATGTCTGAATAAACATCGTTGGTATTAATTTTCAAAATAAAACTATCTGTATCCATATAAAGTAGATTAACATCATTTTGATATTTCTTCCTCAAGTTATTATAAAAGTAATCATACATTAATGACTTTGATAAATCAAGAATTGTTGTTCCAATATAAATAGGTTTGTTCATTTCAATACTCTCTTTAATCAAATGGATCGCACAAAAGTTCTCAGTAAAGACCTCAGCTCGAGTAAAACTCGGTCTATTAATTAATTTTGATGCTTGTTCCCAAGATGTTGATAGTCTGATATTTTGTCTTTTCCTCACATTCTCCATAGTCTTACCAAAGACCGCATTATTCATCAATTTATAAAAGTCTTTCTCAAAATCTGTTTTTGACTCTGTTCTTCTTTGTGTATTAAAATCAATGTACCCCTTTAACCAATGACTTTGATTGAACTTTAGAACCCTATGGATCTTCTCTACTCTTAGACCATTTGATAAATATTGTCGCAAATTTCTTTGGTGTAGAACATAATTTTTCTTGTTATATAATGTAGTAAGTAATTTTTCTGTTGATTCACCTATATCAAACGATCGTTGATAATCACTCAACCATTCTTTCTTTGGACTTGCTTTCTCACAAGCAAATGGGAGATCTTTGTGTAGGTTATGGAGTTCCTCTGGATATTTTAAATCAATTTCAAAATAATAACCAACTTTTTCTTCATCCAATTCTTTTTGTGTAGAGATACATACATCTTGTAAAACGTTTTTGTAGTCTTTTTCCTTTACCCATCTAAGTTTTCCATAAGGAAGAGCCTGAGACATTGCCCAGCCATACAGGTTGTTCGCGTCATAGTACATCAAGTAAGAACTCTCTTTCGTTGGATCATAATTTGGAAGATATTTGTTATTTGCTTTTGCGTATCTACTCGAGCAGACTTGTGAAATTCCACCTCTTTTTGCCTTTTCAATCATCAAAAGCATATCAACATCGGTTATCAAATCCAAATCTTGTTTTGTCATTTTCAACATCGCACTCCAGGCCAATCCAGGTGCTGTGTAGTAGTGAGCAGGATCCAATCCATATCCAGTGCGACAAACAGATCTAAAGGCTTCAAATACATCGGCCAATAAAAGCACATCAGTTTTGAGATACAAATCGTGATACTCGCCAAGATTCTTGATGTTATATTTTTCCCAAACATTTTGTGCGTGTACATAATCTTTATCAGATATATGACTATTATTTAATTTGTTATAGAAATTTTCTTTTGAAGGAAGTTGTGTTTCATTGAATCTCTCAAATGAGTCCATATAGTCATAGGGGTAAATTCCCTTTTGTGTTAGAAAATCTTTATCTAAAAAATACTCTGAAAGACATGGAAACTCTTTTAGATTTTGAACCAAGTTAACCAATGGACTTGCCATGAATTTAAATGTATCAAGAAATCTGATATGAGTAATAGGAGATGTGTGAATTGTTTTTGTGAATGAAATGTATTTCTGATCCGTGTTTGGAATTGCTGAGATACTTCCAGAAGTCTTTGAGAGTTCCTTGATAAATAGATGTGTATCATAATGAGCGTTGTTATGAAGAAAGACAGGAATGAAAGAGGGGAGTTGATAATTAATATTACAACTTTGATGAGCCGGACCTCTATATTTACCAGTGAGATGACAATGGTCTCTAACCTTTAGACCTTTACCAATTTTCTCCTCACAAATATGACAGACATTGTTTTTTATAAATTCCCTTTTTTCTTTACTTGTTAAGGACATTGGTTTATTGGTTTCTCTCATTATCTTGGTTAATCGAACACAGTCTTTTTCTAGTCGTTTCACAAACTCCTCTGGGGTATTTGAGCCTCTATACATCTCTAACTTGTTATATTTATCACCAACGGATGATTTGATATAATAACAAAAACCACAAGGAGTATGTTTTTGATATTTATTTGTGTATGATTCTTTTGGATCTTGAGAAGCAGTATCAATTTTTTCTAAAATACTTTCAAAATCAGCATATATAACAAATGGATGTTTGATCTTTTTATTTTCATCTTTGAATGTGATCTTTGAGCCTTCTTTAGGCATATTGATTACCGTTGATTTATGTTCGCCACAATAATTTGAATGTTTATCTAATCTTTCTTGTGAATTGAAGAAGTTAAGACAACGCAAACAAATATATATTTTATTTGTTCTCTTACAGACTTGTGGTTTTATTAATTTAGCAATATCTTTGATGTATGTATAATGTGAATTTTCGTCTGAATTAAAATATAGAAGATTAATATGAGTTTGTTTACAATTGTCAGAAAGCTTTAAAACCTGAATGTTGTTTGTTTCTGTTAGACCATAAACATTAACTGATAAATTATTCATCTTTTCAAATTTAGGAATATCATTTAAAGTCATCGGAAACTTTAGATCTTTCGTATTTAATGTATTCTCATATTTTTTATAATGAGATACTCTTTCATCATGAAAATGTGGAGGATGTAAGTGTGCTAAAATAGACCAGAGAAAACATTTATTGTCTTTATTTTTGATATTGATAACTGCTTTTCTATTTTTGATAACACTGGGTAAATCAATGTAAGAAGAAGCTTTTAGAGGATCTGATTTAAGAATATGAATGTCTATGTAAATAATTTTTCCTATATTGAATCCACTTCCTACGATTGAATTATCCACATCTTGCTCTTGTTTAATAAGTTCATCATAGACTCCTGATGTTTTAAAATCTTGATATGAAGATATAAAGTGTGGCTCAGTTCTCATGTATGGTGCATCTATAACTCCTTCATCCTTTGTCATTTCTAATTTTACTCCCATATAAAATTTAAGTGGTTTCATTTCCTTTAGTGTTTTTTCAATCAACGTTTGAACAGCAGGTTTAACTATTTCTACAGCATCAACTATAGACTCTGGTTCAGGAGGTTTGAAGTTAAAGACTCTTATTTTAATATGTCCTTTGAATGCTCCATCAGAGTTTTTAGTTGTGATAAAATTTGATAAATGTAGATTTGTTTTAAGATGTATTTTGAAGCCTTTCTTGAGGATATTTTTATTACATGTAGAACAGTGTTTTGTTTCAGGTGGAAGAGGGGAAAGTTTGTTTAAAATGTTGTATGTATGTTTTGCGGTGAGAATATGTTGTTTATAATATTTTACTTCCTTCTCGCAAGTATCACAATAAACCATATTTATAGCGTGAGAAAACGTGGTGTTTTATATATATCACTGTGCTTAAAATAAAACACTTTTGAGCTTTACAGCTCCGTTTTATATATATCGCTGTGCTTAAACTAAAACACTTTTTCACTCAGAATCATCTAAGTCATAACTATCACATGAATACTCAGAATCATACTCAGAGTCATCAATAAAGCTACTCTCATAACTATCATTTGAGCACAAACTATTAGTATCATAACTATCATCTGTGTTCAATGAAATACTATCATCACCATCGTCCAAGTTCAATGAAATACTATCATCACTATCGTCTGAGTTCAATGAAATAGTAAAATCTTCACTGCTGTATTGACTCATATTTAATTAGCAAGAAAAATATTCCCATCAATATCTATATACTTTCTTTCATTAACAGATTCAATCTCTACAATTTTTATATCAAAAGTTATCTTTAAATAATCTCTAACTATCATAGAACGAAATGACATTTCACCAGAAATATTAACATCATTCATTTTACTTAGATCTACACCCTTTGGATTATTAAAGAAAATACAAATGTCTCCTCTAGAATTATTAATGGTCTTATCATTCTTTTTCAAAGTATCGTGGTCAATCACTTTTTCAAGCTTTGAATAAATTGCCAGGAGTAGAGGAGAAACTTTTGTTAGATTTACTTTAATGGATGTCTTTCCAGGTATAGTTAGAGCTCTTCCTTTAAATGAAATAGAGGGGCTCATGTTATTTTCCATAACTGGTTTTACCCAAAAATTTCCATATTTATCTTTGTTCAATTTAACATCTTTGACATATTTTTCTATATCTTCCACCGAAGTAGAGATTGATTGAAATTTGTCTTTTGTGCTTTGAAACATTGTATTTATTAATGAATAAACTTGCGTTTAGTTTAAGTAAAAATTTACCACATAAATATGATAAGTTCTGAAGGATATTTAGAATTTCCAGACTCTCCATATGATAAATTAGAGAATTGTCCGGCTTGTGATAGAGTGGGGCTTAATGATGAGGATTCATATAAACAATGTATTTTCTGTGATTTAATTTTAATTAATGATAATAAGAAATATAAAAAAATATATAACTCTTTTAAATTAGAACCAAAAATGAATTACTTTACAAGATTAATAAGAGAGATGAATGTTAAGTATTGTGATGATAATACACCATTTCTTTCAAGGGAAGAGACTAATTGTATTGAGGAAATGTATAAGGGTTTAATGATATTTATTATTCAAAATAATTTTAATGGAAATGTTAATACAAGATACTATATAAATAAAATAATGGATTATTTTGAAATTAAACCCGAACTCAGGATAAAATATAGAGTTTCTCAAATAGCTCAAAAAAAGTTGGATAACTTGTTTTCCAAATATATAAATGAATGATTTTTTACCCGTTTGGGAAAATAAGATAAAATTTAATAACCATAAAAACATTCCAAATTCATTGAGATGTCTAATAGTTGGTTCAAGCGGATGTGGAAAAACCTGTTTACTTTTAAAGATGCTCCTTGGTTCTAATTTTTTAGATTATGATAATTTAATAATTTTTACAAAGTCAAGTTTTCAACCCGAGTATCAACTACTCTCACAGGGTTTTAATGCGGGTCTTAAAAAGGAAGACATTATCGGTTTATTTAAACTTCAAAACAAACTAAATGATTATAATATTGATGATATAATACAATTATTTTGTGATACACAGAAATCAAAATCGAAACCCATAACTTGTATTCTCAGTGATAATACGGATGATATACCTTCACCTCAAGATTTAGATAAATCAAAAAAGAACCTTGTCATCTTTGATGATTGTGTTAATGAGAGAAACCAAACAGTAATGGATAGCTACTATACAAGAGGGAGACATTCTTCTTGTAATTGTATATATCTTAGTCAATCATATTTTCAACTCCCTCGACGCTCAATAAGAAACAATGCCAATACTTTTATTTTATTTAAGTTAAATTCAATAGATGTAAATAATTTTTGGAGAGATAATTGCTCTACGTTATGTAGTAAAAAAGAATTTGAAAATTATATGAAACACACGATTGGAAAATATAAATATATTGTTGTGAAACAAGATGAGATACTAAATGATATTTTTCAATAAATAAATACAGAAAATGAATACTGAAGAAAGAGAAAGAAAGTTTAAGGAACATCAACAATTAGTTTCAAAAGTTGTTAAACAACAGGAAGAGATAAAGAAGAAACGGAGACAGAAACTAACTGGTGAAGAAGCCTTTGAAAGAAAACAAGAGAAATTCTTTAAACCACTTTTGAAAACTCAACACCCTACAGTTCCCACGGTAGAATTTACTCCGAAAAAACTTCAAATGCTCAAAGATTTTAGTCAGATAACAAAACAAGAACTTGGTGAATTAGAATATGATGACGAGGGATTATTTCGGAAACTTGAGCAGGTAAATCAACCCCCTAATTATGTTGTGGAAGCTCTTCAAAACAATGAATATTCTGCGGGTTCAAAAACCAGAGCAGGTCTCATTCCAACAGAAGAACCAGCAGTGTTTCATCTTGTGGAAGAAAAGGTATTGATATTTAATGATGAATTGATGTTCTTGAGTTCTACTCAACCAAATGTTAAATTAACTCCAAGATTAATGTTTCTTCTAACAAACCCCGGATTCAGCGGTTCAAAATATTTTGAGGAACCACTTGATATGGAAAGAGAGGAAGATAGGGTATATATTGAGTTGCTAAATGCACTTGATTATGGAGTTTCTGTTGCTGGTAAAAGTAAGAAGAATGAGAAGGAGAAACATATTATTGATGCTTTAAGTAAGCTTGGTTCGGGTGTTAGTTTTCTTCCAAATGACCCATCACAATTAGTTAATAGGCTATTATTGTTGTTAGGTAGTAAGAAGGCTGGAAACAACAATTGTTTTAATGAATCCTCAGCCATTTTAGATCAGTTGATGAACATGAAAATAATTAATAAATGTCAATACAAAGATATTTTATTAGATATTAAATAAGATGAGAAGCACAATTCTTAGTTTTAATTTCACAACGAGCGATTACACAGCTTCATTCCCTTACCCACTACAACTTGACCCCCTTACCTCATATGAGGCATCTTTGTTGTCAATGGAAACTTACAATACCCTTTTTAATATCACAGAGAAAAACAACAAGTTTAGTTATAATCCAGGAAGTGGATATAAAACTATAACCGTTTCACCTGGAGCTTACGAGATTTCTCAAATATCTTCAGAAGTCTCTCGCCTTATGAAAGAAAAAGGTGATGAACCAAAAAATATTGTAATAGATATTCAAAAACACACTTCAAAATCAACTATTAAACTTAAAAATAATTATAAAGTTGATTTCACGATTGAAAATTCGTTTAGAGAGCTATTGGGTTTCTCTTCAAAAAAGATTGAAAATAACGGGACGTTTTACAGTGATAATGTTATCCAAATATCCTCCGGTATAAATTCAGTATTAATTCATTGTGATTTGATTGATGGTGCTTATAACGATGGAATAAGAACAAATACAATATTTTCATTCAGTGCATACTCAACCCCGATTGGTTATAAATTTAATATGGAACCAAAAAATCTTGTCTATTTACCTGTGTCAGGAAAAACCATATACAGAGTAAATTTTAGGATAACCGACCAAGATAATCGTATGATATCCTTTAATGATGAAATTATATCCATCAGAATTCACCTACGTGAAGTTTTTCAATAAATAAATAATGGTTATTGTGAGAAAACACGAGTTGGGAAAATATAAAATAATTACAGGGGAGGGCATGTTCCTTTCACCAGACTATACAAGGTATGTGGGTAGAGGATACTATAAACCTAAGAGACAACGAGGTGTAGGTCATCAATTTCGAAATAAAGGAGATGGGATAATTGATACTCTAATGGGTATTGGTTCAACCATCCTTAAACATAAAGACCTAATTGGTTCAACTGCTTCTGCCGTGGGCTCCGTTGCGGGTGCTATAAAGAGTATAAAAGATGCTCAAAAGGAGTCTCATAAATTACAAGCAATCAAAGAAATAAAAAAAGGTAAAACTCAACTATCTTCACAAGAACGACAAAAAATCATTAAAATACTTGGGTCAGGGTTTCAACAATTTTAATGCTATATAAATACAAGTATGGAAGCGATTGATAGTATCTATGATTTGGATGATACGATTATCATTTCAAACTCCACTAAAAAGGAAGACTATTTTAAGGTAAATGCTATAACAGGAACAGACTGGAATTCAAACGGAACAAAAAGTTTTGAAATAAATAATCAACAAACTTACTTGAATATAGCTGATAGTTTCTTGCTGTGTAAATTTAAATTCACTAAGGCTGCGAATAATACTAATGCTACACTCGTAAATGATTTCTTCTGGAAAATGTTTGACAGTGTCCGCCTGTATATTGGAACACAAGAGGTTGAAGCGGTTGATTATGTCTCTGCTACATCTGAAATGATGAAATTTACACTATATTCGTTTAGTGATAGAATGGGTAAGGGAGCTGTTGAGGGTTTTATTCCTGATATGTCAACGGGTACAAACGCAGACCCTGGTTATAGTCAAAGGAAGTCAATGTATAATGATGACGCAAAAGCTGAGAATAGTTTTACCGTAGCAGTACCTCTGAAAGGTATATTTGGATTTTGTGATTATGATAAAGTTTTGTATGGGCTTAAAATTAGATTTCAACTACAAAGGAATGATAATGTAAATAGATTGCTTTTTGGGGATGAAAATGCTTTTGGAGAAAATAATAAATTTGTTATTAATGATTTGTGTTGGTATATCAGTGAATATACTCCTAATCTTAAAACGGAAGAGATGTTAAATAGAAGACTTAACTCAAAGAAACCGCTAAATGTATCATACCTTAAAAGAAGATGTCAACACGTTAAACTGGAACACACTACCTACACTTGGAATTTGGGTGTTCTTGAAGGAAAGCCACGATACCTATGGCTCATTTTTAAAAAACCAGATGGAGAGGAGGGTACTAATAAGAATAATGCGCTGAGTGATAATGCTAAGGTGAAACAACTTCGGGTTTCTCTTGATGGCACATTTTATCCGCGAGATAGATTGGAAATTGATTGGGAAAAAAATGATTATGCGGAAGCCTACAAGTCCTACCAAAAAGTGTGTGAAAGTAATGGTAATAATGATCCTATTTTGGATATGGTTGCATTTAAAGGTTTATATACAATCTACGCAATTGACCTGAGTTCTCAAAAGGAAACTATAAAGTCTAATCGAGTGGATACTTCTCTATACATTGAAAGAGGGGAGAATGAAGAAGTTGATGCTTATTGTTTGCTTTTGGAGGAAACAGAATTACAGATTAATACAGATAATGGTGTTATGATTAATATCACATAGGTTTTTTCTCATAAATAAATGGTAGGGGTATATGTTAATCAAATCAATCTTAATAAATTAACATCTTGTATTCAAAATCAAAAGCCTTGTATTATTAATGTTAATACAATTCAAAGAAAAGGAGCTGTAAGAATTGATGTTTTACTCACACACACACAAGTAAAAACACTAAATGATGTTGGATCACTTAAAATTAAAATGACGAAACCTATGTTAAAGAAATATTCAATAGACGAGTCAAGAGGAGGATTTCTCCCGTTTCTAATTCCTTTATTTGCTGGTTTAAGTGCGGCGGGAGCATTGACTGGTGGTATTTCAGCAGCGGTAAAAACTGCTAACGAAAGGAAGGCACAACTAAAAGCTCAAAAAGAATTGGAAAGACATAACAAGGAGTTGGAGAAACAAATTAGTGGAAGTGGTGTAATTGTAGATTTTGCTCAAAAACTTGAAAGTCTACCTGATAAAGCTAGATTGTTGGTTGGTGATATGCTTTCCTCTATCGCTCAAGCGGGTGTTAAACTAACTAAACGGGGTAATGGATTGTATCTTTCTCATAAATAAATGGATAAATGGTTTAAACAATTTGGAAAGAATACAACGTCAAATATAGAACTAGCCAAGTATTGTAAAACACTAAAAATTGATAATGTGGTAATCTGTATGAGAGATGAATTAATACATATAAATAAGAATACAAAGAATATTATTATGAATTTAGACACACAGAATGGTTCTCATTGGGTTTGTATTCATAATAGTCAGGATAAATATTATTTTGATAGTTATGGTATGCCACCACCTGTTGAAGTAATACAATTCTTACAGAATGGTGTTTATCAAACATTCCAAGTTCAAGAAATTAATTCTAAATGTTGTGGCCAGTTATGTTTATATGTATTATTTCAACTCAACAATAATGAAAATTTTTATGATATCATTTTTTATCTAATATAAATGACCTATGTTGGAAAAGATGGTTCTATCTTTGGAAAATCCTCTCAGGATATTGATTTATCAAATTATTATACAAAGGCACAGGCTGAACGACAAAAATATAGTGTAAGTAAAAATATTAATATGAAGAATACTTATAAATTAATCAATTATCCAAACCCTACAGATGCGAATGACTTGATTAGATTCAGTGATTTATCACAATATATATCTTTAAAGAAAACAGCACGTTTTGTGAAACAAGTAAAATTTACAACCACAACACCTGGTTATACTGACCATACACCTTTCCTCATTGAATTTAACTACCTGCTTACAATTAAATTTTATAAAGAAGGACATTTAGTTAATATGCGAATTAATAAATGGGGGTATGATATGCCTGATTTAGGGTATAATTGGTCTTTTTCAATAAACATAGAAGACCTACATGATTTAAATCAGTCTCGTAAAGAAGAATATTATCCACTTGGTGAAGATAAGGATTTATGTGGAAGTACAATTAGTAAACAACAAATACGTGATTTTAAGAAAATAAAAATATATGATAGTATAGCGATGGTTCGCATGACAAAGAAGGAAGGTAATGAGATAAGGATAGAAAGCCGAGGAATACAAACCGATTTGGTAGTGGGAAGATGGGGTGGTATTACCTGTCATAATATTAATCTCACATATATTTCTGATACATAAATGGCAGGAAGAAGACTACAAGAGAATTATAATTTTTGTATTCAAGGATACCTACAAGAAAAGGGTGCTCGGTATTACATACCTTATGATTTGGAGCATATACATGGGAATTTTGTCATAAAAAACTGGCCTTATACTGATATTGTTAAACCCACAAATAGAGACTTGTTTAAAATATTAAATAAAAATGAACTTCTCAAAGTTATGAAATATAAAACTCTTTTAGAAATCGTCAACAAATCTTATTGGTATCCTATTATGAGAAAAATAATTATAGATACAAGAATATCTCAAAATCCAGATGAGTATATGTATAATATTCTTTGGGGTTCAAACTCAAGGGTAGCAAGGGATGAGGAAGGAGTTGAAGAAGAGAAGGAGGAAAGAGAGAAAAAGGAGAAGGAGGAAAGGGAGAGGGAGGAGAAGGAGGAGAGGGAGAAAAAGGAGGAGAAGGAGGAGAGGGAGAAAAAGGAGAAGGAGGAAAGGGAGAAAAGGGAGAAGGAGGAAAGGGAGAAAAGGGAGAAAAAGGAGAAGGAGGAGAGGGAGAAAATGGAGGAGGAGGAGAGGGAGCAAAGAGAGAGGGAGGAAAAATATAAAAAGATGGAAATCACTGAGATTCATAAAAGATTGAGTGTATTAAAGCAAATAAATCAATCTCAACGCACCGAAGAGGAAATTAAAGAATTAACAACTCTTATGAAGATAATGGTTTCAAAAATAAGAACGTCAATGTCTTCAATTTCAGAGATTTAAACGAGAAAGTGGTGAAGAAGAAGAAGAAGAAGAAGGAAAAGATTATGTGATTGATGATGTTGGTGTCATTGACTTTAGTTAGTTTTTATTTGTAAATAAATGGAGGAGAGAGTGAAGGCATTCCTTAGGATTCTTTATGTTTTAAAAATAAAGATTGAAATGTATATGTTGAAAACCAAAAAGGTTTTGATACTCTGTCGGAATTTTTCTGATAAATAAATATGAGTTATTGTCTCAAATGTAAAAAGAAAACTAAATCTAAAAATATCTCTTATGTTAAAGCTAAAAATAATAGAGTTTATCAAAAAGGAATATGTCAAGTATGTGGCTCTAAAAAGTGCCAATTCATCTCTCCTAAAAGAGGAGGAGACATACAAAAGTTTCTGTCAGGAAGTAAATTTACAACAACTGGAATTCCAGGGGAATTACACCTTCCAGGGTATTCTTTCTGTGGTCCAGGAACAAACTTGGATAAAAGATTAGATGAGGCTGACAATCCTAAACCTTGGTCTAAACCTACAAATAGGGTTGACGAAGTGTGTATGAAGCATGATATTGCTTATGGGAAAACCACTACGTTGACTGAAAAACATAAAGCCGACAGCGAAATGTTGTATAATTTGTCTTTGATACAAAATCCAACGTTGAGAGAGAAAGTTGATAGGTTTATTGTGAGAAATTTGATAAATGCTAAATTGAAACTTGGTCTTGGTTATTCCTCAAAAAACTATTAGGCTCTAATGATGTCATCAAGACTGAGGAGCTTTTGGCTGAAGAATTACACAAACCTATAATCACAAAGTTTAAAAGAAGGAAGGTTTATTCTAAATACACCGACCACATATGGTCCGCTGATTTAATTGAATTGAATAATGACAGGGGATACAGGTATGCTTTAACCGTTATTGATTTGAGGAGTAGATTTGCCTGGGTTGTCCCTTTAAAAAATAAAAGGGGTGATACTTTAATGTTAGCCTTTAAGCTAATATTTGATCGGGATAAAAGGAAACCAAAGAAGTTATGGACTGATGAGGGAACAGAGTTCTATAACAAAATATTCATGAAATTTCTTAAGGGGAAGGGTATTAAATTATACAGCACCTTTAATGAAGGAAAGGCAGTTGTTATTGAGCGTTTTAATCGTACTTTGAAAGAGAAATTATATAAAAAATTCACAGAACTCGGTTCTCAAAAATGGGTGTATTTAATTCAGGATATTGTAGATGATTACAACAATACAGTTCATTCATCAACAAAATCAAAACCATCGGAAACATTTACAAAATTAGAATATGAAAAGGAGATTAATTTGAGAAAGCCCAAGTTTAAAGTTGGTGATATTGTAAGGATATACAAATGGAAAAGTCATTTTGAGAAAGGTTATACACAAAAATGGACTCGTGAATTATTTAAAATCATTGATGTAATGGATACAGCTCCTTGGACCTACAAATTATATGATTTAAATGGAGAAGAAATCTTGGGTTCATTTTACTCGCAAGAATTACAAAAAACACAAGTAAGCAGATAATACCCTTGAAAATAATAAATAAATAAATAAAATGTAATGGGGATACGTTTTTAAATCTGTGAACCCCAAACACAGAATCCCTCAACTTTTCAGTTGGGGCTTAACTTTTGTGTGTGTATAATGGGGATACGTTTTTAAACCTGTGAACCCCAAACACAGAATCCCTCAACTTTTTAGTTGGGGCTTAACTTTTGTGTGTGTATAATGGGGATACGTTTTTAAATCTGTGAACCCCAAACACAGAATCCCTCAACTTTTCAGTTGGGGCTTAACTTTTGTGTGTGTGTATGTGTGAGTGAGTCATAATAATATACAAACCCTAACCCAACCCCATCCCTAACCCAACCCCATCCCTAACCCAAACCCATCCCTAACCCAACCCATCCCTAACCCAACCCAACCCCATCCCCAACCCAACCCCATCCCTAACCCAACCCCATCCCTAACCCAACCCCATCCCTAACCCAACCCCATCCCCAACCCAACCCCAACCCCATCCCTAACCCAACCCCATCCCTAACCCAACCCCATCCCTAACCCAACCCCATCCCTAACCCAACCCCATCCCTAACCCAACCCCATCCCTAACCCAACCCCAACCCTAACCCTCACATTCAAAATCCCAACCCTAACCCAACCCCATCCCTAACCCAATCCCAACCCTAACCCTCACATTCAAAATCCCAACCCTAACCCAACCCCATCCCTAACCCAACTCCATCCCTAACCCAACCTAATCCCTAACCCTCACATTCAAAATCCCAACCCTAACCCAACCCCATCCCTAACCCAACTCCATCCCTAACCCAACCTAATCCCTAACCCTCACATTCAAAATCCCACCCTAACCCTAACATAATCTTTTTTTTTCTTCTTTTTTAAAAATACGTATTTCTTTTTTTTTCTTCTTTTTTTAAATACGTATTTCATTTTTATTTTTTTCCTCTTCCTCCAATTCTGTCTTTCAAGGCTTTCAAGTTTGAAGAAGTAGAAATGGGAAGAAAGAATTTTCCAGCATTTTCTTCCTCGAACTTTCTTGATATTGCTTAAATCAAGCGTCATTAAACAAAGAACATTGTTCATTGCTTTAGAATGCAAAGAGTCTCCAAGATGTACCCCACAGGTAGAGTCTCCAAAATAAAACCAACTTTCCAAGTTCCCAAGGTATAACCACAATCCTGTTGAGTCTCCAAGATAGGTATCACATTCCGAGTTATCAAAACAAAACCCCCATTCAGAGTCTCCAAAACGAAACCAGTTTTCAAAGTCTCCAAGGTAAAACTCTTTTCCTAATTTTATGAAATTTAGTGAGTCTCCAAGGTAGGCTCCACAGTTAGAACCATCTAGGCAAACCTCATAATTTGTTTTTCCCAAATTTAGTGAGTCTCCAAGGTAGGCTCCACAGTTAGAACCATCTAGGCAGACCTCATAATTTGTTTTTCCCAAATTTAGTGAGTCTCCAAGGTAGGCTCCACAGTTAGAACCATCTAGGCAGACCTCATAATTAGTTTTTCCCAAATTTAGTGAGTCTCCAAGGTAGGCTCCACAGTTAGAACCATCTAGGCAGACCTCATAATTTGTTTTTCCCAAATTTAGTGAGTCTCCAAGGTAGGCTCCACAGTTAGAACCATCTAGGCAGACCTCATAATTTGTTTTTCCCAAATTTAGTGAGTCTCCAAGGTAGGCTCCACAGTTAGAACCATCTAGGCAGACCTCATAATTTGTTTTTCCCAAATTTAGTGAGTCTCCAAGGTAGGCTCCACAGTTAGAACCATCTAGGCAGACCTCATAATTTGTTTTTCCCAAATTTAGTGAGTCTCCAAGGTAGGCTCCACAGTTAGAACCATCTAGGCAGACCTCATAATTTGTTTTTCCCAAATTTAGTGAGTCTCCAAGGTATAACTCTTTGGCTGGGTCATCAAGGTAGAACTCGTTCAGTGGGTTTTGTTTTGATAACTCACAATAAGTATCATCATGGTAGAACTCTTTTTCAGGATTTTGTGGATCTCCAAGGTATAACTCTTTGGCTGGGTCATCAAGGTAGAACTCGTTCTGTGGGTCTTGGTTGTTCAAAAGATCTTCAAACAAAAAAATAACTTTATCCCAAGTTGTGTTAAAAGTAGAATTTTCATTTCGTAGCTCAGATACAATTTCCTCCATCGACAAGAGGTTCGAGTCCAGTTCATCAATCTGAAGGTTGAGCGCTACACAGGTAGTAGGACTCCAAGGAATAGCAAAGTTATCCCATTCCATTTCGGCATAGGAGTCCATTCTCAAGTGAAGCAGAAAGCGTGTTTGAAAAAGCCTGTGTGGTCGGTGCCTTTTATAAGAAGGGCTGGGTGTGTGTCATTTCCTGTGGAAATTCCCTGGGCGTGTCTTAACTGGAAATGATGTGATGGAAATTCCCTGAAAATGATGTTATGTATTACCTGGAAATGATACAATGCTGAAGAGTTTATAAAGTGGGTGGGACTTAGCAAAAGTGGGCGGAGCTTAGCAAAAGTGGGCGGGGCGTAGCAAAAAGTGGGCGTGGCTTAACAAAAAGTGGGCGGGGCTTAGTAAAAGATGGGCGTGGCTTACCAAAAAGTGGGCGGGGTTTTTCCAAAAAGTGGACGGAGCTTAACAAAAGGTGGGCAGAGCCTACCAAAAAGTGTGTGGCACTGGAGGCGCTCAAATAAGAACATTGAGGGAGGTTTACCATTTTATCTTAGCTCAGTTAAAATATCTTAATAAAGAACCAAACTCAAACATATTTTTTGTTAATGTATTAGATGGTGAAGAGAGTTGTAGGAGAATTAAATTATTTCCCACGCATAAACAAATATTTGTAGGGTCGTTGTTTGAGTGGGTTATATTCACCAGATGATATTAAGAGTAAAAGGTTAAAAGGTCCATGAGGTCAGAAGGATCACAGGTGTTTAAGTGGTCTAATGAATAAGGATAACATGTCAAAAGGTTAGAAGGTTCGTAAAGAACAGGGTGAGAGAAATATAGGTGTTTAGGGGCAATGAGGGAGGGAAAGAATTAATATGGAAGTGAATGGGTCAATGTTTGAGTGGGTCAAAGATTAATCTGCCAGATGATATGTAGAAGAAGGATGATAGGTCTATAAGAGAAAACAAATATTTGTAGTGTTTGAGTGGTCTAATGAACAACATTAAGGATAGGTACTACAGACAAAAGGTTCATAAAGATGAGGGTGGGAGAAATAGAGGTGTTTATGATTTTTGAAAAAGACAAGGGGGTAAATGACATTAGATAGGGATTTCCCATGTTAAACGGAGGTGTCCCAGAAGCAACATTATTACACTACTTATGTCACGTGGTACAGGCGTCATCTTGGAAAAATCGAAAAAAGGTTGCACCTCTATATCTCTGAAACCGCTCCATGGGAAAAAACTGAAAATGGCTCATTGTCAAGTACTCCGCTTGGGGAATAAGATATGTTAATGATGATGTCATAATACTTTAATTATGATGTTGTAGCGACCCATGGGTCCCCCAAGCAAGACCAGCATCAGAATCTCCCTGCTCCAGCCGGTGACGTCACCGGCGGGGATCCGCGGCGCCAGAGTGGCTGGTCACGTGACCACCAAAGCATGCCGCGCGTGCGCGTATAATCAGCTACACCTGCGATCACGTGACCACCGAAGCACGCCTCGCTTGAGAGGCGTGGCTTTCGGTTTCGGTTTCTGGTTGTGCTTTATAATGCAGCCCGATAAACGGGCTTTTCAGTGTTCCCGAGTTGGTTTTGAGAATAAATATCTTCTCGGACGAGTTTGTGCCTTGCCATCCTTTTGTCCGTATTCTGCTGGAGCCCGGACTCCTTCAATGTCATAATTCGACAAGTACAACGCTTGATTCGATCAGTATGAATTTTTTTCTCTGCAATTCTTTGTCCGATTGACACAAAATTTTCACCATTGGCGGGCCTCATCCTGTAGAATATTTCAATGATTATTATGATGTCATAGGACATAGGTCATATGTTACAGGTGCCATCTTGGAAAAACCGAAAAATGTTGCACCTTCATATCTCAGAAACCACTCCATGGCAAAAATTGAGACCTGGCTCATTGTAAAGAACTCCATATGGAGAATAGGTGTTGTTAACGATGACGTCATTGGTGCCATAACTATGACGTCATAATTTGACAGGGACAACGCTTAGTCTGATCAGTTGGAAATTTATTGAGCATGATCTATGCAACAATTATTTAGAGAATATAAATTTATGATGTCATCGCTCACGTGGTCTGGCAGCCATATTGGATCAAAAAAAAAGAAACGTTCAAAAACAGAAGAGTTGGCTCACACCAAGTTGACTGTGCAGGGTAAGTATTCTATGAATACCATCTGGTTTGTTTATTTGTATGTGAGTGTGATAACTCGCGTATGCTTTCAGCTATCTTCGTCAACCTTTAACAGATGATTCCAATGGACAAAAGAGGCTGCAACTGCTTTTTGACATATAGGTCAAAGGTCAAGGTTCTCTCGTTTGTCGGGGTGATATATCACCCATCCTTTGAGCTAGGTCGCTGAAATTTGGGCACAATAGTGAACACTTGCTTTGGCATAACATTATTTTATGAATAATCAATTGATTGATGAATTACTTAATTATTATATATTTATTAAGTACTTATTTATTTTCTTTCTCATCTGGGCAATATCTCAGGCACCTTTTGAGCTAGAAAGCTGATATTCAGACATGACAGTGACCAAGTGCTTTGGCTGCAAAGGGTATTTTTGGTTTATGGATTAATCAATTAATCGATTAGTTATTCAATTTTTCAATTAATTACTCAATTAATAAATTTAAAAAAAATAACAGATTCAGATGAGACAGTGGAAGTTTAGGTATGCTATTAGTTAATTGATGAAGAAATCAATTATTTTACGATTATTATTTCTTTATTTTAATTACACAATTAATCAATAAATCAGTAAATTATTGATTCTCTCGATTTTACGCATACCTGCCAGTCTACCGCCTAACGTCCTTTCTTGTATGTCTGTCTGTGAGCAGTATGTCTCAAAAAGTCATGGATGGATTAGGACGAAACGTGGTGGACAGCTCAGGTTTGTGACAATGTAGAATTGCTTAGATTTTGATGAAGATCTGGATCCTCATCTGGATATGAAATTTTAATTTTTATTATTGAAGTGATTCGCCATAATTGAGAAGAGGGCAAAAACAATATGCAGCACGGTATAACAAAAGGTTATGGACGGATTCAGGCTAGACATGGTAGACATGTTCGATGTGTGACAAGGACGAATTAATTAGATTTTGGTGAAGATCCTGATCCGATGAGAGAGAGAGAGAGAGAGAGAGAGAGAGAGAGAGAGAGAGAGAGAGAGAGAGAGAGAGAGAGAGAGAAAGAGAGAGACTTTTTATTACAAAAATATAAAAATACAAGCCAGTCGGTGAAGAATACTATTCAATACAGGCACAATAATCAAAAATACAGAAAAGAAAAAGAGATAATGACAGGAAATCAAAACAGTACAATGAACTAGAAAAGAAAAACAACAACAGAAAAACCGACTAGACACTGAATCAATCCAAACAAACCTACAAATATACCATTAATTCATTCACCTGCACCATGCAGATCCCATCAAAACACCAGATGTTCATAAACTCATCAATACATTTCTTCCTTTCAGAATCACAAAATTCAAGTTTGAGTCTTGCAGATGTCAAGGCATTAAAAAAGAACAAGACATCACATTGCCCAATCGGCTTTCCTTTCAGTTTTTCCCTCCTCGATAAATAAATTGCCATTTTCGCCGTGGCCACTAAAAACAAAAACAACATATGTACATGTTCTTTCATATCATTGAAACCAAAAATAAATGATCGCAGAGAAAAAGTGATCTTCATTTTTCCAGCCATGTAGTTCAGCCATTGAAATAAAGGCACAAGCCTTGCACAATCAACGTACGCATGGAACACATCCTCTGTGTAAACACAGAACGGGCAACACGTAGATGTGGGCGCGAAATGACTCACTAATTTATTAGACGGAATGATCCAGTGTATCATTCGCCACTGGAGGTCACCTGTCCTTTTGCTTACCAGCTTACTGTATATTGATTCCCATGCAGGCTCAGATGGGAGTCCTTCCGGCATTAGCCCTTTCCACCTGGCCACTCCATTTAACGGTGAGTTCCCAAGCAGAACTGCAGTGCATAACCGATACAGGTCTTTACTACTGCATTTCTGAAAAATGTTTTGTCCCTCACTAATTGGGGGCAAGTCTCCGTGACTAGGCTGTACCAATAAACCAGGAAAATGCCAGTCATTGGATGTCACCAAAACTTCCTGGGTCCATCTTAGTCCAAGTTGGAAGCTTTTCTTTACTATTTCCTTTAGTACTCTTCCGATTATTCTGTTTGACCATATTCCAGTCATATCAGCTATCTCTTGCACCGTCTTCCACCCCCAACCAGAATCATGGCGGAGGTCCAACACTTTGATTATGCCCGCTGTAATAAAGTGTTGATAAAAGTCTCGGCTTCTTGGAATTGCAGGAAACAGTGGGTTGTAAAAAAGGGGTTCTTCCACAAACATGCTTGTAGCATAGGTTTCTTGCTGGCGACTAGTCGAAAGGCTTTGCCAGGCATTCAGAAGGCTCTGATAGAATGATGGTAGATGAGATGTGTCGACATGTTGGAGTTGGACTAAGAAAAGTTCAGGGCCGTATCCGAGCCCGCTTGCTTTTCGCAGCACGTGATAGGCCAGAAGTCGGCTTGGCAGTCGTTCATTGTACAGCAACTGCTGTATGGTACACAGCCGAAAAGCCATGATACGACTTTTTATGTCGATCAGTCCCTGGCCACCTTCAAACAAGGGGCTACATATGACATTTGGTAGCAAACAATGGTGACCACTCCAAAAAAAATCCACGAGTAGCCTCTGCACTGCCTTTAGTAGTGCCTCTGGCGGCTGAAGGCAGATAAACCTATGCCACAGGGAAGAAGCCACCAAATTATTAACCACTAGAACCCTGCCTTTGTAGGAAAGGTGGGGCAGAGCTCGTTTCCACAGTCCCAGTTTTTTTTGACATGCTCAACAATCCCGTCCCAATTTTTGAGGACGTAATGTGGAGATCCCAGGAAAACCCCAAGGTATTTGACTCCGTCTTCCACCCATTTTAACTTTGTTGGTAGATGCACAGGTGGTACCAGCACTCTTCCAGGTGGAATGTTCTTGAGACAGGGAATCCATAAGGCCTTACTCTTGTCCCAGTTACACTTCAAAGAAGAAGCGAGGCAAAAAAGATTTAAACATTCAACAAGTGCTGGGATATCACTCTCCTTCTTAACAACCACACAGACATCATCTGCATAAGCCGATACAACTACTGAAGGACTCCCAGGGGATACAGTCACTCCTGAAATATTTTTCCTAAATAAAATTAGGAGTGATTCCATTACCAAGGAAAATAATAACCCAGAAACCGGGCATCCTTGTCTCACCCCTCTTTGAACCTGTACCGGAGAGCTGAGTTCGTTATTTATTTTAAATAAACTAAATATATTGTTGTACAACAAAGTCACGTAGGCCCTAAAATTGACACCAAAGCCACATGCTTCTAGCACACGATACAAAAAAACATGATCCACACTGTCAAAAGCCCTTTCCAAATCAAGGAATATTATCCCAAAATCTTTTTCCAAGCAATCACATTCCATTAAATCTCTAATCAAAAAAATATTATCATAAATAGATCTGTTTGGGATGCAGTAATTCTGATCATGGTGGACTAGGTCACCGATTACCGTCTTCAACCGACTGGCCAACACTTTCGACAATATTTTGTAGTCCGTACATAATAACGAGACCGGCCGCCAATTCTTTATCTGTCGTAGATCCCCAGTCTTTGGAATCAGCGACACCACTGCTCTTCTGAAGCTTAGTGGGAGTTCTCCAAGCACCAAGGATGATTCCAGGACATTCAATAATTCAGGGCCCAAAAGGTCCGAAAAGCCAAGAAAAATTCTGCCGGTAGGCCGTCAATCCCAGGAGCTTTCCCCGAGTCCATTTCACTTAGGGCCTGCGTTAGCTCAGGCAAAGTAATTGTTGAATCCAGGCCCAGGCACTGAGGCTCAGTTAGGGATGAAAGGTGAGAAGTTAAAAATTCCATGGTTTGCTCACAAACATTTTGTTTTGCATAAACTTTTGAAAAAAACTCTCTAATGCACAACCTTACATCTCCAGGGTTGGCAACCATGTTTCCCCTAAAGTCTTGTACAGAGAAAAGGGTTTTGGGTGACTTATTTACAAAATCCATTTGGAAAAAAGATTTACTCGGGGTGTCTGATACCTTTAAATTGTTTATTCTTAATCTGATTGACAGACCTGCTGCTTTCTCCTGAATCAGCTCTCTCAGTTGAGCCTTCTTTTCAACCAATAACCTGTGGTCTCTTCTGATATTATCTTTAGCCAGTTTACACTCTAACCGTATAATATCAGCTTCTAAACAAGCCATTGTTATATTTTTTACGTCAGTATCATTTGAAACAAACTGCTGACAAAACACTCTAATCTGAGCTTTTGTGTTATCCCACCATAATGCTAAAGAAGAGAAAGAGGGCTTTCTTGAAAGTTGGATGACCCAAAAAGCACGGAAGGCGTCTTTAAACAAAGCATCTTCGAGAAGACTGGTATTGAATTTCCAGTATGCACTTTTGCGTAAGGGTTGAGGGAAAAAGAGGCCCATGGTAACTAAATGATGATCAGAAAACAAAGATGGAAAATGATTTGGAGAGATAACCGCATTCCTGAACTGTGAGTTTATGTACCAACGGTCAAATCTAGCGAAAGTCATTCTCCCATTGGCACATCGTCCCCAAGTATACTCAGATTTGTTGGGGTAATGCAGTCTCCATGCATCTAGCACACCCACTGCCGAAAAATAATTTAACAAATCAGTACTACCTTCGGGATGAGGTTCTGCTGTATTTCGGTCTATACTGGGTTTAAAGGTGCAATTAAAGTCACCCCCCATGCAAATACAATTATTGAGATCTATCGACTGCATGTGTCGAATTAAAGATGAAAAGAAAGCTCTTCGTTCCACACTCTCACTTGGTGCATAAACGTTGAATAGTGTAAACCGAAAATTATTAATGACCAGTTCCAATGAAATAAACCGGCCTTTAATCACCTCCTGGAAGAGGCATGACTCAGGTACTAGGCCTGGTCTGAGTAAAAAGGCTACACCAGCAGAAGAAGAAGACATGTTACTAAAAAAACATTGTCCTTTAAAGAGGCGACACCAGTCGTACTCCCCATTTTGAATTATATGGGTTTCCTGGAGTAAGAGTACATCAATTTTCTTGCGCTCAAATAAACTTTTCACCTGAACCTGGCGGTTTTGGCTTGCACCTCCGCCATTCATATTTAAGGTTCCAAAGGTGATTTTTTTCATGGATTATCAAAAGGCGTGAGCGGTTGCTGGGAAATCTCGCTCCCTGCTTTTGTAACAGCCTTTCTAAGCCGATGAAACAGCGACCTTGTTAAATGAAATTCATCCGGCCTCCTAATTATGTCCTTTGCAGTCTGGATGAATGAAATTAAATCAGGAAAATGATCTTTTACAATCACATTTCGGTGTCGGTAGGTGTCATTCAGAAAAGAAATAACAAGTTGAGGGGCTATGGATGACTGATCAGATGAAGATTGAGACAACTCAGTCATCTCAACTTCATCCTCTGAATCTGACAAATCAGAAACAGCTCCACCCGGGTCACATATATCAGTCTGCCCAGTCCCCATTTTGATTCCAGCCAAGTCCGAAGATTTGCTGAAATGTTCTACGGTAGAGTCATCCTCACTCTGGTACCCGGGACATTCAGCAGGAGCTGAAATCTCGGCTTCACCCTCCTGCAGGGAGATGTTCACTGGCTCAGTTGACGAACCAGTGTCATGATTTAGATCTTGCATTGGTAAAGAGGAGCTTGGGGCTGAGACATTCCCAATCCGCTCGGTCTCAGCAGGTAGTGAAGGTGGCGGCTCACTAATGGACTCACCAGCATCTTTAGTCTCACCATCTACTTTTTCTCCCAGGTTTTCGGTGCTGCCCGATAATGTTTCAGAATTAATTAATTCAGGTTCCTTCTCCCTGGTGTCAATACAGCTTGTGGACACCTGAGAAAGACGTTCCAGGGCGTCTGCACCCACACTGTCTTTATCCAACACTACCTTTTTCAAAGTAATGTTGGAGTTACAAGCACCAGGTGCTCTTCGTTTCTTTGTCACCACAATGGGATTTTCTTCCATCTCCTCACTGCACGTAGCATCTGCCACCACAGGTGGGTTATCTGGGGTTATTTCATTATTTACCGAATCAGCGGTGTTGCCGTTTTCACTAAGACGAACAGGAGTATTATCCCTACTCCTCGAGTGCGAGGGAGCGTCGGTAGGAACCGTTCGGGTATTTCGGTTTACCATGTTTCGTACGTTAGAGACCGGGGTGTTATCTCTTTTACAATCAGCGTCACTATGACCTGCTTCACCGCACCTTACACACGATACCTTCAGACAAAACCTTTTCACATGGCCAAAAGCTCCGCACTGAAAACATGTTAATGAGGCCGATGACGCATACATCTGGTACTCATGGTTGTTCACCTTTACCTTGAACGTGATGTTTAAACCCGTGTGATCGCCTCGATCCGGAAGCACCATATACACCTGCCGTCTGAAGCTCATCACGTGTTTAACACGTTCATCCTGAGACCGGAGCGGAATCATTGTGATTTTTGACACAGCTGTTCCGTATCGGGACAAAACGGACATCAGCTGGTTGCAGGTTATAAATGGGGGTACGTTAGATATGACGACCCTCATCGACGGAGTGTCCATAGGCGACGCCAAGACAAAGAGACCTGTCTCTGTGGTTAAACCCGCACTTACAACATCGTGAACGAATTTTTCATCGGACACAAATACAACAACTTTTTGATTCATTCTCGACGCTGCTCGTACATTTTCACAACCGATTATTTTCCCCACCGACAAAACAATGTCCTCAGTGGAAGTTCCTTCGGGTGGAACACACACAAATGCATGCTTCCTTGTTAAGTTGTCGAACGCCTCTAACCGAGAGCGTGCATTCGCCATCCCAGCGAATTCACACCCCCCCCTTGTCCGAACCGGACAAGTAGGTACCAAACCGAAATAAATCAAACTAGAATAAATAATAAACGTGCATTACAAGCACAAAAAGGCTTACAAAGCGTCGTCGAAGCCGGTAGGCCGCACCCAAAATGGGTCCGCTCTCAAACCTCTCTCTCTTGAAGACAAAGGTATAGAAAGGAAGAAAACAAAATGCCAAAGTACTGTTGCGGATATGAGATTGGCCTCCATCCATATCCGCTTGTAAATATTCCCCTATTTCCTCCATACTTCCCAACTATCCCCAATCCCCCATTCCCTAGTCCCATTTCCTGTAAACAACACTCTGTAGACCCGACCTCCCCCTATTTCCCCCATTAAATGTCGCATCCAGGTCCACCGCATCTCACGTAGACAACTATAGGACATCTTGCTAGTTATTCTTAGTTCATGTCAGTTAAGGACTCGTTTCCATTAATTCTGACTCTTCGTTGCACCAGAATGTGATTGTATGGCACCGTTAGGAAGTTTAGGACCTCCCAATACCTCCCCGCAGCTCTTCCTCATGGTACAACAACAACAACAACAACAGCGGCGGCGGCGCGGGGAGTGTGCGTCCTCACTCCGGCTTGGTTGGTAGGGGGTGTTGAAAGGGCACCAAGCCTTTCCAATGAGCCGCCATCGAGCATGTGCTCGACGGGGTTACCACGTAGGGGCTCGCTGTCAGCTCCTCGTCAAGGGCGGAGCCCGGTAACCCCCCTGCACCCAATAGAAGCGGCGGACCGATCCCATCTAATGGGCGGAGCCAACGAGCCGAGGGCGTGTCACTCCCCACTGAGCATGCGCAGGAAGAGGGAGGTGACGTGAGATGCGCGGAGAGCTGAAGGAGAAAGGACGCACCCTCCGAGCGCCGAGAGACCTCCCAAAGACTGAGCTGTATCCTGTCCCTGAGCCAAGGTGCACCTTGTGCTATCAACTGACCTGTCCTTCCCTGCCATCAATCCCTGTGTAAGTCAGTCTTGTTCCGTTTGTCTGTGGTCTGTCGGGGATAAGATAAGACTGTAACTAAGTGCCCATCTTTTCTGTGCTTTACCTCATACCTTGTAATCTACCCCTTTTCTCCACCACCAACTATATCCTCCTCCGGAGGTCTTGAGAACTGTACCCCTTGTGTCGTTTCATGTATCCCAGTCGTTGTGTCTTTTCCATCATTGATTTAGCATAGCGCGACCAGGTCAACGTCGGGTGGAATCGGGTGAGTTGGGGAAGAATCGGGGGAATTGTTAGGTCGCGGCAATACCACCGCTCGGTAAATAACATCAAATCCGCAATCCGTAACAACTGGTGTCGAGGAGTGAGATCGGACCCGAAGCGCGCTTAACGCGCTCAAAATTACAAGTGACCGAAATTTGTTTTGTTTTAAAATAAAAACCCGAATTTTGAAAGTCGCGCTATGGCGGATCAAGACGGCTGGGTTCCGGTAGAGGAGAGTGAGGCAGGGTCGATCCAGGACCAAATTGAGGGACAAGAGGAGAGCGAAGCAGTGAGGGTGGCAGGTTCGCAAAATGGCGCCTCGCACATGGCTGCGGCGGCCGCACCCGCTGCACAAGTGGGAGGGATGGCCCAAATGCAGGCCCTCATGGAGCAATTTATGGTGCAAATGCAGGCGTCCCTCAAACTGCAGAGTGAGCAATTGGGGGTAATGGGGAACCGGATGGATGCTCAGGGTGAGCGATTGCAGGGCCAAATGGGGGTAATGAGGGACGAAGCGAGGGGTACCGGTGAGGGGTTAGACAATGGGATAAAAGAGGTAAAGAATGGGTTAACGGGGGTAGAAAACAGAATGGCCGCTCAAGAGAATCAAATGGAAGGGATGCAAAAGGGGTTAGAGGGGTTAGAAAACAGTATGGAAGGCAAATTGAGGGACATGAGGGACCAAGCGGAAAGGGAAGTTAAAAAAATGGGGCAGCAGATAGAGGGGGTCAGAATGGGGGTAGAAACTAAATTGGATGCTCACAGGGAGGAAATGGAGCAGATGAGGGTGGCATCTGGGCAGGAGATGCAAGTGATGGGAGAAGAGATCAGAAGAGGTGTGAGTGAGGAGGTCGGAGGAGTGTGCGAGGAGGTGAGGCACTGTAAGGAGCGCATGGAGAAGGAGGTGAGAAAGGGGACTGTAAAATTGCAAGGTGGTATAGAGGAGTTGATGCTGGGAGTAGAACAACTGACAGTGGGACAAAAGGAGTTGGGGGACCAGGTAAAGAAGAACACAGCGGTAATAGAGGGTTTAAAATCGACACAGAAGGAGATGAAAAAGGACGTAGGGGTAATTAAAAAAGAGTGTCAGACGGTACATGAGGACCTGACGAGGAAAATGAACAAGGTGGTAGAGGTAATGGAGGTTAAAGAGCGGGAGGTGCGGGAGCACATAGAAAAAAATAAGGTGGAGTTAGAGGAAGAACTTAAAGGGGCGCACGAGGAGATGAAGGAGGTGAAGCAGAAATTAGAAGAAGTGGAAGAAGGGGTGAGCGAAATTAAGAAGCGACGGAGAGAGGATAAGAAAGAGATAAAGGAGGAAGTAAAATAATTGGTCCAAAGTCTGTGTTCGGATCGTGATGATGTGCTCATTAACCGGATGAGGGATTCGCAGGTGATGGAGGAGAAGCGAAGAGAACGAGGACCCGGTGTAAGTGGTGACCAATATGGTCGTGCGTATGATGCGCCAGGTGATTTAATAAGCTTGGGGGTCGAGATAGACCCGGATGTTCGTGAGAGGCCAAGAGTGAGGTGTATGGCTGGTCCGGAGGGTATGGAACGAGGGTGCGAGCGAGAGGGTCCGGTGATGGGAGAGGTGCGAGGTGTGAGTGAGCAAGGTTGTGGTGGTATGGAATGGGTAGCGGGTTGCGGAAGTGTGACCCATGCATCGTCACCAACAGGGGTAGTTTTTAGAGGGACAGGGGAGGCACGGGAGCCCCTTGGGGGTAATGTACTGTGGGGGCCCGGCCGGTTCGGCCCCGCGCTGACCCCGCAAGGGGCGACGCACGGGGTCCGGCAGGCGGGCAATGACTCGCATACGAGGTGGTCCCACAAGGTCCCACTCGCGCCGTATGGCGGCAAGAGTGATCTACGCGCATACCTGGCGCAGTTTGACTCTGTGTGTAAGGGCAACGGTTGGGGTGAGGACGAAGGTGGAGTACACCTGGTGGCCGCATTGCGCGGCGCGGCGGCGGAGGTGCTGACTGCATTACCACTGGGTGCTCTCACCCTGCCAGCCCTCCGCGACGCCCTAATTAATCGATTCGGCATTGAACAGCAGAGCGAGCTTGTTAAAGCTCAGCTCGCGCTGCGAAAACGCAAGCCCCAGGAAGCCATCGGGGAACTTGCCCACGACATTCGCCGCGCAGTGGGGATCGCACATGCTAGCATGGCAGCGGATTCCCGGGAAAGCCTGGCGCTGGACCATTTTATCCAGGCCCTCCCGGATATTGAGCTCCGGCAACAGCTCGCCATGTGGCGCCCGCAGACTCTGAGCCAGGCGGCTGACGCTGCGGCCCGTTGGGAAGCAGCGAGGCCCCTGGCCCGGGGGAGCGAGCGTCACGCAATGGCGGTCCGCCAGGTGGGACCCCCGATGGAGGGCGGACCCCTTAGGGGGCCCGCCCCCGACGTGAGTCCTGACCTGGCGGGCATGGTCCGGAGTCTGGTGGACCAGCGCCTGGCGGGACCTGGACCATGGCAGGCGGCCCCGGAGGTGGCCCGCGGTGGACCACGAGCGGGTAATCCAATTCGGACCTACAGGGGGGAAAATTTGGAATTCCGGAGACAAGCACCTTATCAGGTGAGGTGCTATACCTGCAACCGTCTGGGTCACCTGGCGCGGCACTGTCGAGCCACGCGCCGGGATGATCCCCGGCGGTTGAGGTCCTTAACTCCACCCAGGGGGGAGCGGGTTAGCCGACCCCAGACACCCCCCCCCCCCCCGCCAGACCCCGGGAAACTAGAAGGCCTTACACCGGCGAGCAGGCGCCCCCGTGGATTGCCTCGGCTTTAGATGCCGAGGCGGGACCCAGTACCTCTGAATAAGGGGGGCTTATTATTGCCAGAGGACTGGGGGATTGATGAGCGATGGGCCCGGTGGGTAAGGGTGGCATCCCTGCCACCCTTCCCATGGGTGGGGGCAAATGCGCTATAGTTTATGGGGTGTATGGCAGTGAAAACTAGCCCGGGTAGGTTAGGTTATATTGTTAGGGCCCTAGAAGATGACATTAGGCAACGTTAAGATTAGTTAGTAACAAGGATACCTGTAGAGGGGACGTAGTAGCTTAGTGTTTGATATAGTGGGGCGGCTTAGCCCAAATATTCAAAAGAATTGTGCATTTTGTGAAACAAGCACCAAATTTGGCACAAATGTACATTAATATGTTGCGAACATTTTCAGATATTGGGCCACTTGAAATTCCGTAATTTTTTTTTTCAAATTTTTTCAAATTTCGTAATTTCAAATTTTTCGGGTGACACCGTCACAATTTCGGTCTTCGAGGCCGGCCGATAGGCAAAGTGTGACCGGAAGGGACGAGGTTCTCCTGACCACGTGGCCCTCGATCTGGGAAGCGAGAGGCGTTCCATTAGTGGACGCGCCCCTCACGCCCGACTTTTGGGCGGCCCCGGCAGGCCGTTTGTTTTGACGTTCCGTGACAGGCCCCGCACCCCCACCTCCGGGCCGACCGGAAGCTTGTGCTGAGTACATCATACCTGAACAACTCAGTGAGGCAGAACACAGCAGTGCACACCAGGGTGACCCCTTCAGTGCATAAACCAATTAACCTGTCCACTGCAGGGCATATAGAAATGAAGTTATTTTTTGCATATAATAATAATATAAGTTCAGTTCTATATAACAATTTCTGTTATCACCACTACCACTACAACTACCACTACTACAAGCTTTGTCTGGAATTTTGTGGACTAACAGACAAACAGACATACAGACAAGCTGGGATCAAAACATTACCTCCTTCCACCATTGAGTGTAGAGGTAAACATCATGGAAATTATATCATGCCCTAGATTTAATTCATGCTTACCCATGTATTTGCTTCACTGGTTCACAAGGTCTTTTGCATACATGTAATTCAGACTCTCGTCTTCATTGCTGACCACACAATGTTCGCAACATATTAATGTACATTTGTGCCAAATTTGGTGCTTGTATCACAAAATGCACAATTCTTTTGAATATTTGGGCTAAGCCGCCCCACTATATCGGCCGGTCTCGAAGACCGAAATTGTGACGGTGTCACCCGAAAAATGTGAAATTACGAAATTTGAAAAAATTTGAAAAAAAAAATTACGGAATTTCAAGTGGCCCAATATCTGAAAATGTTCGCAACATATTAATGTACATTTGTGCCAAATTTGGTGCTTGTATCACAAAATGCACAACAGGTTTGCTATGCTGCTACACTAATAATGACGAGGGAGCGCAATAGTTTAAAGGGACGACTGGGAAGCGCAAGTTTCAGAGGGGAGTAGTTAGATGAGATGATGCTGTGTGAGAACTGGACAGGTGTGTGGAGCAGTGTGTGAGTAGTGAGTGTTGTGGATCAGCGCGAATGCGCTTGGGGGAGAGAAGGGTGCAGGCGGCACAAAGTATGACAGCACAGGTGTGCAAGTACAGGTGTGTGGAATACATGGAGTATTGGAATGAGGGGTGTGGAGAGAGTTGGAGTAAGTGGTACGGAGTGGTGTGCATGGTGCGAAGGTGTGGATGGGGGAAGAGTGGACCCCTTTCACGAGTACCCGGGGCGGGTAGTTTAAAGAATAGTTAGAAGGTATAGGTAAATTGTGGTTGGATATTGGCATTTGTGGTGCGGTTGCAGAATGGTATTGTGGATGGGTGCATTAGTGTTGTGGAAATGGCTGGGCGTGTAGCCTGTTAGTGTGTGTAGTTGGTTTGGGCACTCCACCACTGTGAGGATGTCGGCCAGGTGAGGCCGCAGGTGGGCTCTGGGAGCCGTTAGTGTCAGTGGGTGCCTGAGGATCCCGGGTGTGGATCGGGTAGCCCGTGCCAGAGAGGGCACTGAGGGGGTGAGAGTGCGAGAGGGCCTTCCCCAGTTAGTTAGGTTAGGGTGAGGAGCAGGTAAGCTCGGGTGGCAACTACAGTGGTGGAGGTGTGCAGGTGGGTAGACCTGCTGGGAGAGCTACACGTCACAGCCCAGAAATTGTGCGAGGGCACCGGGAGATGAATTGGGGGAGTGAGACCCCAAATTGAGAAGCACCACAGTTTGGGCAATGGGAATTGGTTTTTAGAACCCATAGTGTAAGTTGGCCAATGGATTGGCAGGGAAAGACCCTGGGTAATGTAAAGTTGTTAAAGTCATTTAGGAAATAGTTAGGATTGATGAACCTGTCGCACCATACGCAGCCACTTACCTGAGGTGATGATGATGACTCCACACCTGTGTTCCTTTGTTCTGTGTTGCAGGAAGTGAGAATTGCTATGTGGATTTGTGAGACGCATCACGACGTGGATGAGACATTGGGGTGATTCCATCTCTCCCTCCTTAGGAGGGACTGATGATGAATTGTTGATGGCAAATTTTGATGTTTAGTTGGAGATGGCAAATTTTGATGAGAGTTTGAAATGGCAAATTTGATTGGTTAGGAGGGAGAGAAGCCGAATTTGGTTGATGGGAGGAACGGGGAAGACAGTAGGGACGTTTGTTGATGTGTAAAGTAGATGTTTATGGGTAGTGTTGTGTTTTGTGGATACAGTAAGGGGTAAGGGAGGGGAAATGTAGGTTACCTGGTGGGGGGGGGGGGGCATACGGTAGGAACGTACCTGTCTCACCTGGTTCCCATGTGCCCCCAGTGTGCATTACCTTGTATTGCGTGCACTTTTGCGCCCTTACCACCTTACTCACTTGTTTCTTTTGTCTCCCACCTCCGAGGATCTGGCTTTGGGGCGGAGAGAGAGGAGAGAGAGGTGCTGGCTCCGCAGTTGTGGGCCTGTACTTTCGCTGCTTGCTGCCTGGATCGATACACCATATGGACCGCAATTTTTGTGGCCGCCCACAATGGACCGCAGTTCTTTTGCGGGCAAGCACCACCCGTTGATGGACCTCTGGGTCAACGTGGCACCTATGCCATACAGGTGAACCACTTATAGTTGGCCCCCCTGACGGCCACAATTTAGAAATGGACGCGGTTGGCGCCTTTCTTTATTTTTAAAGAAGCAAGAAGGCCAAGTGGGCTCCAAGGCAAGACCAGCGGCAGAACATCGGCCGGCTGCGACACCACCGGTGACTATGAACACTTTATTGGTGCACCGGATGGTGCTGACTGTGTGTATGGGGTGGTGCTTTTGGTGCTTGGATGGGGTGCTCTGCACATTATTAAAGGCCATAAGGCCACAGGGCACTCATGGGTTGGTGTATCGATGCTGGCATGCGTGCTCTCTCTCTATGCATAACATCTGCATGTGTTCCTCAAAGAACAGGTCCTGGATCGTAGTGTAAATATCAGTGTAGTCTTGTATAAATGATGCTCCCTACCGGCTGTATGTTTAGTTTGAGGATTCTTTCCTCGATTCGGTTATCCTGTGGGTGTGTTTCTGTGAGGAGAAGGGTGCAACGTCGCAGGGGGACATATTTACTCATTTGTGAACATCTGCAAAACTGTCGCACTCAGGGTTGAGTTAATAGTAGAGGGAACTACATCTGAGTGCCACACTAACGTAGGTAAAAATTGATCGGGTCGGGACGCCCCGAGGTAGAGAAGGGTGCAATGTTGCAGATATGAGATTGGCCTCCATCCATATCCGCTTGTAAATATTCCCCTATTTCCTCCATACTTCCCAACTATCCCCAATCCCCCATTCCCTAGTCCCATTTCCTGTAAACAACACTCTGCAGACCCGACCTCCCCCTATTTCCCCCATTAAATGTCGCATCCAGGTCCACCGCATCTCACGTAGACAACTATAGGACATCTTGCTAGTTATTCTTAGTTCATGTCAGTTAAGGACTCGTTTCCATTAATTCTGACTCTTCGTTGCACCAGAATGTGATTGTATGGCACCGTTAGGAAGTTTAGGACCTCCCAATACCTCCCCGCAGCTCTTCCTCATGGTACAACAACAACAACAACAACAACAACAGCGGTGCCGGCGCGGGCAGTGTGCGTCCTCACTCCGGCTTGGTTGGTAGGGGGTGTTGAAAGGGCACCAAGCCTTTCCAACGAGCCGCCATCGAGCATGTGCTCGACGGGGTTACCACGTAGGGGCTCGCTGTCAGCTCCTCATCAAGGGCGGAGCCCGGTAACCCCCCTGCACCCAATAGAAGCGGCGGACCGATCCCATCTAATGGGCGGAGCCAACGAGCCGAGGGCGTGTCACTCCCTGCTGAGCATGCGCAGGAAGAGGGAGGTGACGTGAGATGCGCGGAGAGCTGAAGGAGAAAGGACGCACCCTCCGAGCGCCGAGAGACCTCCCAAAGACTGAGCTGTATCCTGTCCCTGAGCCAAGGTGCACCTTGTGCTATCAACCGACCTGTCCTTCCCTGCCATCAATCCCTGTGTAAGTCAGTCTTGTTCCGTTTGTCTGTGGTCTGTCGGGGATAAGATAAGACTGTAACTAAGTGCCCATCTTTTCTGTGCTTTACCTCATACCTTGTAATCTACCCCTTTTCTCCACCACCAATTATATCCTCCTCCGGAGGTCTTGAGAACTGTACCCCTTGTGTCGTTTCATTTATCCCAGTCGTTGTGTCTTTTCCATCATTGATTTAGCATAACGCGACCAGGTCAACGTCGGGTGGAATCGGGTGAGTTGGGGAAGAATCGGGGGAATTGTTAGGTCGCGGCAATACCACCGCTCGGTAAATAACATCAAATCCGCGATCCGTAACAGTACACAGGATGGAAAGGAGAGGGAGGGGGGGGCAGGGGAGGGCAGGAGAGGAGGAAAACTCACAAAGAACTCACTACAACACAGAGCAGTTGCTCACAGCCACCATGACGCCACACCCACCACAAACGGCCTGCAGGGGGCGGGCGAGAGAGAGAGAGAGAGAGAGAGAGAGAGACTTTGACTTTTGACGTCCTTTTATTCCAAAAAATATAAAGTGCATGGATGTACAGTGTATAAAATCAACAAAGCCAAAAACAAGAGAAAACGATGAAGCGAGGAAACAATACAGATATATGCGTTAATCAGTTCAACTTTTACCGAAAACAAATGCAATCTTCTGCAGCAATACTACGAAGTGTAGAAATTATGAACAATCAAGAGAAAAATAATACCAACTCGTTTTGGCGGACTTCACAGACACTTTTCAAACACCATTTTTCCACAAATCCATCAATTTCACCCATGCTCTTGGAAAACTCAAACTCATGTTTTAGCCTTGCAGCACACAGTGCATTGAAAAACGTCATGACATTGCATTGATGAATGGGCTTACCATACCGCTTCTCCTTTCTGGACAGGTAAGTAGCAAGCTTTGCTGTAGCTACAAAAAAGCACAACAGTTCATATTCTTTGTTGTGTTGCCGTCTCTTTTTGAGCCCAAAAATAAAGGATCGAAAAGTAAATCTGAAATTCATTTTGAACGACACAAAGTCTAACCATTCAAATAAAGGAAAAAGTCTTTCACAACCAATAAAAAAATGAAAAACATCCTCATTTACAGAACAAAAGGGGCAACATGCAGATATTGGGGCAAAATTCCATACATATGTATTGCATGGGATGATCCAGTGGGCAAGGCGCCACTGAAGATCACCTGTTCTTTTGTTGATCAGCTTACAATACATTGATTCCCATACAGGTTCATTGGGGGGGCCGGCAGGGAGTAGCCTCTTCCATCGTGCTACTCCATTTAGCGGAGGAATACCAAGAACTTGAGATAACCACCACCTATACAGGCTCTTGCTGCTCTCAGCATGCAATACACTTGTCCCTGTGCTAACAGGTGGAAGTTCCTTGGGAAAGCAGTCAAAAATCAGTTTTGGAAACGGGGACTCGTTGGGGTGTCCAAAAGTATTCCAAGTCCAAAGTTTCTGTAGCTGATGACGTTTTTGAACAACTTTCCTCAAAATCGTTCCAATTGTCCTCTTGGACCGAATCGCCGTCAAGGTTGAAATTTCCTCCACATTCCTCCACCCGACACCGGAGTTTGGCCGTAGGTGCCATACTTTGTTTATGCCTGCCTCAATAAAGCGTTGGCACAAATGACGACTCTTGAGAACATCAGGGAAGAGAGGATTGAAGAACAGGGGTTCAACCTCGAACATCCCTGGGGAGTAAGTGTCCGCTTTACGGCTCACGGAAAGTCTTTCCCAGGCACTGAGAAGGCTCTGGTAAAATATGGGGAGCGTTGATGTATTCACGTACTTAAGGTGAGTCAGGAATACTTCGAGACCATAGCCGAGTCTACCCGCCTGCTGTAAAATATGGCAAGCCAAGGCATGGTTTGGCAGGTTTTCACCAAATAGGAGGCGTTGAATGGAGCACAGGCGAAAAGCCATGAGACGGGATCTCACGTGAACAAGGCTCTGACCACCTTCAGATGAAGTATGGCATATTACGCTTGGCCGCAGCCAATGATGGCCTCCCCAAAAAAAGTCCACAAGTTTGGCCTGTATCCTGTCCAGCAGCACTTCTGGTGGTTGCAGGCAAATAAAGCGATGCCACAACGTTGTAGCAACCAAGTTGTTTGCCACTAAGACTCGGCCCTTAAATGAGAGGTGCGGTAGGGCTCTTTTCCACAGGTTCAGCCTCCTGTCTATTTCTCCAGTCACACCTTCCCAATTCCTTTTCTCAAATTGTGTAGAGCCCAGGGACACACCAAGGTAATCAACACCATCTGCTTTCCACTCCAAGTTTTCTGGAAGAGCAGGCAGATGTGTTGAGACAGGTAGGCAGCTATTAAGGTATGGCACCCAAAGAGCTTTGCTTTTCGTCCAATTAACCTTCAGAGATGAAGCCATGAAAAAGGTTCTTAAGGACTTTACAAGAGCAACAATGTCTTGGTGGTTTTTTATAATGACGCAAACATCATCTGCATAGGCCGATATAGTCATTGGTGGGCTTCCAGGAAAACAGGTCAGGCCAGAGATATTCTTTCTCAGTGTGCAAAGAAATGGCTCCATTGCGAACGCAAAAAGCAAACCTGAGACTGGGCAACCCTGCCGTACCCCCCTCTGAACCTTTATGGGGGGAACCAGTTCATTGTTCACCTTAATTACACTGGAGATGTCAGTGTACAATAGAGTTATAAAGGCCCTGAAAATTACCCCAAACCCACATGCTTCAAGAACATGGCACAAGAAAACATGGTCAATGCTGTCAAAGGCTTTTTCAAAGTCTAGAAAACATATTCCAAAATCATTTTGGTCATGGCGAGCATACATTAAATCCCGCACGAAAAAAATGTTGTCGTAAATCGAACGACTGGGGATGCAGAATGTCTGATCAGGTAAAACCAGATCACCAATGACTTTTTTAAAACGATTTGCCATTGCTTTCGAAACCATTTTATAGTCAGTGCACATTATTGAAACCGGTCTCCAATTCTCCATCCGCCGGAGATCTCCTGACTTTGGGAGAAGACTCACCACTGCTCTCCTTAGACTTAGTGGCATTACACCTTTTCGCAAGGATTCTTGGATTACAATCAATAGTTCCGGGCCCAAAATGTCCCAAAATTCCATGTAAAACTCAGCTGGCAGGCCATCAATTCCCGGAGCCTTTCCAGATTCCATTCCAACCAGGGCACGCTGTAACTCATCAAGGCTTAAAGGCACATCCAGCTCCAGGCGTTGAGTCTCAGTTAGGGTTGGGAGATGGGAGGTAAAACATTTTATTTTATCCTCATATATATCTTTTTTAGCAAATAGTTCAGAATAATACTTTCTAATAGTGATTTTTACCCCATCAGAACTTGTAATTTCATTCCCACTGGGGTCCTTAACTGATAAAATAAGCTGGGGAGGCTTCGTTTCAGCTTCTAATTGAAAGAAGGCTTTGCTAGGACTATCTGATACTTTAATGCTTTTTACTCTCAGTCTAACTAGTAGTCCTGCAGCCTTCTCCTGTAATAGTTCCCAGAGTTGGGTCCTTTTTTCAAGGAGCAATTTATAATTTGTCTCATTTTCTTGCTCTGCCATTTTGTTTTGCAGTTTTAGAATTTCGGTTTCCAACCGTGCCAATGTGATTTGACTTTCATGAGTGATGTGGGAATTAAACTGTTGACAAAACAGTCGTATATGAGTTTTCATATTATCCCACCAAAGGTTAATGGAAGCAAAGAGGGGCTTTTTTCCAACTATAGCTATCCATAGGATGCGAAAGGCTTCCTTAAACAGGGTATCATCCAAAAGACTTGTATTGAATTTCCAATAGGCGCTCCTCCGTTTGAATTGAGGGAAAGATAGGCCCATCGTGACCATGTGGTGGTCAGAGAAGATGGAAGGGGTAATAGTTGAGGAGGTTACAATATTCCTTAATCGTGGGGTGATGTACCAGCGGTCAAGCCTCGCTAAGGATACTTGGCCATTGGAGCATCGACACCACGTAAACTGCCGGTCATTTGGGTGCATCAATCGCCATACATCCAAAAAAGCCCCACCTGAAAGGAACTGGGAGAGGTCACCATGGGACTCGGGATGTGGTTCCGGTGAATTTCTGTCTATTTTGGGCTCTAGCGTACAATTGAAATCTCCCCCCATGCATATGCACTGATTTGGGTCAAACAAATTTAAATGGTTTATCACTTCAGTAAAGAAGGCTTTACGGTCAGTACTCTCACTTGGTGCATATACATTAAAAATAATAAGCTTCAGGCTATTGATCACCAATTCTAGGGAGGCAAAACGTCCCCGAATCACCTCCTGAAAGAGGCAAGATTCAGGTACAAGTCCTGGTTTTAACAAAAACCCCACTCCAGCAGATACAGATGACATATTACTGAAGAAACATTTACCTTTGAACATGCTGCACCAGTCATGTTCAACCTTCTCAATAATATAAGTTTCTTGCAGTAATATTACATCAACTTGTTTCCGTTTGAATAAACTATTCACTTGGATCTGGCGGACGTGACTGGCCCCACCACCATTTATATTGAGTGTTGCAAGATTAAGCATCTTCATCACTCATTAGTAAATTTTGTCTGACACTGTGAGTACTCACTCTTTGCCTTTGTTATGATTTTCTTTAGTCGATGAAACTGCGATTTTGTTAGGTTTAGTTCCTCAGATTTTTTTATGACTAGTTTTGCAGCCTGAATAAAGGGAGCCAAATCAGGGAAATGATCCCCAATGATGACATTTCGCTGTCTATACGTTTCATTGAGGAATGAGAGAACAATATGGGGAGGGGTTGGGGGTTGATCTGGCATTAATTGTGATAATGCTGTTACCTCCACCTCCTCTTCCGATTCTGATAAATCAGAAAGTGGTCCAATGGGGTCTGGGTCAATACCGTTTTCTTCTCCTGCTATGCAACCTAGCCTTCCCTTGTCTGGGGGGTCCACGCAGTGCTGTGTTTGGGAAACATCAGCACATTGATTACTGATTTCCTCAATTGGCATGAAATCATTATTCCCATATTCCTGTGGATTTATGTTTCCGCCCTTTTCTGCTATATTGGCAGATTTATTATGGATGTCAGCCTGTTCGGCGACATTCGCTTGGATCAATGATGCACCATTCACGGTATCGTGGCCTGAATTATTTACATCATTAACGTCGTCTGTGTGAGTAATGGAAGCGCGTTGTTTTAGCGGTTGAACCCTGATGCTCTTTTCTGGGTTTTCCTCTTTATTTATTTGGTCCACGCTTTGCAGAGAGATTCCAGGTGCATCCTGAAGAGTTTTTTCACCAACAGCCTGCAAATCGAGCACAACCTTTTTACCTGCTCCAGATGAGTCACTATCATGCGGAGCCCTTCGTTTACTCGTCCCCACTTTACTATCAGTGTCCATTTCAACATTTTGCTGAGGAGGAATAAATACGTTCACGCTTGGAACACTGGATTCACCCTCATTAGGAATTTTAGGCGGTGGCAATGCGATAACCTCCCCCCCACTGGGAATCTCAATTAGTGGAGCAACGTTAACCTCCCTCCCACTGGGAGTATTCATTAGTGGAGCAGCGTTAACCTCCCTCCCACTGGGCATATTCATTAGCAGAGCAACCTCCTCCTTACAAACTATGGCAGTGTGACCTGTCTTGCCACACCTGACACACGAGGCTTTGGGACAAGAACGTTTTAAATGTCCATACGCTCCACACTGAAAGCATGTTAAGGTGGTGGACGATGCGTATAGCTGGAAATTTGCCTCTTCAAAATTAATTTTGAAAGTGATGTTGAGGCCTGTGTCGTCCCCACGGTCTGGAAGGACCATATACACCTGTCTGCGGAAGCTCATTACGTGCTTAACACGTTCATTCCGACACCCAAGAGGGATTGTTGAAATCCTCGATACCATTTTACCGTACCGTGATAGCACGGTCATTAACTTGTCATTTGGGATAAATGGTGGTACGTTAGAAATAACCACTCTCGTCGCGGGAGTTAATAGCGGCGATGCCATCATAAAGTGACCGCTTTCCGTGGTTATTCCCGCACTTACCACGTCATGGACGAGTTCCTCGTCCGAAACGAACACCACCACTTTCTGATTCATACGCGAAGCTGCACGTATATTTTCATCCCCAACAATGCTCCCCACAGCGAGGATGATGTCCTCGACAGGGACTCCATCCGGAGGCACGCACACAAACGCGTGCTTCCTGGTTAAGCCTTCAAAGTCATCGCGACGAGAGCGTGCATTCGCCATTCCGGCGAAAATACCCCCCCCCCCTCCCCCCGCTTGTCCGAGCCGGACAAGAGGGTATCAAACCTAAATAAACGAACTAAAGTAAATAATAAACGTGCATTATAAGCACAGAAATGGCTTACAACGCGCCGTCAACGCCAGTAGGCCGCACCCAAAATGGGCCCGCTCTCAATCCTCTCTCTCTCGAAGGCAAAGGTGTAGAACAGATGAAAACAAATGCCAAGGCACACAGGATGGAAAAGGAGGGGGAGGGGTGCAGGGGAGGGCAGGAGAGGGGGGAAACCTCACGACGGACTCACCAAAACACAGAGCAGTTGCTCCCAGCCGCCATGACGCTACACCCAACGCACCGACGGCCGATAGGTGGCGACAGAGAGAGAGAGAGAGAGAGAGAGAGAGAGAGAGACAAAAACTATATATAGCATGATATCTAAAATAGTTATGGAAGGATTTGGACAAAACCTGGTGGACAGGTTGCGTGTGTGATAAGGAGGAAATCATAAGATTTTGGTGAAAATCCGGATCCCGATACGAAAATTTTAAAGTAATTCTTCACAATTGAGAGATGGGACCAAAAACGATATACACCACGATATCTCAAAAAGTTGTGTCCAGATTATGACAAAAAATTGTGAATGAGTTGGTTAGATGACAAGAACAAGCTGATTAGAGTTTCGTTCAGGTCCAAATCCAAATCCGGCCTATCAGAGGTATACAAAACGTAAACTGTTCAGTCTGGCAGAGGTATACAAAACGTAAACTGTTCAGTCTTGCAGAGGTATGCTCCCTACCGAGAGTGCCATTCCAGTGTTTGTTCTGTATCCGCTTTATATTTTTTCTGTGGTTTATCTTTTTTCATTGGTTGCTTTCTTACATACACTTCTTCCTCTTCTTTGGTATCCATCACAAAGCTGTGGAGTAGCATCATTAGCTGTGGGCACGGTTGTGTCAACGATTTAATGCCCTCAGCTGGTTGTGGTTGGAATTTGGAATTTGTTTCAGGATGCCGGCGATAGCTTGCCTTCTCTTTACTAAGGGCACTCATGGGGATCTTTAACTTCCATGAACTCATGCTGGGAAACGGAACATCCAGTTTAACGTCCATTCGAGGGACGACTCACACACACACACACACACACACACACACACACACACTGAACTGAGATGAATAACCCTACCTTTGAAACATCAGAATGGGAGATTATACTGTAGCTGGCTTGGGATTACGACCAAGGCTAGACAGCTTAGAGTCGTCACCTGTGCATCTCTCGGTCAAACTTGCAGCCCTCTATCATACATTTATTCACACCGTCACGGATTCATGTGCAACTTCTTTTCCAACTTTCCCACCTTCCTGTTTGCTTGCGTGAGATAATTTGTACTTTGCAAATCCATGTAATGGCCTCACCCTAATTTGTGTCTGCACCTCAAAATTTGTTTGCACATTTTCTTTCACACCTGTGATGGTCTGTGACCCACTCAGCGTTTATTCCTTCCAGTCTTTCATTAGCATTGACAATTGTGTAATTACTCTCTGGCCCCCCAAAAAAACAACTAAGGAGTTTGTATTGTAGTGACAGTTCATAATGTTGGTGTGACGTTTACCTTTACCCTTGCTTCATGCATTTTGCGCATTCAGTTGGATGAATGTGATAGGATTTAACAGTATGTCGTTTATCTTTGCACTCCTATCTCGAGAAGTTACTTTTTCTTCCATGATATCCTTTCATCCATATTTACTGTTGGAAGTTCTTCATTGAAGTTGAAGTTGTTGGAAGTGGAAGGCAGGGCAATTCCACTGTTGGAACCTCCTCTTCCTCTGCCACAAAGCGAATTCTTTGCTCGGAGAGCCATTTTTGCCATTGCTGGGTCCAGTGATGGAGAGCCATTTTGAGCCCAGTGTTCTTATAGGGGAAGTGCTATCTCCTCGCCCTCACAAGAGAGAGCAGGGCATGGGGGGTAATGGCAGGATTGGGAATGTTCAGTCTCAGGCACCCTGACCCAGCGAGATAAGTCTGTCATCACTTTGGGCACATTAAGCTCCCAAGACCATTAGTGCTCCATTCTTTCACACATAATGACAAGGATTAGCGTAGGTTGTGTCAACCATTGATGAGACTACAGATTGATTGCATGTTTTGGGGTCTTCAGGCAAGTGGTTTGGTGATGTCACGTCTCGTTGTTTTTGGATAATGTTTTTACTAATGGGAAAGTAACGCTTGTAGTATGTTTTCATGACAACATTTTTATTAACTGCTAAATTTACAAGTTGAAAAAGCACTTTGTGTGGGTCCAACATTTTACTAAAATGCAGTTCATTCTTGGAGAAATATATTGATGCATGAGTTATCAATAGTTTGCATTTTAAGGAAGCCTACTAATAATGTGTTTCCATTATTTAATAAATATTTTACAAATTATAAAAAAAAATTAGGTCATGACCGGATAGGCTCGGGGAAGCGATTCGACAAATGAGACAAAACAGAAGTGTAAGAATGCATTTGTCTTTCATCTTGTATTTATGGCTAGTGGACTAACCGGTAGGTGTGCGTGAGCTCGTCTCCGAGCTGTCTACCTTATGTTCGAATCTCGACCCACTAGTTGGGCGGATATGTGACAAAATATCAGAAAGATGTTCACCTCTGGCAGGAAGCATAAAAATTGGTATATAAGGGTTTTAAGGTATGCTGAATTGAAATAGATGTGGAGACGTTTGATAGGATCAACGTAACGTTCTCAAAAATGAGGTTTTGGGCGACGGGGTGTTTTTGCATTTTTTGCCAATTTTGCGCTATTCGCGGTAGGACGGTACAGTTGGTTCTTGGCGTGCCATCTTATTGTGGCTTCAATGATCATTTAGCAGCATACATTACTGGAATGGGTATATAAATAACTCTAATGTGGTGTATTACTTATCACATTGTGTTAGTAATCTCACTCTACATGGCCTCTCAACCATAACTGCTGGCATCAACTGCACTGCGAGATGAGAAAAATTTCGATTTCTTTAAATGTGCCACAATTTAATAAATTTCAAAATACACCTGCATGTATATTTCTTCCAATCCATGTTAAATGGAATAACAGTCCCAAATAACTAATATAGACAGTGTTTCTCTGGGAACATGTAGAGTTATGTGCTATGCTACTGGTAGTCGAAAATTGCAAAAAGACATATACTTTTGTTTCTCTTTTTGGAAGTTTGATGTGTGGGCAGTAATATACGTATGTATTCTGTTCAGAAAGTTGACAACAGACAGATATGGAAAGACTTCTTTTCGTCACAAAAAGATGTAATATGCAACATAGTATACGCATGAAATTTGGGAGCAAACATACAGAGCCCTTGATCGCCTACATTTACTCACAATGTCAGTTTCTTGTTAATTTTCTAAATGCTTGAATATACCCCATGGCTGCTCAAACATAGGCAACAATGTATGGCAGGTGAATTTTAAGATACCAATTACTCTGTTACGCAAGTTATCGATATTTAGAAATACACCAGAAATAAAGCCAACCAGCTGAATATCATAGAACCAGACCAAATAAAGTCTATGGTTAAACAGTCCACAAGTGCACCTCTATAAGTTATATGTCAAGGACAATGTTAATTAATAAATAAAAAATTACATTATTTGTACATAACAAATGTACATGTTGTGTTATGTTATGATTGTGTGTTCTATAATAGACGGACATATCTATTATTGTATATTATAACACAATGGACATGTAAATAAGATGTAAACCTCTAACAAGAACATTCTCAACCAATTCTCTGACATCATCAAAAATAATGACCACGTTGAATGGCTGTCAAATGTCAAATGTCAAAAATGTCAAAAGTCAAATGTCTCCACATCTATTTCAATTCAGCATACCTTAAAACCGTTATATACCAATTTTTATGCTTCCTGCCAGAGGTGAACATCTTTTTCACATATCCACCCAACTACACTACACCTATAAACTGTCAACACTGTGTTTCGTCCGCAGGGTGATTTATCAATGTGTGTGATATCCTTCGGATAGATGTTAAACTAAGTTGTTGGTCGACATTAAAGATCGCACTGTGTCCTTCGCGAAGGTAAGCAAGTTATCACCGGCACCCTGGAGAAAATCCAAATTCACACTCTAACCTACAAGGGGGCACGAAATCAGCAGCAGTGCCATGCGCCCCAGAAATGATGCAAACCAGCAGCCATGTGCTGCATACAAATACTGATGATGACTTTGCATTGGGGGAGATTATAACCTGCATTTAGAGGAGCAGCCTGCAAGAGATGAAGAAGAGTGAGGGAGAATGAACTAGAATGACACTCGACAGTGAGCATACTCCACCAGGCTGAGTTTAAGTTTTGTATCCCAACGATAGGCCGGATCTAAACCAAAATTCGAATCAGCTTGTCCTGGTAAACTACCGAACTCATCTACCAAGTTTTGTCACCTTCCAAACTCATCTACCAAGTTTTGTCACTTTCCTAACTCATCCACCTTGTTTTGTCACCTACCGAACTCATCCACCAAGCTTTGTCACCTACCGAACTCATCGAAAAGTTTTATCACCAACTGAAAGTATCCACCAAGTTTTGTCACCTACCGAAACCATCCACCAAGTTTTGTCAACCACTGAAAGTATCCACCAAGTTTTGTCACCTACCGATATCATCCACCAATTTTTGTCACCGACCGAACTCATCCACCAAGTTTTGTCACCTACCGAACTCATCCACCAAGTTTTGTCACCTACCGAACTCATCCACCAAGTTTTGTCACCTACCGATATCATCCACCAATTTTTGTCACCGACCGAACTCATACACCAAGTTTTGTCACCTACCGAACTCAACCACCAAGTTTTGTCACCTACCGAACTCATCCACCAAGTTTTGTCACCTACCGATATCATCCACCAATTTTTGTCACAGACCGAACTCATCCACCAAGTTTTGTCACCTACCGAACTCATCCACCAAGTTTTGTCACCTACCGAACTCATCCACCAAGTTTTCTCACCGACTGAAAGTATCCACCAAGTTTTGTCACCTACCAAAACCATCCACCAAGTTTTGTCACCCACTGAAAGTATCCACCAAGTTTTGTCACCTACCGATATCATCCACCAATTTTTGTCACCGACCAAACTCATCCACCAAGTTTTGTCACATACCGAACTCATCCGCCAAGTGATGTCACCGACCGAACTCATCCGCCAAGTTTTGTCACCTACCAAACTCATCCACCAAGTTTTGTCACCTACTGAACTCATCCACCAAGTTTTGTCATCTACCGAACTCATCCACCAAGTTTTGTCACCTACCGAACTCATCCACCAAGTTTTGTCACCTACCTATATCATCCACCAATTTTTGTCACCTACCAAACTCATTCACCAAGTTTTGTCACCTACCGATATCATCCACCTTTTTGTCACCGACCGAACTCATCCACCAAGTTTTGTCACCTACCGAACTCATCCACCAAGTTTTGTCACCTACCGAACTCATCCACCAAGTTTTGTCACCGACTGAAAGTATCCACCAATTTTTGTCACCTACCGAACGCATCCACCAAGTTTTGTCACCTACCGAACTCATCCACCAAGTTTTGTCACCTACCGATATCATCCACCAATTTTTGTCACAGACCGAACTCATCCACCAAGTTTTGACACCTACCGAACTCATCCACCAAGTTTTGTCACCTACCGAACTCATCCACCAAGTTTTCTCACCGACTGAAAGTATCCACCAAGTTTTGTCACCTATCAAAACCATCCACCAAGTTTTTTCACCTACTGAACGTATCCATCAAGTTTTGTCACTAACCAAACTCATCTACCAAGCTTTGTCACCTACCAAACTCACCCACCTAGTTTTGTCACCTACCGAAGTCATCTACCAAGTTTTGCCTCCTACAAAACTCATCCACCAGGTTTTATCACCTACTGAACTGTTCTACCAAGCTTTGTCACCTACCGAACTCATCGACCAAGTTTTGTCACCTACCAAACTCATCCACCAAGTTTTGTCACCTACAGAACTCATCCACCAAGTTTTGTCACCTACAGAACTGATCCACCAAGTTTTGTCACCTACAGAACTCATCCACCAAGTTTTGTCACCAACAGAACTCATCCACCAAGTTTTGTCACCTACCAAACTGATCTACCAAGTTTTGTCACCTACAGAACTCATCCACCAAGTTTTGTCACCAACGGAACTCATCCACCAAGTTTTGTCACCTACCAAACTGATCTACCAAGTTTTGTCACCTGCAGAATTGATCCACCATGTTTTGTCACCTACCGAACTTATCCACCCATTCACAACCTTTTTTAATATCGTGCTATGTGCTATATATCGTTTTTGGCCCTATTCTCAATGATAAAGAATCACTTGGAAGAATTTAAAAACTTTCGGAGCGGGATTTTCACAAAAATTAACTTCAACAAAAAAGAAACACCCAAACTGTCCCTCAAATTTCGTCCGAATCGAAAAATTTGATTTGAACAACTCTTTGAGATATCCTCCTATATATATACGTATGTTTAGCCCCATCTCTCAATGGTGAAGTTGCACTTTTAAAATTCTAGTATCCGGATGCAGATATTCACCAAAATCTAATCAAGTCGTAATCGTCAAACACCCAAACTGTCCACCCAATTTAGTCTGAATCTGTCTATAACTCTTTGTAATATCCTGCTCACAGACAGACAGACAGACAAACAGTGGTGAAATCAAAACCTCCGTCCACCTTCGGTGGTGGAGGTAACTATAAAGAAGGAAGAGATTTATTTAAAAAATACAGGTCTGCAAAAGAAAATTATTATTTAAATTTAAAAGCACATTTTCCAGGGAACCATTGTGGCAAATAATCTTTCCCTTTCATCAGCCTCAAACAAAGCACCTTGTACTAGAACATTGCATCCTTTTGTTATCCGTGAATTAAGGAGTTCGCGTGGTTCATGAACTGTATTAATTGACTGAGTTTCAAGATGGTTACAACAGTTTTTCAAGTGCATGTCAACAAATCACAAACATGACTAGACAAAGGATGGGAGTTGTGAACCACGAAGAGAGAAACAATAGATAATAGACGGAGAAACAGACAAAAGGGAGAAACAATTGAGACGATGACAAAGCAAACGGAGTATTGCGTCGATATCTAAAGTCAGAGAAAGAAACATGTTAAACACACAGGAAACAGGAAAATGGCGGAATGTCAGAGGTAAGGACAGCGCAACATGATGACATAACTATATACATAGACACAAGATGGACGGTATTAGATCCTATAACTATTGTAGTTATCACGTGCGTGTCAGTGTGGGCTAAATGGAATCGCCATGAAAACACAATGTTATAGCATCGGTTAGATGATTGAGGAACACGACTGTAATGACCAATGTCACTGTAGTTTCGAGTCAAGCTTTGAAGCTCAATAGTGGGGCAACTTAGCATAACAATTGCGCATTTTGTGAGGAAAGCACAAAATTTGGCACACTAGTAGACTATCATATTATGAAAAGATCTGGATATTGGGCCATCTCAGATTCAGAGATTTGATTTTTGCAAGATTTTGATTCGATTGGAATCGAAGAGAACACCTTCTTCGTCTTCTGTACAGTGAAGTTGCCAGCCCTGAATTCTCTGGCTACATCTGGGTGCTTCATTGGGAGTGCAACCATGTCCCTCAGGTTAACAGGGACCCACCTGGCATAGTGTGTGTGGTCTAAGGCATGGAACCATGGGACCAGTTCCGTCAGGGCATCAAGGTACATCGTGAATGAAGCCTGCCGCAGAGAACGCACGTAGCCCAGTACCAACATCTCTAGTTCCAGCACAGTTGCCCAGTACTGAAAGTTGGGAATGTCTTCTCCTCTCTGGTGACACCGGTCTTCGAACTCAGGCAGGTCTTCTGCATCATCAGCATATGTCATATAGTGGCGTTCATACGCACGGTGTTGCAGGATGTGCAGTGCCGCTGCAGTGATTTGATGAGCTCTTCTTGTGCGGGTGACGTGGGCAGCTCGCAGGAAGGAGTCGGCCGTCCCTGGCGTTGCAATCTCAGCTTGCAAATCTGCAAAATCTGCAAATCTTGAAAAAATCAAATCTCTGAATCTGAGATGGCCCAATATCCAGATCTTTTCATAATATGATAGTCTACGAGTGTGCCAAATTTGGTGCTTTCCTCACAAAATGCACAATTGTTACGCTATATTTAGCTTAGCTGCCGGACTACAAGGATTGAGACTTTCTGAGTCTTGAGTCAAAGACATTTTCTAGTTCTTAACAATAATACATACAAATGATGGAATCATGAACCTTCCATGCTCTCCATATCCTTTTAAATGCCTTCCCTTCTTCTCCCCAGCACTTTTCACAGCCCATTATCCCACTTCCATAGTATATCCTCCCAATTTAATTTCTTTTTCTCAATCTCAGTTTTTTCAAAATGTCCATTCTCTTCTGCAACTGTGTATTAGCATACCTTCGTGAAACAATTTGCAATATGGTGAACTGGCATGCAAAGCTGTTACTCTGATGTAGCTGAGTGTTAGTAAAATGACTCTAAGCACACGATGGTCCATAAGTAAGTCCATTTGATTACACTAGTAACCCGTTCACTCAGGTCGTGCCACGCAAGGTCATTCTTCTCTGGGATATATAGATGACAGTAGATCTAATATCGGGCCTCAATTACATTGGGGAGTGGGGGGTTGTTCATTTACCCAGTTTATTGTGGAGCTCTCGCCAAGTGGCTTAAACATTCGAGTCAGCACACCATTCAAAACCGTTGATAAGGAACGGCTGGATTGGCTGCTTGGGAAATTAGTACAAACCGGGCTTCCTCCCTTTCAGTTTCGTGTTAAACAGCAGGATTTTCAAAAGTTTGCTACGAAAAATGCCATGTTAGCGGCAGGAAGGGTCATGCTATTAACCCATCCCTTGTGGGGTATATAGAGTACAGTAGATCATCGCTCAGTTCTAGAAGTAAAACTTACCTCACGGATATCTGGATTCCTCCAAACTTCTTTATTTTATTATATTGTTACAGATCGCGGTTAGATGTTATAGACCGAGCGGTTGGTGACCGCGACCTAACAAACTTACCCGATTCCACCCGAACTTTGGCCGTATCGCACCGTAGCTGCCCATTGAGGGGAAAAGACAAAAACGACGAATGCAAAGAGGAAAACGAAGGCAAAGAAAGGTTTGGAAATACTACTGAATTTATTGACTATTTACACACAAGCAAAAAGAAAGCAGTCACGTTTATTTACAGGCACATGAGACGCAGGTGACACAGTGAAAATGATTAGCTTACCTACAGACTTAATGTATTCCCAGGACAGAGCAAACAAAAGACACTGACTCACGCGGGGAATTGCAGGAGGTGGATGGCTGGAGGTGAACGCTTGGTGGAGCCAACGCGGAGCTTGGCGGAGCTGAACGCTTGGTGGAGCCAACACGGAGCTTGGCGGAGCTTTGGTGGAGCTGAACGCTTGGTGGAGCCAACGCGGAGCTTGGTGGAGCTGAACGCTTGGTGGAGCCAACGCGGAGCTTGGGGGATTGGTGTGACGGGTTCTCTCTCCTTCCTTAGTCCCACCCAGTCCAACAACTTCCTCTCTTGCTTAGTCCCACCCAGTTCAACAACTTCCTCTCTTGCTTCAGGACTCTTTCTCTCTCTTTCTTGGTCCCTCACTCTTTACCACCGACTCCTCACCAACGCAACCACTGACCCTTCTCAGGCAACCGACTCAGACCAACTCAGACCAACTCCTTGTGACCAACTCCAGGCCTTTCTGTCTTCTGCTCTCCTCTGTAAAAACGCATCTCTTCTTGGACACGCCCTGCCTTGGGTTATATAGGCCCCCGCCCCTCAACCTTTTCGAACCTCCCTGATCGCTCTTCCTCCGCCCTCTCTAGCCAAACCCCTGGCTCATGGTTGGTCGAGTGGGGCTGGCTCACTCCTCCCCTCTATGACGAGGTGGAGACACGCCTTTCTTCCCCGACTCGAGCCTCGTGGTCAATGGCGGTTATTGGAGGGGAGGTAATATGGGCAATCAAGGCTCAGCAGTGACGAGAGGGGATGTAATATGGAAATGGAGGTTTCGGGGATGGGAAGGAAAGGGAGATTTTGGGGATGGGAAGGAAGGGGGATCTATTCTCTTTCACTGGTGCAATGGAGTATTTCAATTAATGGAAGACACAGCCTTACACTAATACACATAATAAGGATATAACTGTCAAAAAAAGATATATCGTGTCCTGCATGTATGTTTTATGGACTAACTACGGGAACGCCCTTTTGACCTTTATACAACCACAAACGGAGGGAGGAGGGGTGATATTTTACAACAACCTTTTACAACAACATTTTACCACAACAATAAAATAAAAAAAACATTCTCATATCCACAACACTGCACCCTCCTCCCCTTAGGCACGTCCCGGGCCTATAACTTTTACCTTTAGTGTGACACGTAGGTGTAGTTCCCTCTACTTTTAACCTGACCCTGAGTGCGACAGTTTTAAAACATAAATAAATGTGTCCCACTGCTCCATTGCACCCTGCCTAACAGACTTACGCCCACAGTTAACCGAATTGCGGAATGGTCTTCAAACTATACACTGACGGTGGGAAGCATTATTTACAATGACGCTATTTTTATTTACAAAACTAACCCAGGACCTGTGATTGTTCTTTCTGGGGGGGAGACAGTCTGCTCTGCATTGACGCACCATGAACGCACCCAAAAACGCACCAATACACACCCAAGCACCAATCGGTGCAGTCACCATTGTTCAATGAATAAAAATAAATTCAACAACCCCTAACCCTGCAGGTGGTCTCTTGCTCTTCGGCTCCCTCTGCTGGTTATTATTATTTCTTCCAGTTGCTGTCATTTTCATTTTGCTTTGCTTACTGGCGGCCTATTTTCAATAAAGTGTGCCCAATGTGTCCTTTTTATTTTCTTTATTTATGGCCCACAGGGCCGACTACGTGTGGTTCACCTGTGGGGCATCGGTGCCCTGTGGCCAAGGTCCGCCAGCAAGATTTCGGGCCCTCATGGCCGGTTCCAGCAGAGGGGCCATGCCCCAACCCATGGGGTCCATAAGTGGTGCTCGGCCACAGACATGTGGTCCATAATGTGGTGCATCGATGCAGACAGCTGGTTCTGGGAATTTCGGGCGCACAATGGCCGACCCACGCACGCTCCCCTCGGCACCCATTGGCGCACAGGTCATGTGGGAGACAAAAGGGGAAAGACAATTGAGCGAGGGGTAAGGTCACAAGGGTACACATCAATAAGGCAATGCAAGGCGAAATGCGTACGGAGGGCGAAGTGAGAAAGCTCGTCCCTACCGTACGTCACCCCCCTGTCACCTACCCTACCCTTACCCCATATGTACAAAAATCTACACATTTACAAATTCGTCACTACTGTCACGTCTTCCCCATATTTCCCCTATACCAAATTCGTCTCCACAATCCCTCTACTGCAAAATTTGCCATCACCAATTCATCATCAATCCTCATAAGGAGGGAGAGATGGAATTACGCACAATGTCACACCCACGTCATGATGCGTCTCACAATCCAAACATTTGCATCATAAAAAATAATCAAAACAGGCATGGTGTGGAGTACCTGTCACCTCAGGTGAGTGGATGCAGATGGTGCGAGGAGATCCTTCATCCTAACTATCCTCTAAATGACTTTAACACACTTTACACTACCCGGGGTCTTTCCCTGCCAATCCATTGGCCAACTTACACTATGGGTTCTAATAACCAATTCCCATTGGCCAAACTGTGGTGCTTCTCAATTTGGGGTCTCACTCCCCCGATTCATCTCCCGGTGCTCTAGCACAATTTCTGGGCTGCGACGTGTACCTCTCCCAACAGGTCTACCCACCTGCACACCTCCACCACTGTAGTTGCCACCCGAGCTTACCTAGCTCCTCACCCTAACCTAACTACCTGGGGACAGCCCCTCTCCTGGCTCTGTCACCCCATGGTGCCCTCTGGCACTGGGCTACCCGGGTCCGTCCTCCGGATCCTCGGGCCCCATCCACAACAACTACTACCGGCTCCCAGAGCCCACCTGCGGCCTCACCTGGCCGACTTCCTTACAGTGGTGGAGTGCCCAAACCAACTACACACACTAACAGGCTACACGCCCAGCCATTTCCACAACACCAACGCACCCATCCACATACCATTCTGTCACCCGCACCACAGATGCCAATATCCAACCACAATTTACCTGTACCCTCTACCTAACACTTACACTACCCGCCCCGGGTATCCATGATGGGGGTCCACTCTTCCCCCATTCACACCTTCGCACCATCCACTCCACTCCACAATTTCCACCATTCTCACTCCACGACCATCCATTCCAATACTCCAGATATTCCACACTACCATTTATTCCACACAGCCACATACACCTGTTCTTCATTCACCTGTCGTTGCACACCTGTGCAATCATACCTGGTGCCACCTGCACCCTCCTTTCTTCCTGGACCATTTGGTCAACACAACACGCAATCACCACTACTCCCTCATACACTGCTCCACACACCTGTTCAGTTGCACACCTGTGCAATCACACCTGTTCCATTCTCACCTGTTCAATCCTCACACACACGGCATCATCTCATCTAACTACTCCCCTCTGAAACTTGCGCTTCCCAGTCGTCCCTTTAAACTATTGCGCTCCCACGTCATTATCATCCACACTAAACTACCTGCGTCCCCACTACAGGTATCAGTCACTAACTAAACTTAACGTCACTTAATGTCATCTTCGCTAGATCCCTATCAATATTCTAACCCACCCGGGCTAGTTTTCACTGCCATAAACCCCATAAGCTATAGCTCCTTTGCCCCCACTTCTGTGAGGGATGGTGGATTTGCCATCCCACCACATCGGGGGTCTCTCCACTATCAATTTTGTTCGTCCAAATTCCAACCAATTCAAAAATTTTCCATTTACTGCCAATTCTACCCACCTTTCGAAATTTCGTATCAATTCACTATCACTATTACCATCATCACAGTCCGCTATATCCTAGCCTCGGTGCGTCATGACATCATTAAACTCGGCTTCGTAAAGCCGAGCAATGAATTCGGGTGGTTTGGTTGCCTGCAGGTTGAATCCGTCCGGCTTTCGGTTCAAGGGAGGTGGTTTGGTTGGACCGAGGCTCCACGCACCATCTCGGCGCGGCACCTTGCGGTCCCGGGCCCGATGGCTCAATCTCCCCCGGTCGGAACCCCGTCCCCACGAGGGGGCACCGTTCCGCCTCCTCCCACTCGCCCTTGAACCGGACCGGTCGCCTCGCCCGACAAAGCCCGGACTCGACCGTGCGGGGCGGGGCCAAGCCCGAATCGGCAACGACGCTTCGAAGAGAAGCGACGCAGCATCGACCCGCGCCGGGCCTCGCACCCAACAAAGCACCCCCCCTCGCACCGAGCGCTCGCATCGGCTATCCGTCGCCCTAACCGCTAACCTGGTTACCATCGATGCTTTACTTGCATGCTTACAAGCATACGCTACCCCTTTCACCCTCACAAAACCTGGCGTTCCAACGCCGTCCGTACATTCCACCAACGCTCTCCCTGTTACACACCACACCTCTCGCGCACACTTTGGTCCACACCTCTCCTCCGTTACGTCCTCCGTAACACTCACCATGGGCGTGCACTCTTGCATCCACCCACTAACGCGCTCACATGGGCTCTCCCACACCCGCGCCATGACCAATTCAGGTGTGCTTTCTCGCACACGTTCCACCACCACCTTACTCTCCGTGTCACACTTCGTACACCCCGACGTGCATTCTCGCTCGCACTCGGTTTCACACTCGCGCTCCGATGTGCCCTCTCGCACCTGCGCCATCACCAACTCACTATTCGTGTCACACTCCGTACACCCCGACGTGCATTCTCGCTCGCACTCGGTTTCACACTCGCGCTCCGATGTGCCCTCTCGCACCTGCGCCACCACCAACTCACTATTCGTGTCACACTCCGTACACCCCGACGTGCATTCTCGCTCGCACTCGGTTTCACACTCGCGCTCCGATGTGCCCTCTCGCACCTGCGCCATCACCAACTCACTATTCGTGTCACACTCCGTACACGCCGACGTGCATTCTCGCTCGCACTCGGTTTCACTCCCACACTTTATAACACACCCACTCGCCGACGCACACTTTTTTCTCCCACGCGTGCCATTTCCACTCACATGGGACCCTTCACCAACGCCCGGGTGCCATATCGATCCCAATCGCGTGACAATTATTTTGTCGCCAAACATCCTCTTACAAAATCTCCCCGCACAATACACAACAGCACGACTCACCTGGGGGATCCTTTTCTCCACGCGAACCTGCAAACTTCCATTCGGGTTAAGCACAGCATCGTGATGTGAGCAGGGACTTTGTACATAATCCATTTCTCCCTGCCATTCCCGGGCTACCTCCGTCATCTCTTCAATTTTAATTCCCAGCACTGCTTTTTCTTTATTAACCTCGACGACCGTTGGCTTTAATAAAACACCCTCTACCTCATCGGTCGCCGGCTTTTCCAAACCCCGTGTCGCGATTTCTACCCCCGTCATTGTACCCGTGCTTTCCTCCGCTTCGCTCAACCAGCGCTTTTCGACCCGCGTTACTTCCTTGTGCACCCCTGGGACCCTTTCGCCCACCATGCGATCCATGGTCTCCCCACATTTTTGCATGCGGTCACCCATTCTGTTCGTTATTGCTTCCATTTGGTTTAACAATCGCTCACTGTTAGCCCTCCTTTCGTCCCTCATTACTCCCAATTGCTCACTATTCTTCTCCATTTCGTTCGTTATTGCTTCCATTTTATTACTCAATTTCTCCCCGTTTATTCTCAGCATCTCGGCGAATTGCACCATGAAGTCCTGCATTTGGGCCATCCCTCCCACTTGTGCAGCGGGTGCGGCCGCCGTAGCTATGTGCGAGGCGCCATTTTGCGCGCCTGATACCCCCTCAACCACACCTTCTTTACTCTCCTCCACCATTTTCCCCACTTACATTTCCCCGAGGTCCTGGGTCGATTCTACCCCGTCTATCTCTCCCACCGACATCCGATCGCCTTGATTGTCCATGGCGCGATCTCAAAATTCGGGTTTTGCTTTAAAACAACACAAATTTCCAGCAGCTCCAAATTTTGACCAAATTTTTTCTAGATGTTTTAAAAAATTTGGTTCGGGCCCCGAATCTCACTCCCAGACACCAAATGTTACTGCTATAACACAATTGGTGTTCCAAAATTTGGGCCTAACAAATTTAGGCCCAGGTCCGAATCCGACACTCCTGACACCAATTGTTACAGATCGCGGTTAGATGTTATAGACCGAGCGGTTGGTGACCGCGACCTAACAAACTTACCCGATTCCACCCGAACTTTGGCCGTATCGCACCGTAGCTGCCCATTGAGGGGAAAAGACAAAAACGACGAATGCAAAGAGGAAAACGAAGGCAAAGAAAGGTTTGGAAATACTACTGAATTTATTGACTATTTACACACAAGCAAAAAGAAAGCAGTCACGTTTATTTACAGGCACATGAGACGCAGGTGACACAGTGAAAATGATTAGCTTACCTACAGACTTAATGTATTCCCAGGACAGAACAAACAAAAGACACTGACTCACGCGGGGAATTGCAGGAGGTGGATGGCTGGAGGTGAACGCTTGGTGGAGCCAACGCGGAGCTTGGCGGAGCTGAACGCTTGGTGGAGCCAACGCGGAGCTTGGCGGAGCTTTGGTGGAGCTGAACGCTTGGTGGAGCCAACGCGGAGCTTGGGGGATTGGTGTGACGGGTTCTCTCTCCTTCCTTAGTCCCACCCAGTCCAACAACTTCCTCTCTTGCTTAGTCCCACCCAGTTCAACAACTTCCTCTCTTGCTTCAGGACTCTTTCTCTCTCTTTCTTGGTCCCTCACTCTTTACCACCGACTCCTCACCAACGCAACCACTGACCCTTCTCAGGCAACCGACTCAGACCAACTCAGACCAACTCCTTGTGACCAACTCCAGGCCTTTCTGTCTTCTGCTCTCCTCTGTAAAAACGCATCTCTTCTTGGACACGCCCTGCCTTGGGTTATATAGGCCCCCGCCCCTCAACCTTTTCGAACCTCCCTGATCGCTCTTCCTCCGCCCTCTCTAGCCAAACCCCTGGCTCATGGTTGGTCGAGTGGGGCTGGCTCACTCCTCCCCTCTATGACGAGGTGGAGACACGCCTTTCTTCCCCGACTCGAGCCTCGTGGTCAATGGCGGTTATTGGAGGGGAGGTAATATGGGCAATCAAGGCTCAGCAGTGACGAGAGGGGATGTAATATGGAAATGGAGGTTTCGGGGATGGGAAGGAAAGGGAGATTTTGGGGATGGGAAGGAAGGGGGATCTATTCTCTTTCACTGGTGCAATGGAGTATTTCAATTAATGGAAGACACAGCCTTACACTAATACACATAATAAGGATATAAGTAGTGTAATAATGTTGCTTCTGGGACACCTCCGTTTAACATGGGAAATCCCTATCTAATGACGTTTCCCCCTATTTGGAAAAAACACCCCTATTAATCCAAAAGACTATGGGCCCTTTGACCTTATGAATCATGAGTCAATTAATCTACTTGGGCTAATACATAATGAATATATTTTAATTGAGCTAGGGATGGGATTGGGTTGGGGGCTGTATATTATTATGACTCACACATACACAAAAGTTTAACCTCAACTTTAGTTGAGGTTTAACTTATGTGTATGTGTGAGGGATAGGGGTTCACAGATCTCTAGTGTGAACCTGTGATCCTTCTGACCTTATGGACCTTTTAACCTTTTACTCTTAATATCATCTGGTGAATATAACCCACTCAAATATCGACCCGACAAATATTTGTTTATGCGTGGGAAATAATTTAATTCTCCTACAACTCTCCTCACCGTCTAATATATTAACAAAAAATATGTTTGAGTTTGGTTCTTTATTAAGATATTTTAACTGAGCTAAGATAAAATGGTAAACCTCCCTCAATGTTCTTGTCTGAGCGCCTCCAGTGCCACATACCATTTTTAAATTAAAGTATATATTTTCCTGACAACCATCAAAGTTTTCCGTCCACTCAAAAATATTTCCATCTTTTTTACCCAATTCACCGGTATTTAAATTAATTCTCTTATTTGTTTTGTGAACTTTTTTACCAGTTGCCTTTTCAATTATACCTATTTGATATTTTTCACATTCATTATGTTTTCCATTTATATACCAAGGTTGATTACACCTCCACTCTTTAGTCTGGTTAATACTTGGTTCTATCATTTATATAATAGTAAAAAAGGCGGCGGTAGCCCTTAAAATCCCTAACCCCATTAACTTATCACTTATATACTTATATAACCATAAGGGAGACTATCAATTCCATTTTCTAAAATAAACCTCTTATCATCAAAAGCCCCCAATGCTTTCTTATTCATCTCTTCTGAATATAATTTATGTTTATAACTTCTTATTCCATTAATCTTTCTAAACTCTTCTTTCTTTGTTGTTAAACAGTTATAATAATCCTTAAAGTTTATTGTTTCTTTTATGACATTTTTCTTTATGCCTTTTAACTTCTTATCAGTTTTTTCGACGTTATTCACAATATATTTATAAGCATAAGCCTTAGACCTCAATCCCACAAATTCACTCATGACATTTCCTCCTAATTCATCCTTGAACTTTCCAATCACCTTTTTATTTTTGGAGGAGAACAACTCACTCTCTGGGCTGTAATTACTAGTGTCATAGATATTAATGTCCTTTTTCATGTCTGAATAAACATCATCAGTATTAATTTGCAAAATAAAACTATCTGTATCCATATAAAGTAGATTAACATCATTTTGATATTTCTTCCTCAAGTTATTATAAAAGTAATCATACATTAATGACTTTGATAAATCAAGAATTGTTGTTCCAATATAAATAGGTTTGTTCATTTCAATACTCTCTTTAATCAAATGGATTGCACAAAAGTTCTCAGTAAAGACCTCAGCTTTAGTAAAACTCGGTCTATTAATTAATTTTGATGTTTGTTTCCAAGATGTTGATAGTCTGATATTTTGTCTTTTCCTCACATTTTCCATGGTCTTACCAAAGACCGCATTATTCATCAATTTATAAAAGTCTTTCTCAAAATCTGTTTTTGACTCTGTTCTTCTTTGTGTATTAAAATCAATGTACCCCCTTAACCAATGACTTTGATTGAACTTTAGAACCCTATGGATCTTCTCTACTCTTAGACCTTTTGATAAATATTGTCGCAAATTTCTTTGGTGTAGAACATAATTTTTCTTGTTATATAATGTAGTAAGTAATTTTTCTGTTGATTCACCTATATTAAATGATCGTTGATAATCACTTAACCACTCCTTCTTTGGACTTTCCTTTTCACAAGCAAATGGGAGATCTTTGTGTAGGTTATGAAGTTCCTCTGGATATTTCAAATCGACCTCAAAATAATAACCAACCTTTGAATCATCCAATTCTTTTTGTGTAGAGATACATACATCTTGTAAAACCTTTGTGTAGTCTTTTTCCTTTACCCATCTTAGTTTCCCATAAGGAAGAGCTTGAGACATTGCCCAGCCATATAAGTTGTTTGCGTCATAGTACATCAAGTAAGAACTCTCTTTCGTTGTATCATAATTTGGAAGATATTTGTTATTTGCTTTTGCGTATCTGCTCGAGCATACTTGTGAAATTCCACCTCTTTTTGCCTTTTCAATCATCAAAAGCATATCGACATCGGTTATCAAATCCAAATCTTGTTTTGTCATTTTCAACATCGCACTCCAGGCCAATCCAGGTGCTGTGTAGTAGTGAGCAGGATCCAATCCATATCCAGTACAACAAACAGATCTAAAGGCTTCAAATACATCAGCCAATAAAAGCACATCAGTTTTGAGATACAAATCGTGATACTCGCCAAGATTCTTGATGTTATATTTTTTCCAAACATTTTGTGCGTGTACATAATCTTTATCAGATATATGACTATTATTTAATTTGTTATAGAAATTTTCTTTTGAAGGAAGTTGTGTTTCATTGAATCTCTCAAATGAGTCCATATAGTCATAGGGGTAAATTCCCTTTTGTGTTAGAAAATCTTTATCTAAAAAATACTCTGAAAGACACGGAAACTCTTTTAGATTTTGAACCAAGTTAGCCAATGGACTCGACATGAATTTAAATGTATCAAGAAATCTGATATGAGTAATAGGAGATGTGTGAATTGTTTTTGTGAATGAAATGTATTTCTGATCCGTGTTTGGAATTGCTGAGATACTTCCAGAAGTCTTTGAGAGTTCCTTGATAAATAGATGTGTATCATAATGAGCGTTGTTATGAAGAAAAACAGGAATGAAAGAGGGGAGTTGATAATTAATATTACAACTTTGATGAGTCAGACCTCTATATTTACCAGTGAGATGACAATGGTCTCTAACCTTTAGACCTTTACCAATTTTCTCCTCGCAAATATGACAGGTAGCCTTTGGCTGTCTAAATTCCCTTTTTTCTTTACTTGTTAAGGACATTGGTTTATTAGTTTCTCTCATTATCTTGGTTAATCGAACACAGTCTTTTTCTAGTCGTTTCACAAACTCCTCTGGGGTATTTGAGCCTCTATACACCTCTAACTTGTTATATTCATCACCAACGGATGATTTGATATAATAACAAAAACCACAAGGAGTATGTTTTTGATATTTATTTGTGTATGATTCTTTTGGATCTGGAGAAGCAGTATCTATTTTTTCTAGAATACTTTCAAAATCAGCATATATAACAAATGGATGTTTGATCTTTTTCTTTTCATCTTTGAATGTGATCTTTGAGCCTTCTTTAGGCATATTGATTACCGTTGATTTATGTTCGCCACAATAATTTGAATGTTTATCTAATCTTTCTTGTGTATGGAAGAAGTTAAGACAACGCAAACAAATATATATTTTATTTGTTCTCTTACAGACTTGTGGTTTTATTAATTTAGCAATATCTTTGATGTATGTATAATGTGAATTTTCGTCTGAATTAAAATATAGAAGATTAATATGAGTTTGTTTACAATTGTCAGAAAGCTTTAAAACCTGAATGTTGTTTGTTTCTGTTAGACCATAAACATTAACTGATAAATTATTCATCTTTTCAAATTTAGGAATATCATTTAAAGTCATCGGAAACTTTAGATCTTTCGTATTTAATGTATTCTCATATTTTTTATAATGAGATACTCTTTCATCATGAAAATGTGGAGGATGTAAGTGTGCTAAAATAGACCAGAGAAAACATTTATTGTCTTTATTTTTGATATTGATAACTGCTTTTCTATTTTTGATAACACTGGGTAAATCAATGTAAGAAGAAGCTTTTAGAGGATCTGATTTAAGAATATGAATGTCTATGTAAATAATTTTTCCTATATTAAATCCACTTCCTACGATTGAATTATCCACATCTTGCTCTTGTTTAATAAGTTCATCATAGACTCCTGATGTTTTAAAATCTTGATATGAAGATATAAAGTGTGGCTCAGTTCTCATGTATGGTGAATCTATAACTTCTTCATCCTTTGTCATTTCTAATTTTACTCCCATATAAAATTTAAGTGGTTTCATTTCTTTTAGTGTTTTTTTTATGAATGTTTGAACAGCAGGTTTGATTCTTTCTACAGCATCAACTATAGACTTTGGTCTGGGAGATTTGAAGTTAAAGATTCGAATCCTGATATGTCCTTTGAATGCTCCATCAGTATTTTTAATAGTAAACAATTTTGACAAGTGTTTGTTAGTTTTAAGATGGGCTTTAAACCCCTTCTTGAGGACGGATGTTTTACAGACCTTACAATGTATTGTTCTAGGTGGAAGAGGGGAAAGTTGGTTAAGAATGTTGTATGTATGTTTTGCGGTGAGAATATGTTGTTTATAATATTTTACTTCCTTCTCGCAAGTATCACAATAAACCATATTTATAGCGTGAGAAAACGTGGTGTTTTATATATATCGCTGTGCTTAAACTAAAACACTTTTTCACTCAGAATCATCTAAGTCATAACTATCACATGAATACTCAGAATCATACTCAGAGTCATCAATAAAGCTACTCTCATAACTATCATTTGAGCACAAACTATTAGTATCATAACTATCATCTGTGTTCAATGAAATAGTAAAATCTTCACTGCTGTATTGACTCATATTTATAGGGACACAAAGAGTTTATTGTGTTCAAAATTAGTTTATTTATTTTTTCATTAAGAATTACTAATTGATCTGGATTTAATATTTCCATTGTTAATTTAAAAAGATCATTATCGAGTTTCGTATATCTTGGAGGCATTCCATCTCGATTACAACATGAATCTTCGGGGTCAGATGAATCTTCGGGGTCAGATGAATCTTCGGGGTCAGATGAATCTTCGGGGTCAGATGAATCTTCAGAGTCAGATGAATTTCCTGACCCTAGCGGAATAGTTGAACATAGTACTATATCATAATCACCATGATCTTCTGAGTCAGAGTCAGATGAAATATCTTCGAATATTCTATGTCTTCTTAAACATCTATCCAATTTAAACAAAAAAAAAATTTCTTTACTTTCATGTCTTATAATAATTTTATTTAGGTGCATTATCCCATCAAAATCACATTTAATTTCTCCAGTAATTGGATTCTCTCCATTTAATAATCTATAATTAGTAGCAGATCTAATGTCTGCAATAAATTTAAAATATAAATTAACACGGAATGATCTATCAGTATATTCTTTTTCATCATCATCAAGCAAATCTAAAACTTTTTTAATTTGGTCAATAATTATTGAATCAACACTAATTAATTTATTCCAACTCATCCTAAATTTAATTCTTCCATCGGACCAATTTAAGTTTGTTATTGATTCGTCTTCACGATGATAACCAAGCAGAGTATCAGTTCTTCCGATAGGCTCTCTAAGAATTCTGTTAAGAGATTCAATTGTGTTTTGAATTGTGTGCCCCATTTATATATGGAAACTTTACTTAAACTAAATTACATTTCCATCGAGTCCAATAATTTTTCTTTCAATATCCTTTTGGATAATAATATTTTTAACATTAAAAGTTATCTTCAAATAATCTTTAATTATCATTGACCTAAATGTCATCTCCCCGGTTATGATTTTATTATTAACATCAATATCTGTTTTATTAAAAAATATACATACATCTCCTTTACTTGAGTTGATGGTCTTATCATTAAGTTCCAAAGAAGTGGCGTCCAATTTTTCACCAATCTTTTCATAAATAGCCATTAGAAGGGGGGAGACATGATCCAAATGGACTTTTATCGATTTTTTAGCTGGAATAGAAAATCCGCGGCCTTTAAACATAATTGATGGACTAATATTATCATTTAATTCGGGATAAACCCAAAAATTACCATATTTATCTTTGTTCAACTTTACATCTTTGACACAATCAATAGAACCTTCGGTAATAGATTGAAATTGGTCTTTTGTGTTGTGAAACATTGTATTTATTAATGAATAAACTTGCATTTAGTTTAAGTAAAAATTTACCACATAAATATGATAAGTTCTGAAGGATATTTAGAATTTCCAGACTCTCCATATGATAAATTAGAGAATTGTCCGGCTTGTGATAGAATAGGGCTTAATAATGAGGGTTCATATAAACAATGTATTTTCTGTGATTTAATTTTAATTAATGATAATAAAAAATATAAAAAAATATATAACTCTTTTAAATTAGAACCAAAAATGAATTACTTTACAAGATTAATAAGAGAGATGAATGTTAAGCATTATGGTGATAATACGCCATTTCTTACAAGGGAAGAGACTATTTGTATTGAGGAAATGTATAAGGGTTTAATGATATTTATTATTCAAAATAATTTTAATGGAAATGTTAATACAAGATACTACATAAATAAAATAATGAATTATTTTGAAATTAAACCTGAACTCAGGATAAAATATAGAGTTTCTCAAATAGCTCAAAAAAAGTTGGATAACTTGTTTTCCAAATATATAAATGAATGATTTTTTACCCGTTTGGGAAAATAAGATAAAATTTAATAACCATAAAAACATTCCAAATTCATTGAGATGTCTAATAGTTGGTTCAAGCGGATGTGGAAAAACCTGTTTACTTTTAAAGATGCTCCTTGGTCCTAATTTTTTAGATTATGATAATTTAATAATTTTTACAAAGTCAAGTTTCAACCCGAGTATCAACTACTCTCACAGGGTTTTAATGCAGGTCTTAAAAAGGAAGACATTATCGGTTTATTTAAACTTCAAAACAAACTAAATGATTATAATATTGATGATATAATACAATTATTTTGTGATACACAGAAATCAAAATCGAAACCCATAACTTGTATTCTCAGTGATAATACGGATGATATACCTTCACCTCAAGATTTAGATAAATCAAAAAAGAACCTCGTCATCTTTGATGATTGTGTTAATGAGAGAAACCAAACAGTAATGGATAGCTACTATACAAGAGGGAGACATTCTTCTTGTAATTGTATATATCTTAGTCAATCATATTTTCAACTCCCTCGACGCTCAATAAGAAACAATGCCAATACTTTTATTTTATTTAAGTTAAATTCAATAGATGTAAATAATTTTTGGAGAGATAATTGCTCAACGTTATGTAGTAAAAAAGAATTTGAAAATTATATGAAACACACGATTGGAAAATATAAATATATTGTTGTGAAACAAGATGAGATACTAAATGATATTTTTCAATACTAAATGAATACCGAAGAAAGAGAAAGAAAGTTTAAGGAACATCAACAATTAGTTTCAAAAGTTGTTAAACAACAGGAAGAGATAAAGAAGAAACGGAGACAGAAACTAACTGGTGAAGAAGCCTTTGAAAGAAAACAAGAGAAATTCTTTAAACCACTTTTGAAAACTCAACACTCACCTACAGTTCCCACGGTAGAATTTACTCCGAAAAAACTTCAAATGCTCAAAGATTTTAGTCAGATAACAAAACAAGAACATGGTGAATTAGAATATGATGACGAGGGATTATTTCGGAAACTTGAGGAGGTAAATCAACCCCCTAATTATGTTGTGGAAGCTCTTCAAAACAATGAATATTCGGCGGGTTCAAAAACCAGAGCAGGTCTCATTCCAACAGAAAAACCAGCAGTGTTTCATCTTGTGGAAGAAAAGGTATTGATATTTAATGATGAATTGATGTTCTTGAGTTCTACTCAACCAAATGTTAAATTAACTCCAAGATTAATGTTTCTTCTAACAAACCCCGGATTCAGCGGTTCAAAATATTTTGAGGAACCACTTGATATGGAAAGAGAGGAAGATAGGGTATATATTGAGTTGCTAAATGCACTTGATTATGGAGTTTCTGTTGCTGGTAAAAGTAAGAAGAATGAGAAGGAGAAACATATTATTGATGCTTTAAGTAAGCTTGGTTCGGGTGTTAGTTTTCTTCCAAATGACCCATCACAATTAGTTAATAGGCTATTATTGTTGTTAGGTAGTAAGAAGGCTGGAAACAACAATTGTTTTAATGAATCCTCAGCCATTTTAGATCAGTTGATGAATATGAAAATAATTAATAAATGTCAATACAAAGATATTTTATTAGATATTAAATAAGATGAGAAGCACAATTCTTAGTTTTAATTTCACAACGAGCGATTACACAGCTTCATTCCCTTACCCACTACAACTTGACCCCCTTACCTCATATGAGGCATCTTTATTGTCAATGGAAACTTATAATACCTTGTTTAATATCACAGAGAAAAACAACAAGTTTAGTTATAATCCAGGAAGTGGATATAAAACTATAACCGTTTCACCTGGAGCTTACGAGATTTCTCAAATATCTTCAGAAGTCTCTCGCCTTATGAAAGAAAAAGGTGATGAACCAAAAAATATTGTAATAGATATTCAAAAACACACTTCAAAATCAACTATTAAACTTAAAAATAATTATAAAGTTGATTTCACGATTGAAAATTCGTTTAGAGAGCTATTGGGTTTCTCTTCAAAAAAGATTGAAAATAACGAGACGTTTTACAGTGATAATGTTATCCAAATATCCTCCGGTATAAATTCAGTATTAATTCATTGTGATTTGATTGATGGTGCTTATAACGATGGAATAAGAACAAATACAATATTTTCATTCAGTGCATACTCAACCCCGATTGGTTATAAATTTAATATGGAACCAAAAAATCTTGTCTATTTACCTGTGTCAGGAAAAACCATATACAGAGTAAATTTTAGGATAACCGACCAAGATAATCGTATGATATCCTTTAATGATGAAATTATATCCATCAGAATTCACCTACGTGAAGTTTTTCAATAAATAAATAATGGTTATTGTAAGAAAACACGAGTTGGGAAAATATAAAATAATTACAGGGGAGGGCATGTTCCTTTCACCAGACTATACAAGGTATGTGGGTAAAGGATACTATAAACCTAAGAGACAACGGGGTGTGGGTCATCAATTTCGAAATAAAGGAGTAGGGATAATTGATACTCTAATGGGTATTGGTTCAACCATCCTTAAACATAAAGACCTAATTGGTTCAACTGCTTCTGCCGTGGGCTCCGTTGCGGGTGCTATACAACAAGCTCAAAAGGAGTCTCATAAATTACAAGGTAAAACTCAACTATCTTCACAAGAACGACAAAAAATCATTAAAATACTTGGGTCAGGGTTTCAACAATTTTAATACTATATAAATACAAGTATGGAAGCGATTGATAGTATCTATGATTTGGATGATACGATTATCATTTCAAACTCTACTAAAAAGGAAGACTATTTTAAGGTAAATGCTATTACAGGAACCGACTGGAATTCAAACGGAACAAAAAGTTTTGAAATAAATAATCAACAAACTTACTTGAATATAGCTGATAGTTTCTTGCTGTGTAAATTTAAATTCACTAAGGCTGCGAATAATACTAATGCTACACTCGTAAATGATTTCTTCTGGAAAATGTTTGACAGTGTCCGCCTGTATATTGGAACACAAGAGGTTGAAGCGGTTGATTATGTCTCTGCTACATCTGAAATGATGAAATTTACACTATATTCATTTGGTGATAGAATGGGTAAGGGAGCTGTTGAAGGCTTTATTCCTGATATGTCAACGGGAACAAACACAGACCCTGGTTATAGTCAAAGGAAGTCAATGTATAATGATGAAACAAAAGCAGTGAATAGTTTTACCGTAGCAGTACCTCTTAAAGGTATATTTGGATTTTGTGATTATGATAAAGTTTTGTATGGTCTTAAAATTAGATTTCAACTACAAAGGAATGATAATGTAAATAGATTGCTTTTTGGGGCTGAAAATGCTTTTGGCGACAATAATAAATTTGTTATTAATGATTTGTTTTGGTATATTAGTGAATATACTCCTAATCTTAAAACGGAAGAGATGTTAAATAGAAGACTTAACTCAAAGAAACCGCTAAATGTATCATACCTTAAAAGAAGATGTCAACACGTTAAACTGGAACACACTACCTACACTTGGAATTTGGGTGTTCTTGAAGGAAAGCCACGATACCTATGGCTCATTTTTAAAAAACCAGATGGAGAGGAGGGTACTAATAAGAATAATGCGCTGAGTGATAATGCTAAGGTGAAACAACTTCGGGTTTCTCTTGATGGCACATTTTATCCGCGAGATAGATTGGAAATTGATTGGGAAAAAAATGATTATGCGGAAGCCTACAAGTCCTACCAAAAGGTGTGTGAAAGTAATGGTAATAATGATCCTATTTTGGATATGGTTGCATTTAAAGGTTTATATACAATCTACGCAATTGACCTGAGTTCTCAAAAGGAAACTATAAAGTCGAATCGAGTGGATACTTCTCTATACATTGAAAGAGGGGAGAATGAAGAAGTTGATGCTTATTGTTTGCTTTTGGAGGAAACAGAATTACAGATTAATACAGATAATGGTGTTATGATTAATATCACATAGGTTTTTTCTCATAAATAAATGGTAGGGGTATATGTTAATCAAATCAATCTTAATAAATTAACATCTTGTATTCAAAATCAAAAGCCTTGTATTATTAATGTTAATACAATTCAAAGAAAAGGAGCTGTAAGAATTGATGTTTTACTCACACACACACAAGTAAAAACACTAAATGATGTTGGATCACTTAAAATTAAAATGACGAAACCTATGTTAAAGAAATATTCAATAGACGAGTCAAGAGGAGGATTTCTCCCGTTTCTAATTCCTTTATTTGCTGGTTTAAGTGCGGCGGGAGCATTGACTGGTGGTATTTCAGCAGCGGTAAAAACTGCTAACGAAAGGAAGGCACAACTAAAAGCTCAAAAAGAATTGGAAAGACATAACAAGGAGTTGGAGAAACAAATTAGTGGAAGTGGTGTAATTGTAGATTTTACTCACCCACTGCCTGATAAAGCTAGATTGTTGGTTGGAGATATGCTTTCCTCTATCGCTCAAGCGGGTGTTAAACTAACTAAACGGGGTAATGGATTGTATCTTTCTCATAAATAAATGGATAAATGGTTTAAACAATTTGGAAAGAATACAACGTCAAATATAGAACTAGCCAAGTATTGTAAAACACTAAAAATTGATAATGTGGTAATCTGTATGAGAGATGAATTAATACATATAAATAAGAATACAAAGAATATTATTATGAATTTAGACACACAGAATGGTTCTCATTGGGTTTGTATTCATAATAGTCAGGATAAATATTATTTTGATAGTTATGGTATGCCACCACCTGTTGAAGTAATACAATTCTTACAGAATGGTGTTTATCAAACATTTCAAGTTCAAGAAATTAATTCTAAATGTTGTGGTCAATTATGTTTATATGTATTATTTCAACTCAACAATAATGAAAATTTTTATGATATCATTTTTAATCTAATATAAATGACTTATGTTGGAAAAGATGGTTCTATCTTTGGAAAATCCTCCCAGGATATTGATTTATCAAATTATTATACAAAGGCACAGGCTGAACGACAAAAATATAGTATAAGTAAAAATATTAATATGAAGAATACTTATAAATTAATCAATTATCCAAACCCTACAGATGTGAATGACTTAATTAGATTCAGTGATTTATCACACTTGTTAAATAAAACAGCACGTTTTGTGAAACAAGTAAAATTTACAACCACAACACCTGGTTATACTGACCATACACCTTTCCTCATTGAATTTAACTACCTGCTTACAATTGAATTTTATAAAGAAGGACATTTAGTTAATATGCGAATTAATAAATGGGGGTATGATATGCCTGATTTAGGGTATAATTGGTCTTTTTCAATAAACTTAGAAGACCTACATGATTTAAATCAGTCTCGTAAAGAAGAATATTATCCACTTGGTGAAGATAAGGATTTATGTGGAAGTACAATTAGTAAACAACAAATACGTGATTTTAAGAAAATAAAAATATATGATAGTATAGCGATGATTCGCATGACAAAGAAGGAAGGTAATGAGATAAGGATAGAAAGCCAAGGAATACAAACCAATTTGGTAGTGGGAAGATGGGGTGGTATTACCTGTCATAATATTAATCTCACATATATTTCTGATACATAAATGGCAGGAATAAGACTACAAGAGAATTATAATTTTTGTATTCAAGGATACCTACAAGAAAAGGGTGCTCGGTTTTACATACCGTACGAATTGGAACATACACATGGAAATTTTGTCATTAAAAACTGGCCTTATACTGATATTGTTAAACCCACAAATAGAGACTTGTTTAAAGTATTAAATAAAAATGAACTTCTCAAAGTTATGAAATATAAAACTCTTTTAGAAATCGTCAACAAATCTTATTGGTATCCTATTATGAGAAAAATAATTATAGATACAAGAATATCTCAAAATCCAGATGAGTATATGTATAATATTATTTGGGGCTCAAGCTCAAGGGTTGTAAGGGCTGAGGAAGGAATTGAAGAAGAGAAGGAGGAGGAGGAGAGGGAGGAGAGGGAGATGGAAATCAGTGAGATTCGTAAAAGATTAAATGTATTACAACAAATAAATCAATCTCAACGCACCGAAGAGGAAAATAAAGAAAGAATGACTCTTGTGAAGAAATTGGTTTTAAAAACGGATGAGATGAGTTCAATTTCAGGGAGGAGATCTAAACGAGAAAGTGGTATTGACTTTAGTTAGTTTTATTTGTAAATAAATGGAGGAGAGAGTGAAGGCATTCCTTAGGATTCTTTATGTTTTAAAAATAAAGATTGAAATGTATATGTTGAAAACCAAAAAGGTTTTGATACTCTGTCGGAATTTTTCTGATAAATAAATATGAGTTATTGTCTCAAATGTAAAAAGAAAACTAAATCTAAAAGTGTATTGTATGTTAAAGCTAAAAATAATAGAGTTTATCAAAAAGGAATATGTCAAGTGTGTGGTTCTAAAAAGTGTCAATTCATCTCACCTAAAAGTGGAGGGGATATACAAAAGTTTTTGTCAGGAAGTAAATTTACAACAACTGGAATTCCTGGGGAACTACATCTACCTGGATATTCTTTCTGTGGCCCAGGAACAAACTTGGATAAAAGATTAGATGAGACTGACAATCCTAAACCTTGGTCTAAACCTACAAATAGGGTTGACGAAGTGTGTATGAAGCATGATATTGCTTATGGGGATACCACCACATTGGATGAAAAACATGAAGCAGACAGAGAAATGTTGTATAATTTGTCTTTGATACGAAATCCGACATTGAGAGAGAAAGTTGATAGGTTTATTGTGAAAAAAATGATAAGTGTTAAATTGAAACTTGGTCTTGGTTATTTCCCAAAAAACTATTAAACTCCAATGATGTTATCAAGACTGAGGAGCTTTTGGCTAATGAATTACATAAACCTATAATCACAAAGTTTAAAAGAAGGAAAGTTTATTCTAAATACACCGACCACATATGGTCCGCTGATTTAATCGAACTAAAAAATGATAAGGGATACAAGTATGCTTTAACCGTTATTGATTTGAGGAGTAGATTTGCTTGGGTTGTTCCATTGAAAAACAAGAGAGGTTATACTCTGATGTTAGCCTTCCAACAGATATTTAATAAAAGTAAAAGAAAACCAAAGAAACTGTGGACCGATGAGGGAACAGAGTTCTATAACAAAATATTTATGAAATTTCTTAAGGGGGAGGGTATTAAATTATACAGCACCTTTAATGAAGGAAAAGCAGTTGTTATTGAGCGTTTTAATCGTACTTTAAAAGAGAAATTATATAAAAAATTCACACAACTCGGTTCTCAAAAATGGGTGTATTTAATTCAGGATATTGTTGATAATTACAATAATACAGTTCATTCATCAACAAAATCAAAACCATCAGAAACATTTACAAAATTAGAATATGAAAAGGAGATTAATTTGAGAAAGCCCAAGTTCAAAGTTGGTGATATGGTAAGAATATACAAATGGAAAAGCCATTTTGAAAAAGGTTATACACAAAAATGGACTCGTGAATTATTTAAAATCATTGATGTAATGGATACAGTTCCTTGGACTTACAAATTATATGATATGAATGAGGAAGAAATATTGGGTTCATTTTACTCACAAGAATTACAAAAAACAAAACTGATAAGCCATTAAACAACAACCATCCATATATAAGTATATAAGTGATAAGCTAACGGGCTACCATAAGTATATAAATGATAGAACCAAGTACCATGTAATCAACCTTGATATATACTTTAATTTAAAAATGGTATGTGGCACTGGAGGCGCTCAGACAAGAACATTGAGGGAGGTTTACCATTTTATCTTAGCTCAGTTAAAATATCTTAATAAAGAACCAAACTCAAACATATTTTTTGTTAATATATTAGACGGTGAGGAGAGTTGTAGGAGAATTAAATTATTTCCCACGCATAAACAAATATTTGTCGGGTCGATATTTGAGTGGGTTATATTCACCAGATGATATTAAGAGTAAAAGGTTAAAAGGTCCATAAGGTCAGAAGGATCACAGGTTCACACTAGAGATCTGTGAACCCCTATCCCTCACACATACACATAAGTTAAACCTCAACTAAAGTTGAGGTTAAACTTTTGTGTATGTGTGAGTCATAATAATATACAGCCCCCAACCCAATCCCATCCCTAGCTCAATTAAAATATATTCATTATGTATTAGCCCAAGTAGATTAATTGACTCATGATTCATAAGGTCAAAGGGCCCATAGTCTTTTGGATTAATAGGGGTGTTTTTTCCAAATAGGGGGAAACGTCATTAGATAGGGATTTCCCATGTTAAACGGAGGTGTCCCAGAAGCAACATTATTACACTACTGATATAACTGTCAAAAAAAGATATATCGTGTCCTGCATGTATGTTTTATGGACTAACTACGGGAACGCCCTTTTGACCTTTATACAACCACAAACGGAGGGAGGAGGGGTGATATTTTACAACAACCTTTTACAACAACATTTTACCACAACAATAAAATAAAAAAAACATTCTCATATCCACAACAATATATATATATATATATATATATATATATATATATATATATATATATATATATATATATATATATATATATATATGTGTGTATATATATATATATATATATATATATATATATATATATACATATATATATATATATATATATATATATATATATATATACATATATATACGTATATATATATATGTGTATATATATATATATATATACATATATATATATATTGGTACGGAACTCAACGTCGGCCTTTTCCCCTTACCAAGGGGGGGGAAGTGGGCCCCTTGTCTGTTACTGACCGACATGAGTGCTGGAAATCCCAACGCTCCTTCCGGTCGGGAGCAGCCAGGGTAGTTGGTCAATGAAAAGTCCCAAGGACCTGAGTGCCACTCCTGACCGTGAAGCAGGGAAGAGACTCCCGCTCGAACCACGGTTTTAGATGGACTAGTTGCCGAGCGGTTTTAGCAACCCGAAGTTCGAGCCATTTATCAAGTACTAACCGGATCCTGAGCATTGGCCAAATCGTACCACGTATATCAATAGGTAAAAGACAAAGACGATCGGACGAGCATGAAGAAGGAGGCAAAGGTAGGAAGAACAAATATTTATTTTTATTTACACAAGACTAAAGGAAGAAAAGAAGGACGAAGTAATTTACAGGGAATGGAAGGAGCAGAAGGACACAGAGCAAATATTACTTATACAGGCTTAACTTATGGTCCAGACAACACAAAGGACAAACGACAGGCAGACTCACACGAATGGGGAATGAAGGCAGGAACGAATGGCTGGAAGGAGAGGAAGGTTCAGGTCCGGGCAGAAAAGCAGGCTGGAGGCTAACGGCCGTCGACACCCCCACAATCTGGTTCACGCAGCAAGATTGCTCGAAAAACAGCACGTCAGGGCTTCACGCTGCTGGGGCTGTTGAAACAGCGTCTCTCCCAGCAGAACCACAAGCTCACCTCTCCACAGAATCTCTCCACTTTCAAGCACCTCCCTCCACGTATATCTTTTAGTGCGTGCTCCCTTGCTCATCTCTCTCTTACGCATCTCCTGGTGGGGGCTTATGCAACGGGTTTTGTAACCCCGCCCTCGAACATGCTCGATGTTTCTTTCTCCGCCCTCTCAAGCCAACCCCACTCATTCTTGGTTGGTCGATCGGGGCTGGCTGACTCCTCGTCCTGATGATGATGGGCGGGCAACGCCCTTCTTCTCCGAGTTGGAGCACATGTGCAATGGAGGGTGAATGCAGTTGGTAATGCAGTTGGCAATGGAGGCAATGCAGTTGGCAATGGAGGCAATGCAGTTGGAAATGGGGCTCTATCTTATTTCATTTGGTGCAGTGCAAGGTCAACTGGTGGAGACACAGCCTTAACTGATACACATAATAAAGAAATAACTATAGAGAGGTTCTATGGTGGCCTACATGTGTGCGATGGACTAGCTAAGGTGCACTTATTTCAATTAACAGCCAATTAAGGGGAAATGTACACAGGAAATTTACTTCTAAATTTACAAAGTGAAGGTTCTAAAAACCGTAACACAGCACCCTCATTCCTCAAGGCACGTCTCGGGCTGACAAAACTTTACTTAGTGTGACACTCAGTTGTGGTAACCCTCTACTATTAATCTGACCCTGAGTGCGACAATTTTAAAACACAAATAAATATGTCCCCCTGTTGCGTTGCACCCTACCTAACATTCACACCCACAGAATAACCGAATTGCGGAATGGTTTTCAAACTACACATTTATGGTGGGGAGCATTATTTACAAGTGACATCATTTCATTATTTACAAAACGCAACCCAGGACCTGTCATTTTCTTTTTCCGGAGACAAAAAGAATCCTGTGGGAGGGAGGAGACAGCATGCACTGCATCGACGCACCAGCACCAATAAACACCAAAGCACCAATCAAAGAGCACAGTCACGCACCAACCAGTGCACAGTCATCACAATAATAAAACAAAAGAAACACACTGATGGTGGTCTGGATCTTCTGGTCTGCTCCCTCTGCTGGCCGATGTCGTTCTTGATGTTCTCAACTCTTGTTGTTCTTACTTGCTGCCTATTTGCAAAGATAAAACAAAAATGCACAAAACGTGTGTTTTTATTTATGGCCAACAGGGGCCAGCTATGGGTGGTCCACCTGTATGGCAAAAAGGGGCCACCTGACCATGGTCCGCAAGCAAGGCTTTTGTCCGCAATGGCCGGTCCCAGCAGAGGGGCCAGGCCACAAAACTTGGGGTCCATGAGGGGTGCTCGGCCACAGTGCCGTGGTCCATATTGTGGTGCTTGGCCACAAAACGGCGGTCCATAAAGTGGTGCATCTATGCAAGCAGCTGGCAGCGAGAATTCGGGCACACAGACGCGGCCTCCCGCTCGCTCCCCCTCAGTGCCCAGAGAGCATGATCCATGGGTCGGGGAAGGAAGACAGAGATGCAGCATTAGCGAGGGGTAAGGGCGCAAGGGTACACATCAACACAGGTAATGCAGAACGAGGTGCGCACAGAGAGCAAAGTGAGAAAGCTCGTCCCTACCGTACGCCATCCCCCCTGTCACCTACTCTACCCTTGCCCTTACCCAATATTTACAAAACCTACACATTTACAAATTCGTCACTACCGTCACGTCTTCCCCATATCTCCCCTAATACCAAATTCGTCACAATCCCTCTAACCAAACTTGCCATCAGCCAATTCATCATCAATCCTCATAAGGAGGGAGAGATGGAACAAACTGCACAATGTCACACCCACGTCATGATGCGTCTCACAATCCAAAACATTTGCACAGAAAAATAATCAAAACATGGCATGGTGTGGAGTTATGTCACCTCAGGTGAGTGGATGCAGATGGTGCGAGGAGATTTCAATCCTAACTACTTCCTAAATGACATTAACACACTTTACACTACCTGGGGTCTTTCCCTGCAAATCCATTGGCCATCTTACTCTATGCGGTTCTAAAAACCAATTCCCATTGACCAAACTGTGGTGCTCATCAATTTGGGGTCTCACTCCCCCGGTTCAACTCCCTGTGCCTTTGCACAATTTCGGGGCTGAGTCGTGTGGCTCCCCTAACAGGTCTACTTACCTGTGCGCCTCCGCCACTGAAGTTGCCACCCGAGCTTACCTGCTCCTCGCTAACCTACCTGCGGAAGGCCCTCCCTGGCGCTTACCCCATCGGTGCCCTCTCTGGCACTGGGCTACCCGGGACCTTCCTCTGGATCCTCGGGCCCCATTGAACTCTACCGGCTCCCAGAGCCCACCTGCGGCCTCACCTGGCCGACATCCTAACAGTGGCGGAGCGCCCAACCAACTACACACACTAACAGGGCACACGCCCAGCCATTGCCACGTCACTAATGCACCCATCCAAACACCATTCTTCCACACGCACCCCACATGCCAATATCCAACCACAATTTTCCTATACCCTCTACCTAACTCTTAAACTACCCTCCCCGGGTATTCGTGATAGGGGTCCATCCTCCCCATACACTCCCTTCGCACCAACCACTCCACTTCACATTTTCCACCATACTCACTCCACACCATCCATTCCATACTCCATGTATTCCATACCAGCTATTCCACACAACCATTCTCACCTGGATTTGCACACCTGTGCTCACACACACCTGGTGGCACTTGCACCCTCCTTCCTTCCAGGCTTCTTCATTCATTCAATACACTCACAATCACCTCACACTTTTCACAATACGCAACTGAATACACTGCCAACACACACACACACGGCACCATTCATGAGCATTGCCTCATTTGCTCAACATGCTCACCCGCAAAACTTCCATACCAATTCCTCATTCAATAAACCACAAACACACTGCATCATCTAAGCTGACTACTCCCTTCTGAAACTTGCGCTTCCCAGTCGCCCCTTATATTATCGCGCTCCCTCGTCGTTATAATCCAACTAATCTGCTACATCCCCTACTACAGGTATCATGTCGCTACTTAACTCTCATGTCACCTATGGTCATTTCTCTAGATCCCTATACATTATCCAAACCCTCCCTCGGCTTGGTTTTCACCGCCATAACCCCATAACTAGTGCTCATGTGCCCGGGTGTGAGGGATGGCAGAGTTGCCATCCCACCACATCGGGCATCTCCCACTATCACCCCCCAGTCCTCTTGCACTATGAGCCCCCGTCACGTGAGGTACTGGGTCCTCCCTCGGCATCTAGAGCCGAGGCGATCCACGAGGGCACCTGCGCGCTGGCATAAGGTCTTATCCGGTTGGCATGGACAATCCGAGGGAGGGCTCGTGGCCCCATTTTGATCTTAACGACCACGTCACAGACTTGCGACAGGACGACTCCCGGGCCTTGCCAGGGGGAGGTGAGTTTGGGGCACCTACCCTTCCGCCTCTGGGGATTGAAGAACCAAATCTTCATCCCCGGAGCGTACTGGCTCCCCTGGCTCCGGTGGACGTACCTGTGCTTCATCTTGGCCCCTGCCAGATGGAGCTGGCAGCGGGCGAAGGCATGGACCCGCTCCATGCCTTCCTCCAGGTGACGTGCGTAACCCTCCCTCGGCGGGATATCTGTGGTCTCTGGCACGGGACCGCATAGCAAGTCGGCGGGAGCCCGCAACTCCCGCCCATAAATAAGCAATGCTGGACTGCATGCGGTGGCCCGTGCTGGCTGGTTCGGTAGGCCATTAACAAGTACGGGAGATGTTCGTGCCAGTCATCCTGACGGGTGGTGGTGAACAGTGCCAGTTGTTGTATTAATGTTCTGTTAAATCTTCCCCCCCCCATCCCGTCAGATTGTAGCCGCAAGGGCGTGGTCCTGGTTTTCCTAATTGACAGGAGTCTGCACACATCTTTTAGGAATTGGCTTTCAAAATTTCGTCCCTGGTCGGTGTGCAGCTCCTGTGGAATCCCATGCCGTCATACAAATCCTTCCACGAAGGCCTGCGCTACAACCACGGCTTCTTGGTTGGGGAGGCGTAGGCCTCCGGCCACTTGGTGAAATATTCCATTACAACGAGGATGTACTTATTACCTTGGCGGGTGCGGGGTAATGGTCCTAGAATATCCATAGCCACCCGCTCAAGGGGGGCCCCCACCTGGTGTAATTGAAGGGGGGCCCTCATCCTCCGTGCTGGTCCCTTTTTGGCAGAACAGGCGTCGCATCTCCAACACCAGTCCTGTATATCGCGCCCCATATTTACCCAATAGAACCTCCGGCGGACCCGAGATGTTGTCTTTGTCCTGCCCAAATGGCCGCCGTAGCGGGTACCATGCACCTGTTGTAATATGACGTTCTTAAATTTGTCAGGGACTATCACCAGCCAGGAAGTTCTCTCAGAGGGAACCTCCACCCACTTGCAATACAAGATGTTGTCTTTCAATTCCAGGGTCTGCCACTGAGCCCAATATGCCTTTGTTTGCGCCCCGAGGATGGTGACCTCTTCCCCCTTAGGTCTTTGCCCCAATCTGACCCATTTGTACACCGGTCCCAGGACGGGATCCTCCTGCTGGGCCGTGCTCCACGCTAAAGTTCCAAATTCTTCATCTGCGGTTAGTGGCAAAATTGGCCCTCTCACCCGGTTGCCCGGACGATGAGAATCGGGGCAGAATCGCCCAATTGCTCCCTCTCCTCATGTCTCACACAAAATTTACAGTTTTCCCCCAGACAAGGACGCCGAGAGAGTGCGTCAGCATTACCCTGAGCCTTCCCGGCCCTATGGGTCACATTAAAATCGTACTGCTGCAACTTTTCCAACCACCTTGCAATTTGGCCCTCCGGTTCCTTGAACCGAAGGAGCCATTGCAAGGAGGAATGGTAAGTTCGAACCAACAATTTCCGCCCGTACAGGTATGGGTGGAAATGGTTCATGGCAGCCAGCATAGCCAATAGTTGCTTGCGGGTTAGGCAATAATTTCGCTCGGGCCTACTTAAGGCCCGACTATAATAAGCAATCACTCTCTCCATGCCCTCCTGTGTCTGAGATAAAACTGCGCCCAATCCTTCCTGGCTTGCATCCGTGTCCAGGGTAAATGTCCCGTCACTAGTGGGGTAAGCTAGAAGGGGTGTGGATGTCAAACACCCCTTCAATTTTAGGAAGGCCTCTTGGCACTCCCTTGTCCAATTAAATCGAGTCCCCTTCTCCGTAAGCCGGTGGAGGGGACGGGCCAACTCCGCAAATTTCGCCACAAAGCGCCGGTAGTAGGAGCAGAGTCCCAAAAATCCCCGCACCTCCTTGATGGTACGTGGTGCGGGCCACTCCTCTACTGCTGTGATTTTGCCTGGGTCTGTTTTTACCCCCTCGCGGCCGATAACGTGACCTAGGTAGGCCACCTCTCTTGCAAACAAGGTGCACTTACTCGGACTCAGCATCAACCCTGCCTGTCTGAGGCACCCAAACACCTGGTCCAAATTAGCTATCGCCTGGGGGAATGTTTTGGCAGGTACTAGGACGTCATCCAGGTATACCAGGCATGATTGCCATGGCATGCCGCCTAGTACATGTTCCATTAATCGCTCAAAGGTGGCGCGGGCATTACACAAACCAAACGGCATCACGGTGAACTGATACAGCCCCTTACCTATGGAAAATGCCGTTTTCTCCCTCCCTGTCCTATCCATCTCCACCTGCCAATACCCACTCTTGAGGTCTAAAGTTGAAAACCAATTTGAGCCCGCAACGGCATTGAGGGTGTCATCAATTCTTGGCAGGGGATATGAGTCCTTGAGTGTCACGTTGTTTAGCTGGCGATAGTCCACGCAGAAATGCGTGGTCCCATCCTTATTTTTGACCAGCACAACAGGTGACATCCAGGGACTTCCCGAGGGCTCGATGACGCCTGCATCGAGCATCTTTTCTACCTGCTCATCAGCTTCCGCCCTCTTGCTCCAAGAGAGCCGTCGGGCGGGCTGACGAATAGGCCGGGCCTCACCGGTGTGGATCTGATGTTTCACCAGGCCCGTACGTCCAATATCCTCGGGGGACAAGGAGAAGAGATCCAAATTGGATCCAATCAGTTTGTGTAAGGCCTCCCTCTGGGTACCTCCCAACTCTACGCTTTTTTTTTTTCTTTTTTTTTTGTATACTGAATCGAGGCTCGTGAAAGAGCTAACATTTATTTCACAAACAAATCAACCAGACAAACAAAATATACAAAAAGAGGGAGCGGAAGACAAGATGGGGAGAGAAGGGGAAGCACACAACCACAACATTTGAGAGCAGGGAGAAGTGTGGGAGGGAGAGGGCTTGAGGGCAGGAGGCATGGGATGGGGAGGGGGGGGGGGGCAGCCAATTCCTATCACTTATTGAAGGCTCCCCCTGGGGCCGGCTCGGCTGGACGTTCTCGCCTCTCACTAACGCGACTTCTTTAACTGGGGTGCAGCCAGCTACTTTTGTGCCCCGTACTATAGTGCGTGGTTCTCTGCTAATATTAATTACTCGGACGGCCACCACCGGCCCGTCCGTTTTTACAAGGGTGCGGCCCACGATTAAACCAGGTATGGATCGCGCTGCCACCGGTTCAACCAGGCCGCAGGGATCCTGCCATGTTGGGCGAGCTGACCATCGGGCCGGCACTATGGCCTCGGCCCCCGGAGGGATGGTCACGGCCTCAGGAGCCTCCAGGTCCACCCTTTCGGCCGTGCTCACCCCCTCCAATGGTAGCTCTTCCACTCCCACTTGCAGGATCCCCCGGCACAAGTCGATTTTACAACCGCTGGCAGTCAACAAATCCAACCCTATTAAGCACGGGGCGACACCTCCGCCACCCAAACCTGTATCTCGCTCTTTACTGACCTCAACTTGAGGGTTACAAAACCACGCCCTATGATCGGGGCCGTTACCCCGGTAGCCAGCTGCAAACTATGATTTTCCAGACGCTGGATTTTATCCCAGCCGTCTGCACTCGAATTAAGGATCACGGGGCTGATGATCGTGGTGCTGGCTCCCGTACCCACAACGGCGTCTACCCCCACGCCAGCAATTTTGCATCGAATTGTCAAACTACCTGTTCCAATTTGGCCACAATGAATGACCTGTCGCGTCAATGAGGGCTTTCCTCCATCCCCTACTGCCGAACACCGCCCTGCATGCCCGGCACGTTCTAGTTTCCCGGGCTCTGGCGGGGGGGTGTCTGAGGTCGGCTCGGCCGATCGATACGGGGCGGAGTTGAGGCCATCGGCTGTCGGGGAGCGTCCCGGCACGGACCTCGGCACTCCCACACATGGTGACCCAGCCGAGCACATTTACAGCACCTCACCTGGTAAGGTGCTTGCCTCCGGTATTCCAAATTCCCCCCCCCTGAATGTCCGAATTAGTGTACTCTGTCGTGGCCCACCGGGTGCCACCGCGGGGGCCGCCTGCCATGGTCCAGATCCCGCCAGGCACCGGTCCACCAGCCTCCGGACCATGCTCTACAGGTCAGGGCCCCCTAGGGGGGCCGCCACCCATCACGGGCCCTACCTGACGCACCGCCACTGCGTGGCGCTCGCCTCCCCGGGCCAGGGGCCTCGCTGCTTCCCAACGGGCTGCAGCGTCGGCCGCCTGCCTCATGGTCTGCGGGCGCCACATTGCGAGCTGTTGTCGGAGCTCCAGATCTGGAAGAGCCTAGATAAAGTGATCCAGCGCCAGGCTTTCCTGGGAACTTGATGCCATGTCCGCGTGTGCGATTCCCACTGTGCGGCGAATATCAGGGGCAAGTTCCCCGATGGTCTCCTGGGGCTTGCGTTTTCGCTGAGCCAGCTGATCTTTAACAAGCTCGCTTTGCTGTTCAATACCGAATCTATTAATTAAGGCCACGCGGAGAGCTGGCAGGGTGAGAGCACCCGGGGGTAAAGCTGTCAGCACCCCCGCCGCCGCGCCGCGCAGTGCCCCCAGAGGGTGTACTCCACCTTCGTCTGGATTCCAACCGTTGCCTCTACACACATATTCGAACTGCGCCTGGTATGCCCTCAGATCACTCTTGCCGTCATACGGCGCGAGTGGGACCTTGTAGGTGCCCGAAGGCTGGACCCCGTGCGTCACTCCTTGCGGGGTCAGCGCGGGGCCGAACCGTTCGGGCCCCCACAGTACACGATTCCCGGGGGGCTCCCGTGCATCCCCCGTCCCTCCAAACACTACCCCTGTCGGTGTCGATGCCTGGGTCGCCCCTCCGCAACCCGCTACCCACTCCATACCCGCACACCCTTGCTCACCAATACCCCTCGCACTCCCCATAGTCAGACCTCCTTGCACACCTCCTACTTCCACACACTCTGCACCTGTCGCACACCTCATCAGCGGCCTCCCACGAACGCCCGGGTCCAAACCAACAGCCAAGCCCACTGAATCTTCCCTCACACCATATACATTTCCGAGTATATCGCCACTCACCTCGGCACCTCGTCTTCGCTGCTCCTCCGCCACCTGCAAACTCTTTATTTGGTCAGTAAGCACATCATCACGATTTGAGCACAGACCTTGTACATAATCCATAACTTCCTCCTTTATCTCCCTCTTAATCTCCCTCCGTCTCTTCTTAATTTCACTCACCCCCTCTTCCACTTCCTCTAATTTTTGTCTCACCTCCTTTATTTCCCGGTGCGCCCCCTCGATTTCTTCCTCTAAGGCCACCTTGGTCGTCTCTATGTGCGTTCTTACTTCCCGTTCTTTTGTCTCCATTGCCTCTGTCACCTCGTCCAACCTCTATGTCAACCCCTCGTGTACCATTTGACATTCCCTCTTCGTCACTATAAGTTCTTTTTTTAAATCTCTTTTTGTGTTGCTTTCAACCCTCCTATCACCACCGTGTTCTTTTCCACCTGCTCCCCTAACTTGTTTTGTCCCACCGTCAGCTGCTCTACTCCCCGCGTCAGATCTTCCATGCCCCCCTGTAACCTAGCCGTACTATTCCCCACCTCTTTCTCCATATGCTCCTCACCCCGCTTTACCTCCTCGCGTACCCCCGTGACCTCTTCGCCCACTCCACGCCTTATCTCCTCCCCCATCTCTCCCATCTCTTTGGTAGATGCCGCCCTCATCTGTTCCAAATCATTCCTCTGGGCATCCAATTTACCTTCCAACCCGATTTCACCTCCTCTATCTGATTCCCCACTTGTTTAATTTCCCGGGCGGATTGCTCCCCTATTTCCCTCAATTTGCCTCCCATCTTGTCTTCTAGCCCCGTTAACCCATTCTTCAGCCCTTCCATCTGGTTCTCCTGGGCGGCCATCCTATTTTCCAACCCCGTTGACCCATTCTTCATTTCCCCGATTTGGTTACCCACGTCCTCCAGTTGGCCCCCCAATCCTCCCAATTTACCTTCTAGCCCCCCAATTTTACTGTCTAACCCCTCAAATTTATTGTCTAACCCCTCAAATTTATTGTCTTACCCCATAAATTTATTGTCTAACCTCTCAAATTTATTGTCTAACCCCTCAAATTTATTGTCTATACGGCTTTCCAAATGACCTAACCCTTCCTTCAATTCCCGAGTGGACTTATCGCTTTGGGTGTCCAACTTTGCCATCATTTGAATCATAAAGACTCGCATGTACTCTGGCATCGCGGGCTCGGCTGCCGCGACCACGTCCGAGGCGCCGCCACCTTGTGCACCTGAAATCTCGTGCACGAGGCCGCCATCTTGTGCGCCTGAAACCTCCTCTTCCGAATGCGTATTGCCTTCCTCCCGCATTACTCCCACCTCCTCCATGGCGTCCTGGGTTGACTCTAACCCTTCTTCTAACTCCCCTACCGGCACCCAATCGCCTTGATTATCCATGGCGCGACTTTAATTTGGATGTTAATAACAATTTCGGCCGCTCGTAATTTCGAGTACGTTAAGCGCACTTCGGGTCTGAATCTCACGCCCAGACACCAATTGTTACGGATCTCAACATCGGCCTTTTCCCCTTACCAAGGGGGGGGGGGGGTTAGCCCCTTGTCTGTTACTGACCGACGTGAGTCCTGGAAATCCCAACGCTCCTTCCGGTCGGGACAGCCAGGGTAATTGGTCAATGAAAAGTCCCAAGGACCTGAGTGCCACTCCTGACCGTGAAGCAGGGAAGAGACTCCCGCTCGAACCACAGTTTTAGATGGACTAGTTGCCGAGCGGTTTTAGCAACCCGAAGTTCGAGCCATTTATCAAGGACTAACCCGATCCTGAGCGTTGGCCAAATCGTGCCACGTATATCAATAGGTAAAAGACAAAGACAATCGGACCAGCATGAAGAAGGAGGCAAAGGTAGGAAGAACAAATATTTATTATTATTTACACAAGACTAAAGGAAGAAAAGAAGGACGAAGTAATTTACAGGGAATGGAAGGAGCAGAAGGACACAGAGCAATTCTTACTTATACAGGCTTAACTTAATCCCAGACAACACAAAGGACAGACGACAGGCAGATTCACACGAATGGGGAATGAAGGCAGGAACGAATGGCTGGAAGGAGAGGAAGGTTCAGGTCCGGGCAGAACGGCAGGCTGGAGGCGAATGGCCGCCGACACCCCCGCAATCTGGTTCACACAGCAAGGTTGCTCGAAAAACAGCACGTCAGGGCTTCACGCTGCTGGGGTTGTTGAAACAGCGTCTCTCCCAGCAGAACCGCAAGCTCACCTCTCCACAGAATCTCTCCACTTTCAAGCACCTCCTTCAACGTATATCTTTTAGTGCGTGCTCCCTTGCTCATCTCTCTCCTACGCATCTCCTGGTGGGGGCTGATGCAACGGGTTTTATAACCCCGCCCTCGAACCTGCTCGATGTTTCTTTCTCCACTCTCTCAAACCAAACCCACTCATTCTTGGTTGGTCGATCGGGGCTGGCTGACTCCTCCTCCTGATGACGATGGGCGGGCAACGCCCTTCTTCTCCGAGTTGGAGCACATGTGCAATGGAGGGTGAATACAACAACAACAACAACATGCATTTTAAGGCAATTTTCCCTGCTAGAGCGGGGGTTAGCCTTGAGGTCCCCATGACAATCTTCTCCATTTTGCCCTATTTTCTGCATCTCTCCTTGTTAACCCCCTTGCCCGCATTTATTCTTCCACCATCTTTAGCCAAGTCTTTCTCGGTCTTCCCCGTCCTCTACTTCCTTCTACATTAACTTCCATCACTCTTCTCAACCAGTCACTTTCATCCTTCCTCAATACATGACCAAACCATCTCAACCTGTGAATGGAGGGTGAATGCAGTTGGTAATGCAGTTGGCAATGGAGGCAATGCAGTTGGCAATGGAGGCAATGCAGTTGGCAATGGGGCTCTATCTTATTTCATTTGGTGCAGCGCAAGGTCAAATAGTGGAGACACAGCCTTAACTGATACACATAATAAAGAAATAACTATAGAGAGGTTCTATGGTGGCCTACGTGTGTGCGATGGACTAGCTAAGGTGCACTTATTTCAATTAACAGCCAATTAAGGGGAAATGTACACGGGAAATTTACTACGAAATTTACAAAGTGAAGGTTCTAAAAACCGTAACAATATATATAGGGGAGAGTGGGGTAAGTTGAGCCGAAGGGTAAGTTGAGCCGCCCCATGTTTCTTAGAAAGTGAAATATTTGAAGGTGTGAGAGCGCCATCTATACTTTCATAGCAACAGTCTTTCTTCCTGAGTACACATGCAGAGGAATATGAAGCAGGGGTAAGTAAGATCTCATGAAATTTGTATTTTTTTCATAATTTCCCAAACTTTGAGTTATGGTGTTTTGAGGGTGATAACAATAGAATTAATGGAAGCTTAATGAATTGTTTATGTAGTAATGTGAACATGAATGGTGTAGATTATTTACCTGAAAGTATGAATTGTAAATTGAATCAATACGTGAAATGAGCATGTTTATATTCAAAGTGGCGCCCGTGGGGTAAGATGATCAATTGGGTCGGGTCAAGTTGAGCCATGGCTCATCTTACCCCATGAACATGTGTGCAAGATAAAGTTACTGCTTTATACGCAAGTTGGAGTTGAAAACTGTAGTTCTTGTAACACCGATACTTGTGCATAGATCTAAATCCTATTCCTAAGAATGATTTATGTAAATATTTTTGCATTAATCACAGGTAAATGGAAAAATGCATTGGGACTATAAAAGGAAGACAGCACGTGGTTGTTCTTCATAATTATTTGAAATACAAACCAGTTCATCAGCATATCTGAGTGATAAATCTTGACGATTACATATTGTTGCGGAGATGAGGACTGTATATTTTTTGATTGTGTGCTGTACTATTATTATTATTGTTTCTTCTGCGCCCCCCTACCTCCGGAGCTGTGTAAACGTGAAAGGGCATCCCATAATTAGTCCACAAGCATAAACATCAGCCAAGTAATAGAATACCCCTGTTGATAGTTATCTCTTATTATGTGTTTTTAGAGTAAGGCTGTGTCTCCCATTAATTGAAATACTCCATTGCACCAGTGAAAGAGATAGATTCCCTTCATTCCCACTCCCAACACTTCCATTCCCCCCTTTCCGTCAATTGCAATTCGCATTGCCAACTGCATGTTGGGCGGTTTTCCCTTCATCCGCCATTGACCACGAGGCAGGGTTGGGGAAGAAAGGCGGGTCCCCACCTCGTCAGAGAGGGGAGGAGTGAGCCAGCCCACTCGACCAACCATGAACAAGGGGTTTGGCTTGAGAGGGCGGGGAGAGAACGTTTGGGGGAGGTTCGAAAAGGTTGAGGGGCGGGGCCTATATAACCCACGGCGGGGGTGTTCCCACGAGAGATGCACTTTGAGTTGGTCACAAAGAGTTGGTCGTCAAGAGAGAGTCGTGAAGAGTCAGTCAGTGGAGTCGGTGGTCAGTTGGTTGCGGTGAGGAGTCGGTGGTGGTGGTCAGTGGTTGCGTTGGTTGCGGTGAGGAGTCGAGGAGAGAGGAGATCAGAAGACAGGAAGGCCTTGAGTTGGACTAAGCAAGAGAGGAAGTTGTTGGACTGGGTGGGACTAAGCAAGAGAGGAAGTTGTTGGAGAAAGAGTCCTGAAGCTTGTGAGGGAAGGAGAGAGAACCCGTCACACCAACCCCCCAAGCTCCGCGTTGGCTCCACCAAGCGTTCACCTCCACCAAGGCTCTACCAAGCTCCGCGTTGGCTCCACCAAGCGTTCACCTCCACCAAGCTCCGCGTTGGCTCCACCAAGCGTTCACCTCCAGCCATCCACCTCCTGCCATTCCTGTCATTCCCCGCGTGAGTCAGTGTCTTTGTTTGTTCTGTCCCTGGGTATTTAATTAAGTCTGTAGGTAAGCTAATATTTGCACTGTGTCACCTGCGTCTTATGTGTTGTAAATAAACCTTGATTGCTCCGTTTTGCTTGTGTAAATAATAAATCCAATTGCTCTTCTGTCCGTCTATTCGTTTTATTCCTTTTCCTCTTTGCATTCGTCGTTTTAGTCTTTTCCCCTCATTGAGCAGCTGCGGTGCGATCCGGCCAAAGTTCTGGGTGAATCGGGTGAGTCAGGGATCCTGTTAGGTCGCGGTAATATACCACCGCTCGGTCATCATAACATCTAAACCGCGATCTGTAACAATTGGTTGTCAGGAGTTGGATTCGGACCTGGGACTAAATTTGTTAGGCCCAAATTTTGGAACACCAATTGTGTTATTAAGCAACAATTGGTGTCTGGGAGTGAGATTCGGGGCCCGAACCAATTTTTTTTTTTTTAAACATCAAAAAAAAAAAAAAAATTGGTCAAAATTTGGAGCGGCCGAAATTTGTTTTGTTTTACAAAACCCGAATTTTGAGATCGCGCCATGGCTGGTCAAGGCGACGGGATGCCGGTGGGAGAGATAGAGGGGTTAGGAGTAACCCAGGATCAAATGGAGGGGAGCAATGAGGAGGCGGTTGAGGGGGTATCAGACGCACAAAATGGCGCTCTCGCGCATGTGGTTGAGGGGGCCACGGCCGCGGAACCAATGAGCGCGGCCCAAATGCAAGACTTCATGGCGCAATTCGCCGAGATGCTGAGAATAAACGGGGAGAAATGGAGAAACCAAATTGAAGCAACAACGAACGAAATGAGGGCCGATAGAGAGGCATGGGAGCAGAGGGACAGAGACCGCAAGTTGGGCGAAAGGGTCCCAGGGGTGCACGAGGAGGTAAAGCGGGTCGAAAAGCGCTGGTTGAGCGAAGCGGAGGAAAGCACGGGTACAATGACGGAGGTAGAAATCGCGACACGGGGTTTGGAAAAGCCGGCGACCGATGAGGTAGAGGGAATTTTATTAAAGCCAACGGTCGTCGAGGTGAACAAAGAAATTATGGGTATAGTTGAAATTGGAGAGACCGGGGACTTAAAGTTAAAAGAGCAACAATCGGAGGAAGGAATGGAAATTGCTCAAAGTCTAAATGCACATCCTGATGCTGTACTCGCTAATCCAAATGGAAGTTTGCAGGTTTTGGTGCAGGGAGGAAGAAGAACCCCGAAGGTGAGACGTGCTGTATATTGTGCGGGTAGATTTTGTAAGAGGATGTTTAGCGACAAAAGAATTTTCGCGCGCTTGGGATCGAGGAAGCATCCGGGCGTTGGTGAAGGGTCGCGTGTGAGTGGAAATGGCATGCGTGGGAGGAAAAAGTGTGCGTCGGCGAGTGGGTGTGTTATAAAGTGTGGGAGTGAAACCGAGTGCGAGCGAGAATGCACGTCGGGGTGTACGGAGTGTGACACGAATAGTGAGTTGGTGATGGCGCAGGTGCGAGAGGGCACATCGGAGCACGAGTGTGAAACCGAGTGCGAGCGAGAATGCACGTCGGGGTGTACGAAGTGTGACACGGAGAGTAAGGTGGTGGTGGAACGTGTGCGAGAAAGCACACCTGAATTGGTGGTGGCGCGGGTGTGGGAGAGCCCATGTGAGCGCGTTAGTGGGTGGATGCAAGAGTGCACGCCCATGGTGAGGGTTACGGAGGACGTAACGGAGGAGAGGTGTGGACCAAAGTGTGCGCAAGAGTGTGCGCGAGAGGTGTGGTGTGTAACAGGGAGAGCGTTGGTGGAATGTACGGACGGCGTTGCAACGCCAGGTTTTGTGAGGGTGAAAGGGGTAGCGTATGCTTGTAAGCATGCAAGTAGAGCATCGACGGTAACCGGGTTAGTGGTTAGAGCGACGGATAGCCGATGCGAGCACTCGGTGCGAGGAGCCCTTTGTTGGATGCAGGGCCCGGCGCGGATCGAAGCTGCGTCGCTTCTCTTCGAAGCGTCGTTGCCGATTCGGGCTTGGCCCCGCCCCGCACGGTCGAGTCCGGGCCTTGTCGGGCCAGGCGACCGGTCCAGTTCAAGGGCGAGTGGGAGGAAGCGGAACGGTGCCCCCTCGTGGGGACGGGGTTCCGACCGGGGGAGATTGAGCCATCGGGCCCGGGACCGCAAGGTGCCGCGCCGAGATGGTGCGTGGAGCCTCGGTCCAACCAAACCACCTCCCTTGAACCGAAAGCCGGACGGATTCAACCTGCAGGCGACCAAACCACCAGAATTCATTGCTCGGCTTTACGAACCGAGTTTAATGATGTCACGGCGCACCGAGAGGATGTAATAAGTAGACGGGTGATGATAGTGTTTAGGCCCCGAAATTAGAAGAAAAAAAAAGCAAAATTTGATGATTGGTACGGTGATTGGCAGAATTTTTGATTGGTTGGATTTAGGTGTGCGAAATTGGTAGTGAGAGATGCCCCGCTGTGGTGGGATGGCAACTCTGTCATCCCTCACAAGTGGGGCAAATGCGCAATAGCTTATGGGGTGTATGGCAGTGAAAACTAGCCCGGGTGGGTTAGGTTATATTGATAGGGATCTAGCGAAGATGACATTAGGTGACGTTAAGGTTAGTTAGTGACTGATACCTGTAGTGGGGACGCAGGTAGATTAGAGTGGATGATAATGACGTGGGAGCGCAATAGTTTAAAGGGACGACTGGGAAGCGCAAGTTTCAGAGGGGAGTAGTTAGCTGAGATGATGCCGTGTGTTTGAGGAGTGACCAGGTGTGATTGCACAGGTGTGCAACTGAACAGGTGAATGGAGCAGTGTATGAGGCAGTAGTGGTGATTGCGTGTTGTGTTGACCAACTGGTCCAGGAAGAGGAGGAGGGTGCAGGTGGCACCAGGTAGGATTGCACAGGTGTGCAACGACAGGTGAATGAAGGACAGGTGTATGGAATAAATGGTATGGAGTATTGGAATGGATGGTCGTGGAGTGAGTATGGTGGAAATTGTGGAGTGAAGTGGATGGTGCGAAGGTGTGAATGGGGGAAGAGTGGACCCCCATCACGGATACCCGGGGCGGGTAGAGTAAGTGTTAGGTAGAGGGTACAGGTAAATTCTGGTTGGATATTGGCATCTGTGGTGCGGGTGAAAGAATGGTCTTTGGATGGGTGCATTAGTGTTGTGGAAATGGCTGGGCGTGTAGCCTGTTAGTGTGTGTAGTTGGTTTGGGCACTCCACCACTGTGAGGATGTCGGCCAGGTGAGGCCGCAGGTGGGCTCTGGGAGCCGGTAGTTGTGGATGGGGCCCGAGGATCCGGAGGATGGACCCGGGTAGCCCAGTGCCAGAGGGCACCAGGGGGTGACAGAGCCAGGAGAGGGCCTTCCCCAGTTAGTTAGGTTAGGGTGAGTAGCTAGGTAAGCTCGGGTGGCAACTGCAGTGGTGGAGGTGTGCAGGTGGGTAGACCTGCTGGGAGAGCTACACGTCGCAGCCCAGTAATTGTGCGAAGGCACCGGGAGATGAATCGGGGGAGTGAGACCCCAAATTGAGAAGCACCACAGTTTGGTCAATGGGAATTGGTTTTTAGAACCCATAGTGTAAGTGGCCAATGGATTGGCAGGGAGAGACCCCGGGTAGTGTAAAGTGTGTTAATGTCATTTAGAAAGTAGTTAGGATGAAGTCTCCTCGCACCATCTGCATCCACTCACCTGAGGTGACAGGTACTCCACACCATGCCATGTTTTGATTATTTTTTACTGTGCAAATGTTTGGATGTGAGACGCATCATGACGTGGGTGTGACATTGTGCTTTGATGTTCCATCTCTGCCTCCTTATGAGGATTGATGATGAATTTGGTGATGGCAAATTTTGAAGTAGAGGGATTGTGGAGACGAATTTGGTATAGGGGAACTATGGGGAAGACTTGACAGTAGTGACGAATTTGTAAATGTGTAGATTTTTGTACATATGGGGTAAGGGCAAGGGTATGGTAGGTGACAGGGGGGTGACGTATGGTAGGGACGAGCTTTCTCACTTCGCCCTCCATACGCATTTCGCCTTGCATTGCCTTATTGATGTGTACCCTTGTGACCTTACCCCTCGCTCAATTGTCTTTCCCCTTTTGTCTCCCACATGACCTGTGCGCCATTGGGTGCCGAGGGGAGCGTGCGTGGGTCGGCCATTGTGCGCCCGAAATTCCCAGAACCAGCTGTCTGCATCGATGCACCACATTATGGACCACATGTCTGTGGCCGAGCACCACTTATGGACCCCATGGGTTGGGGCATGGCCCCTCTGCTGGAACCGGCCATGAGGGCCCGAAATTTTGCTGACCTTGGCCACAGGGCACCGATGCCCCACAGGTGAACCACACGTAGTCGGCCCCTGTGGGCCATAAATAAAATAAAAACGGACACGTTAGGTGCATTCTTTTATTGCAAATAGGCCGCCAGCAAGGGAAGATGACAATACCAGGAAAATAATAATAACCAGCAGAGGGAGCCGAAGAGCAAGAGACACCTGCAGGGTTTGGGTTTGTTGGTTTTATTTTATTGATGAACAGTGGTGACTGCACTGATTGGTGCTTGAGATGTATTGGTGTGTTTTTGGGTGCTTTCATGGTGCGTCGATGCAGAGCAGACTGTCTCCCCCCCCCCCAGAAAGAACAATCACAGGTCCTGGGTTAGTCTTGTAAATAAAAGTAGCGTCAAGTGTAAATAATGCTCCCCACCGTCAGTGTATAGTTTGAAGACCATTCCGCAATTCGGTTAACTGTGGGCATAAGTCTGTTAGGCAGGGTGCAATGGAGCAGCGGGACACATTTATTTATGTTTTAAAACTGTCGCACTCAGGGTCAGGTTAAAAGTAGAGGGAACTACACCTACGTGTCACACTAAAAGTAAAAGTTGTAGGCCAGGGACGTGCCTAAGAGGAGGAGGGTGCAGTGTTGCGGAGATGAGGACTGTATATTTTTGATTGTGTGCTGTACTATTATTATTATTGTTTCTTCTGCGCCCCCCTACCTCCGGAGCTGTGTAAAGGTGAAAGGGCATCCCATAATTAGTCCACAAGCATACACATCAGCCAAGTAATAGAATACCCCTGTTGATAGTTATCTCTTATTATGTGTTTTTAGAGTAAGGCTGTGTCTCCCATTAATTGAAATACTCCATTGCACCAGTGAAAGAGATAGATTCCCTTCATTCCCACTCCCAACACTTCCATTCCCCCCTTTCCGTCAATTGCAATTCGCATTGCCAACTGCATGTTAGGCGGTTTTCCCTTCATCCGCCATTGACTACGAGGCAGGGTTGGGGAAGAAAGGCGGGTCCCCACCTCGTCAGAGAGGGGAGGAGTGAGCCAGCCCACTCGACCAACCATGAACAAGGGGTTTGGCTTGAGAGGGCGGGGAGAGAACGTTTGGGGGAGGTTCGAAAAGGTTGAGGGGCGGGGCCTATATAACCCACGGCGGGGGTGTTCCCACGAGAGATGCACTTTGAGTTGGTCACAAAGAGTTGGTCGTCAAGAGAGAGTCGTGAAGAGTCAGTCAGTGGAGTCGGTGGTCAGTTGGTTGCGGTGAGGAGTCGGTGGTGGCGGTCAGTGGTTGCGTTGGTTGCGGTGAGGAGTCGAGGAGAGAGGAGATCAGAAGACAGGAAGGCCTTGAGTTGGACTAAGCAAGAGAGGAAGTTGTTGGACTGGGTGGGACTAAGCAAGAGAGGAAGTTGTTGGAGAAAGAGTCCTGAAGCTTGTGAGGGAAGGAGAGAGAACCCGTCACACCAACCCCCCAAGCTCCGCGTTGGCTCCACCAAGCGTTCACCTCCACCAAGGCTCCACCAAGCTCCGCGTTGGCTCCACCAAGCGTTCACCTCCACCAAGCTCCGCGTTGGCTCCACCAAGCGTTCACCTCCAGCCATCCACCTCCTGCCATTCCTGTCATTCCCCGCGTGAGTCAGTGTCTTTGTTTGTTCTGTCCCTGGGTATTTAATTAAGTCTGTAGGTAAGCTAATATTTGCACTGTGTCACCTGCGTCTTATGTGTTGTAAATAAACCTTGATTGCTCCGTTTTGCTTGTGTAAATAATAAATCCAATTGCTCTTCTGTCCGTCTATTCGTTTTATTCCTTTTCCTCTTTGCATTCGTCGTTTTAGTCTTTTCCCCTCATTGAGCAGCTGCGGTGCGATCCGGCCAAAGTTCTGGGTGAATCGGGTGAGTCAGGGATCCTGTTAGGTCGCGGTAATATACCACCGCTCGGTCATCATAACATCTAAACCGCGATCTGTAGCAATATGTATGAACATTCTGCCAAAGTTTACTGATAATTCATGTGTCTTACTAATAATCAGAACACAATACATGTATAATTATTTCAGTTCAAACTGTTAAATTTCATTAGATCAATTACATCATGTTACTTTGTAATAGACACGAGGTGATTCTTACATGTGCGTAAATTTCACACAAGAGCAAGGAGCATTTATCAAGTTTCAATTATTGAACTGAAAAATCTGATCTGAAAAACGTGAACATTTACAGGAAACTACTTTGTCTTGTTTTGCATTGTTAAAGCTATAAGCAACAGCTTTTGCGTGATTGTTAAAAAAATGTGTATTCATTAATACTTCATGCATTCCCAGTTTCAATGGGTTTTCTCGTGTTTTATCAATAAGCTTTTCCAGTGGATCTGGACTTAAACTTTTTGTCTCAAACTTGTTTTATTGCTGTTCTGTCCTGTATTGAGCCGGTGAATTTGATGGGACACAAAATGTTTCATGCTGTTTTTTTCTTGTGGCTCAACTTACCCACTGGCTCAAGTTACCCCGAACCCATGATCAACTTGCCCCATCATTGGGGCAAAATGAGCCATTAGACAACTTTTTTTTGAAGGCCTCTGCTAATTAATTACATGAAAATGAAATGGTAACGTGTATGAGGGGAGAAGCAAGTATTTACACCATCATAATCACTATGGCTCTGATGCACAGCACTTTATATTTGATGTCCAGAAGGGCATTACTGAAAAATGGCTCATCTTACCCCACTCTCCCCTATATATATATATACTAAAAAAAAAAAAAAAAAAAAAATATATATATCTATCTATAATTCCATTAATCTCTGTGTGTATGTGTGTATGTGTGTTTGTATGTGTGTTTGTATGTGTGTTTGTATGTGTGTATGTTTGTCTGTGACCGCTGTTTCTCGACAACTACCGGTCCGATATACTTGAAACTTGCCAGGTATATTGCTGGGGACCCGAGGATGTGCCTTTTCAAGGTTTGAAATTAATCGGACAAGTAGTTACCGAGCTATGGCGATTTCTTTACCAAACACCGCAAGCCGTTCGCTTTGGACCAAACCATTTCATGTAAATAGAGGGGGGGGTTCTGTGGTCGTTGCGAATGGACCAAACCATTCATGTAAATAGAGGGGGGGGGTTCTGTGGTCGTTACTGCCACGTGGTTTCAAAGTTTTTTTTTGTTGTTGTTGTTTGCACGCATGTTTTTTTGCACCCACGTACGGGCACGCCCTAGGATGTTTACACACACACACCCCTACACAAATTTTTTTTTTTTTTTTTTTTGGCAAGGAACGGGCACCCACGTACGGGCACGTCCTAGCTTATATATAGTACGGGCATGCCCTAGTATATATATATACACTGGAAACCCGCTATAACGAACACCAGTATTACGAACTTCCGGATATAACGAACGAACTTCCTGTCCCCCGCATATTTAATGAGATTCTATTGTTTAAAGCAAGGCAAATCAATATGGCGACACCGTCCCGTAAACGCAAGATCTTGTCAGTTGAAGACAAGCTCCGTATCATTGATCGTCTCAGTCTTGGTGAGAAAGCAGCAAACCTTTCCAGAGAATACGGAATTCCTAAGAGCAGCATATCAACGTTCAAAGGAAAGGAAAAGGAGTTACGGGAATTTGTCCACAAATGCAGTCAACAAGATGGTTTGAAGCGGAAGAAAATGCAGCAGGCGAATGACGGCGATCTCGACCAGGCAGTCTATCTATGGTTCGAACTTATCTATGGTCTATCTATGGTTTACAGCTCCGTCAGCTATTATCTTATGCACGCAAAGAAAACGCCACCTCCAAGAGTAAACAATCCAAGATTACCAGTTTGCTCACGCAGTAAATTGAACATTCGATGAATATTACATGTACTTGAACATTTTATTTATGTACTTGAACATGTACATGTACTTGAACTTGAACAATGACATTACATGTACTTGAACAATGACATTACATGTACTTGAACAATATTACATGTACTTGAACAATGACATTACATGTACTTGAACAATATTACATGTACTTGAACAATGACACAACAGCAATGCTTTTTAAAGTTTTTTTATTCGTACAATCGAACAATAAAATGTACATGAATGAACAATACAAAGAGTTTGTTGTTTTGCATATGAATAGGTGTGATAGTATGGTGATTCGTACGTTATTCAGTATTACGAACACTTCAAAATAACGAACTTTTTTTTATGTCTCCCGAGCAGTTCGTTATATCGGGGTTCCAGTGTATATATATATATATATATATATATATATATATATATATATATATATGTATATATATATATATATATATATATGTATATATATATATATATATATATATATATATATATATATATATACATATATATATATATATTTTATGTATATATATATATATATATATATATATACATATATATATATATTTATATGTATATATATATATATGTATACATATATATATATATATATATATACATATATATATATACATGTAGGGAGCTGTAATGCCCCTCCCCCTTTGTATATCCTTGCCGCTTTACCAATTACCATGTATAACCAATTATATGTTTTGTTTTGACTGACTGCTGTACTCTTTTATAATACTTAGTTCTTTCTTGTGCATTGAGGATGTGTAATATCCTAATAAGGAGTTCTTGGCCTGTGAGCTCTCGGCCTGTGTGGGCACAATCTCTAGTTCCCCTTCCCTGGCCTTGGAGGCAACTGTTATCTCTTTGCCTCCCTCTAGACTTTGCCAATATCCTGTAAGTTGACAGTTTTATGAGTATCCCCTCCCTTTGTACTTTCCCAAGCAAGGTTTCTATACAGAAAGTTGTAAACATGTTGCCACATATGGCTGACCATCTCCTTATCTGAGTTAACCTATGAGTGGCCTTGATGAGCTTCCTCTAACTAACTGAACAACAGGATGGGACTATGGTGGGAGGACCAATGAGCCCATTCAGTCTCTGTAACTTGTGAGTTAACCCCACCCCTGATCTTCCTTATAAAAAGCAAGGTTTAATTGAATTAGTTCAGAGCATCTTGTTGTACTGTTGGTCATTTCTTGTGAGTTTCAATGCAACTTCTTGCTGTCCTCAAGCTTGTGTAATCGAGTTCTAATAAATATATCCGTTGCTCCTTTCCTCTGAGTCTTCTGAGTCCCAAGTTCTAAGTCTCGATCCAACAACTGGTGGCAGCGGTGGGATCAGTCTGTGCAGTCCGGGACGCGGTCCCAGGCAAGTGAGTGGTGAGAGACCAGCTGGCAATTGATCCGGGTCAGGTGAGCTGTGGTTTTCTTTTGTTTTTCCTTTTTAGCCTGGGGGTCAGTCCAAATTGTAACCCACTCTCTCTTGCTCGGTTGCCGTTTGTTCCGTTCCCTGCTCATACCTGTTCCACGAACCTAAATTTAAATACGGACCGCTTGGGTCCTGGAGCAACTGATTGTTTATGGACTCGTCAGGGTAACGTTACGTAAGGGAAAGTGCCCCACGTTGGGCGCCTGAGGTTAAGGGGTAATAGATCTCTGGGTTGTGAGGGTAAGGAAAAGGGCGGCGTCCCAATCCAAGGCCTACCCGGGAGACGTCGGACTATTAAGTAAGATTAGAAGTATTATAAGGGCGTAGGACGCCAGGAGAGTACAGTAAGGTTAGGTTAGACGGCTGTGTAGGCGGACGAGCCTCTCAGGAGAGTTAGGTAGTGCAGCTGTACCGTGAGGCGGACGATCCTCACGAGTACAAGGCCGCGAGTTAGGTAGTGCAGCTGTACCGCGAGGCGGACGATCCTCACGAGTACAAGGCCGCGAGTTAGGTAGACAGCTGTACCGCGAGGCGGACGATCCTCACGAGTACAAGGAGAGTTAGGTAGTGTAGCTGTGCCGCGAGGCGGGAGATCCTCACGAGTACAAGGCTACGTCGGTAAACTAAATTTTCCTAGGATGGGTAACAGTATGGGTATTAAGACAGTAAAGGCAGGTGAACCGCTTAGAAATACCCCAGCATTTTTCATGTTTCGGAGGTATGGCTATGATGCTGTGAGACCAGGGAAGTCATGGGTTGCGCTGACGAAGGATTTAGGAGAACCGTGGCCCGAAGGAGGGTCTTTTGCTCTGGAAAAATTGGACGTGTTGTATGAGACATTAGAAAGTTTTGAAAAGGCCACGAAACACTTCCCGCCGGACTATTGGAAAGTCTTTGGCTGGTGGAAGGAAGAAGCGATGAAGCGACACGCAAAGTCGAAACAGGCCAGCTTGGCTGGTGAGGTAACAAAACTTAAGGGTCTGAGGAAACAGGCGAATAAGGTGCAGGATGAAGCGCTTAAGGAAATAGAAAAGCAGGCCAACGCGCGACTGATGTCGCTCGTTGAAAACACAGACCCCGCGGGAGGGGAGGTAGCGACCAATCTACCCTCCCCAGCCCCAGACCTAAGCCCTGTCCCGGGGTTTCAGGCACCACCTATCCTTTCTGCGCCCCCGCCACCACCTCCCTATAACCCCGCTACCATCGCGCCCCAGATACCCCAGAACCACCCGAGCCAGGGAAGGCCGGTTGCCCAACTCGGGGCTAACGGGATAGATGACGGGACCGACATTGCAGGGTTCCCGCCACCGATAGGACAGGATGGGTTATACCCCTCGCTGGTAGGTTGTAATGGGAACGAGACCCCCCGAACCACCGGAATGTCTAGTTTATACCCTCCACTGAAGAAAAGTTCTGGATTAACAGAGGGAGGAAAATTGTGCCCCTTACAAGTTATCGGAGTTGATGCTCAAGGTCATGGGGTTCGAGAAAGGGTACCATGGAAAGAATCCGCTCTAACAGTAATGCGGGAAAGGATCCAACATTTGCTTATCGAGGACCCAAGACAGATAGCTCCGACTATAGCGAATTGGATCACATGCGAGCATGGCGATTGTGATTTTCGAGATATAACCCATATGGGCACTTCTGTGCTCCCACCCAAGGTATGGGATAAGGCTAGGCAAAGAGCACAGTGGCCGATGATAGACCCAAGGGCGATGGGTGCAAACCAGATAACTGTAGCACAATGGGATGATCTAAAGGTCCGGCTGCTAGAGGCTATTGAGCAGGCGCTGTTGCCAGCAGGAGGTCCGGATTGGGGAAAAATTGGGGCCATAAAACAAAAGGCAGGAGAATCAATTGGGGATTACCGGGAAAGGTTGGAAAGAGCCATCGCGCGTTGGGGAGGACTGGGCCCGATGCTGTTGGCCGAACTACCCAACCCATTGGTAAACCAATATTTAATAGAGGGGCTTCGGCCAGCATTAAAGAAACAGGTACAGTTAGTCCTTTTCGGCTGGAAAGGAATGACAACCAACGAATTATGCGACAAACTGGAACAATGCCCGGGCTCCTCCTTAGAGGAGAAGAAGGATATTAAGGAGGAAATATTGCAAATGTATGTTCAGGAGAAACGGGCTCAATTTAATCAAAATAAAAAGGGGGATCAGAGTCAGAACTACATACGCGAACAGTGCCAGAAGTGGGGACCTGTTCGAGGTTTAGAGGAACATAGGAGGAGTTGTTGGCCTCTTTTCTATAAGGGCCAATTCCCCAACGGAGAGTGGATCCACAACGAAAATGAAAACTGCGACGGTTGTACTGAGGAAGACTTCGGACTAATTAATATGAACGAGGTAAAACAACAATGGACAATACCACCCCCTCTTCCCCCTCCTCCTCAAAACCCTCAAACTTGGACTGTGCAAGGGCCCCCTCCCCAAAATTGGTACCCACCAAGACCCCTTCTCCAAACCCCTGGACCACCCCCCAATAGTGGGATGCAGAACGGACCCAGGGGGAACTGGGCCCCGCCTCGGGGTCCGCCGCAATGGCAACCAGTAAACCAGTCACAGTGGGGAGCGCCAGAACGCCGGCTGGGCGGAAGGGGAGCTGTAGGGGGACGACCTATGCCCTCAGCACCACCGGTTCCACAGGAACCGTGCTTTTATTGCAAGCAACTGGGACACTGGAGAAGTAATTGCCCAAGTGCTGCTCGTAAGGGGTTTCCGCCCCAATACAATAGAGGGGCTTATTGACGGGACGCTGGCGGGTCGCCCAAGGAGTGTCCTCTCTTGACCATGACACCGGCAGAGGAACCGACCTTGATGTTGGACGTGGAGGGAAGACAATTAGAATTTCTCGTAGATACGGGTGCGACTCGCAGCACAATTAACAAGGGGCAATTGCCCTCTTTGCGCCCCACGGCGAGGAACGTTCAAATACTGGGTGTTTCGGGCTTACCCCAAGCGCTTCCTGTTTCGGAGGAAGTGCGAGTAACATGCGGCCCGCTGGAAGCTAAACATGCGTTCTTGATGACCACTACCGCCCCGACAAATTTGTTGGGACGGGATTTGTTGTGCCGATTGGGCTGTCAAATCTCATGTACAGAGGAGGGAGTTTTCGTAGACGTCGCGGAATCTAAACGCGACTTGGTAATGACGGCATTGTCTCGACCCGGCCCCACCGTGTATTGGTGGCGCATGGATGAAGGGGCTCTGGCTACTTGGACGCATATCATAGATAATGTGTGTTTGGACAGTTCAGTTCTGCGAGATTGGCTACAACTGCACCAAATTTCGATAAAAAACTTAAAGGATAATCCACCCCATTGCACTGCGTACTATGATGCAACGGGCGAGGACGAGAATTATCGAGAGAAGGTTAAGGAAAAGCTGGGCGAGCGCATGCCTTTACACTTATCACGGATATGGATCGGCCGTGAGGGGATAGGTATTGAGGCAGTCCTAACCTCGAGTCAGCGTGCGTTGACCCAATACCCCGAAGGAGCGGCCGCCCATGTTACCCTCACCACTGCCAAGGGGTGGCCGCCGGAAAGTGTAGGTTGGATGGTAGGGCGGTTACGAGAAGTTCCCCTACAAGGTTATCGGTGTAAGAAGGGCCGCTGGACTTTGAAACGGCTCCAAAATGGTGAAGGGTTCTCAATTGACTTCAAGACACAACGGAGGGATGGAGTGTTCGAAGTAGCAGAGTTGCCCCCCAAGGGCACCTATGCCATGAGGGCAGTGCTAACGGACCCGGGTGAGTCAGATTACCTCCTAGCGGAGGTGCCAGACAATTTATGGCCTAAGAGCGACGGTGAGGTTGGACGGATGCGAGACGCCAAACCTCTAGTGATAGCAGTGCAGCCGGGGAAGCGCTTGCCAAACGTAAAACAGTATAAGCTACGACCTGAGGCCGACGTGGGCATAGCACCAGTAATTCAATCCCTAGTGGAACAGAAAATTATCGTGGAAACTAACAGCCCATGCAACACACCAATTTTGCCAGTAAAGAAGCCGTCGAAGGACAAATGGAGGTTTGTACAGGATTTAAGGGAAGTGAACAAGGTGATACAGGGCATACACCCATTAGTTCCAAATGGAGAAACCCTTATGATGTCCATCCCGCCGGACGCAACATATTTCACAGTTATCGACCTTTGTTCTGCGTTTTTCTCTGTGCCCATCGCGGCTGAGTCACAATACTTGTTCGCTTTCACCCATAGGGGGCGCCAGTATACTTGGACAGTACTACCTCAGGGGTTTTCAGATAGCCCCACTCTGTTTTCCCGGGCGCTACACCGCGACCTGGCGGATGTGGAATTGAAGGGAGGGTCAGTGTTGCTGCAATACGTTGACGATTTGTTGATTTGCTCCCCTTCAAAGGAGGCGTGCGAAATGGATTCCTTGGCCCTATTAAAGGCCTTGGCGGCCAAAGGCCACAAAGTAGGCAGACCAAAACTTCAGTTTGTGCGGCAGGTTGTAACTTACTTGGGACACGCCATTTCGCACGGAAAACGAGAATTGGATGCTGGACGGGTGACCGCTATTATGGAGCTGCCTCGCCCTCGCTCGCAACGGCAACTGCTGCGCTTCCTAGGTATGACGGGATATTGCCGCACTTGGATACTTGATTTTGCGCTGCTGGCTAAGCCACTATACGAGGCGACCAGATCAACCGCCTCGGACGAATTGGTATGGACGGAGGAATTGAGGCGATGTTTTGACGGGCTGAAAAAAGCGTTGGTCACGGCACCGTCATTAGGACTCCCGGATTATGCGAAACCATTTACCCTTTACACTCACGCCGTGGGGGGTTTCGCCCAGTCAGTTTTGACACAGACCCATGGGGATAAGGAGCGGCCGGTAGCCTACTTCAGTAAAAGGTTAGACCCGGTCAAACGAGGGTTTCCGGTGTGCCTGCAAGCCGTGGCAGCGGCCAGGTACGCAGTAGAAAGGACAGCGGACATCGTTATGGGACACCCAGTAACGCTACGGGTACCGCATTGCGTCACTTCGCTGTTGTTACAGCGAAGCACACAGCATTTGTCTAACACTAGATTAATGCAATACGAATCCGCACTGATCACTGCAGCCAACATCACGATCGAACGTTGCACGACACTTAACCCAGCCTCACTGATGCCCACCCCTGAGGAGGGCGAACCCCATGTGTGCGCCGACGTGGTGCAGCTAGTCTCCATGGTGCGATCGGATTTAAAGGACAATCCCTTAGAATACCCCGACTGTACATATTATGTCGATGGATCAGCTAGGCGCGCATGGGACGGATCCCTGTTGTCCGGGTACGCCGTGTGCTCGGATAGCGAAACGGTAGAAAGCGGGCGTATTCCACCTACATTTTCCGCACAGCAGGCGGAGCTGTGCGCCTTGACCAGAGCGTGCAGCTTGGCGGAAGGCCTTGCCGTCAACATTTACACAGATTCGGCCTACGCTCACGGCGTAGTCCACGATAAAGGGGCCATCTGGAAGATGAGAGGTTTTCTCACATCTGCCGGTTCAGTAATAAAGAATGGCGCGTTGGTAGAAGGGCTCCTCCGAAGCATTTTACTTCCCCGCGCTATCGCGGTAATTAAATGTCGTGGTCACCAAAGGGCGGACACTGACGTTGCCCGGGGCAATGCAAGGGCGGACGAGGCGGCAGGAAAGGCCGCCAACCAACAGATGGAACGCAACATGCCGATGGTGACACGAGCACAGAAGACAGCCGCACAGATCGCTGACATACCGACTGCGGGACCACCCGCCACACCAACTAAGGACGATATCATAAATTTGCAAAACGCTGCACCGACGGCCGAACACGAGGACTGGCTCAAGCGAGGGGCAACACGCCTGGGGCCAGGAGAAATATGGACCCTTGAGGGGAAACCCATAGCACCCCAGGCTTTACTGCCTTGGCTGGCACGCATGGCTCATCAGAATGGTCATGTGTGCCAGAGGGGGGTGATGGGACAGATAAACTACACTTGGGCAGCGCCAGGACTGTCACGGATTGTATCCGAAGTGTGCCGATCGTGTGTGGTCTGCCAGCAACACAATAGAGGGGCGCCACCGAGACATGCACATGACGGGGGACGGCCCCCGCCTAGTGGGCCGTTCGCAACTATCGAGTTCGATTTTACAGAATTGGAACCAAGCATGTCGTTTCGCTATGTGTTGGTAATCGTAGATACGTTCACCAAATGGGTCGAAGCATACCCATGCGTCAAGTCCGATGCCCCGACAGTAGCGAAGCGCCTCGTAAGGGATTTTATGTGCAGATTTGGCATTCCCCAGATAATTTCGTCAGATCAAGGGGGCCATTTCACGGCGCAGGTGGTTAAGGGCATCCTGAAGGCGTTGGGCGTTAAACAATCCTTCCATTGCGTTTACCACCCACAGTCCTCGGGACTTGTGGAACGAACGAATAAGACTTTAAAGAATAAACTAGCGAAACTTTGCGCAGACACAGGCTTGAGGTGGCCAGAGGCTCTTCCGCTTGCATTGATGAGCATCCGTTCCACCCCGGGTCGCACTACGGGCCTTTCCCCCCACGAAATATTAATGGGACGACCTATGAGCTTGCCCGTTTCAGCACCAACGGACATGTCCACCCTTGCTTTGCCAGTAATGGATGACATGCTTTTGAGATTTTGCATAGGCTTGTCCAATGTGGCACGCAGCATCCATGCTCGAGTACGAGAGGCGCTGCCTGAACCAATAGGCCACGCCATCCACGACTTCCAGGCCGGCGACTGGGTGCTCGTAAAGCACTTCACCCGCAAGGCTGCTTTGGAGCCACGGTGGAAGGGACCATTCCAGGTGCTACTGGTCACACCGACGGCAGTCTTCTGCGAGGGTAAACCTTCGTGGATCCACGCCACCCATTGTAAGTTGTCCATTCCCGCACCACAAGTCACACAAGACACCGCACCTCTCACTGCTGAAGACACCACACCTCACACTGCTGAAGACAATGCACCGTCTAGGGCACCACAGTCTCCTAAGGGCGGCGATGACGGTCATGATGATGGGAATGCTGGGGAACTGCCGAAAACCCCCTGCCCATGATAGGCTCTTAAACTTTGAACTATCGAGAAAGGACCTCCCCAAGTACCCAGGACCCGACAACTATTCAGCATTTCCCCTTTACCCCGTCAAGTATATAACGGCTCGCTGGGGAGATAAAATAGCGGTGAATTGCTGTAACCTGGAAACAAGCTTTAAGTGGTTATCTGTAAGATGGGTGGAAGCTATAGTGGTACACAATAACACACCACAGGCACGCATGACAAGAACACGCCTAGTCCTGACTAAGGTTAGGAAAGTGGAAAATGGAACATACACAGGGGACATAAGCAGTCGATATGCCCCAGGATATCGATGGGGCAAGGGCATTGAGAATACTACCCTCATGTTGCATTATACCCCCATTGGTCCGGATACAACAATGATACTCGAATGTGGAATATGGCCCCCTCGCACGATAATCCCTAATGGAACTGCATCTTACCTTCGACCTAGTTGCGCCGCTTACGTCATTAAAACCCCGCCTGCCCAGAAAGTAAGAAGGAAACCAGAGGAGAACACATACTGGAAGGTCGCACGGCATATGGCCACAATACAGAACAGGACACGGTGTTGGATGTGTATGCACCTTCCCCGTACCAGCACAGCAGGAATACCAATGGTAGTGTTACCCTTATCACTCAATGATTTGTGCTCAAAGCCACTAGACACCAAATGCCTTAGTACAACCTTGACAAGCCAAGGTTCTGATGGAACCGCGTGTAAACGAGTTTTCCAGTACTCCCCCCCCCCCATCCAGTCCCGACACTTTGAGATATGTCCGGCGCCGGTTTGGGTTAAGCCGGCTAAGGGGGCCCTCTGCTTAGAAGGAAAGGGCCAAATAACGGTAGGCAAATCCGTGTGTAGAGATACCCTCCTCGCGGACCCTAGGGAAGGGAAACACATGCTGTTAGTAAATGTTACAAGTTCGCCCTTACATAACCTCACACACCTCCAGTTGGCATGGGAAGGGGAAAACGGGACAAACACTATCGCAGACCTTCGCTCTTGCATGGTCACTCATTTAGTGGCTCCACACGGGACCATGTTTGTATGCGGGAACAAAGCTTACCCGTATTTACCTGATAATTGGGGAGGAACTTGCTATCTAGGATCAGTTTTCCCAGAAATGGAAATGCGACAACACTTGTATAATACCCCTGCACTCATAAGGACACCACGAAGCACCTATTGGCACGATGACGGTACCACCACCTTACATGGCGCTGATTGGGAGAAGGCCGTTAGTTTCTTTTTCCCATGGGCTGGGACGGTCATGAGCAGTTACCGTATTGACAAAATTGCGTTAATCTTAGAAAGTGTGGCCAACGCCACCGCTACAGCACATGACGAAATGTTGGACACAGTTGTCCACCTGCGTACAATGGTTATGCAAAATAGGGTTGCGTTAGATATGCTACTGGCAGAACGAGGAGGGGTATGTGGGATAATTGAGGGTAGATGTTGCACTTTTATTCCTGATCCCTCACAGGGGGTCAGTGCTGCTATTATAAGGTTAAGGGAAAACGCTCATACATTGACAAGGGACCGAATGGATCGGGAAGCCTCCCACCAGTGGCTTACTGACTGGTTCAAGGGGTGGACAGGTACGATAGTAAAGTGGGTATTAACCGCCTTGGCAATAGTCCTTGGAATCGTGGTTTGTTGTGTGATAATCAAGGCTTTAGTCCTTGCGTGCGTGAGAAAGTTTACCACAGGATGGACATTGAAGACGACAACAGACAAGGCCATGGTGCTGGTCGATAAGCTGATCTCGGGTCCAGATGACACACCAGCTGTCGACGCAACTGCCGATCGCGGATCCTGGAACGACGACCTGAATGAGTCACTGGGCCGCGACAATGAGATCTCCGCTTCCGAAGATTGTTCTTCCATTGTTGATATTACCGATAATGATGTCGATTACACTTTTGCGGACCTCGAAGCATTTCAGGCTGCCAGGAGGCCATTTACTCTGGGCCCCAACACGTCGCATGCAGACGTCAACGAGTTCCTAAGGGACTCCTCTCGTTTCTTCTCGATGTGCAAGGCCGTGACTATTGGTGGCCGCCGACGCCGCAGGCCTACGCCACCTGAGAGTAATGTTACTGTCAATGTTACCAATGATGATGTGGGCCACTTGCAAGGGTCCCCGACTGATGTTTATGTTTCAATGCAGGCTTTGCCTCTTTATGTTTCACAAGCTCACCTTTATGTCTCACAAGCCCACAGTGAGTCAAACGCCACTGACCCAGTCCGGGATTTGGACCCAGCTGCAAACCCAAGCCCGGATGGAGAGGAACTCGATCGTGGAGATACTCTGAGTTCCGAGTCCGATTGTTTTACGAATTCGTCCAGAGATAGCAGCGATGCAAGCAGCATCGCCTCGGACGATCTCGACTTTGACCCAAAGGAAGTTTCTCTCCCACCTTTGGACCGTTATGCTTTATTTCATGGCCATAGGTTTGAGCCACCTGATACTGACGATGTTGTGTCTTCCCCAGATCACCAGCACGTAAGAGACCTCATGAACATGAATATCGATTGAGCGCTGAAGATCTACAAGGATTTAACTTGGGGAAGCCTGGGCGAGCTCCAGTTGGGGAGGAGTCTGGCTGCACCTCTGTGGTCAAAGGGTGGGTCGGAGATCTTCCTGGGTGTGGACCCCGGTGGAACCAGAGGTCTTCGTTGTGGATTTGACGCGCTATTCGATCTTCATGCCTCTACGGTCTCACCTCATACACCCATCTACACCTGACTTACATCATACACCCACTTACACCCACTTACACCCACACACCCGCGGATCATCCTGCTGAGTGCGATGTGCGGTACTGGGTACGGGACATGCTCACTGGGCTGCATTCGCGTGGTACGTTACGTTTAGTGAACCCTTTACACTGTCTCTCCCACCTCTCTTGGTGGATTTTGTGTGCCATTTGATCATCCTGCTTTTACGTTGTGTGTCATTTGATCATCCTGCTTTTACGGACTTACATTGCATCCTCACATACAGACGCGAATCATCCTACTGAGTATGTGTGGTGCTTTGGGTACGGGATGTGCTCACTGGGCTGCCTTCGCGTGATATGTCGAATGATTTTTCTGATTACTTTGTTTCTGCTTTGTTTGAAATAAAGGCCTTTGATTGGCTCGTAGATAACTTTGTATCTTAGATCCAAAAGGGCGGTATGTAGGGAGCTGTAATGCCCCTCCCCCTTTGTATATCCTTGCCGCTTTACCAATTACCATGTATAACCAATTATATGTTTTGTTTTGACTGACTGCTGTACTCTTTTATAATACTTAGTTCTTTCTTGTGCATTGAGGATGTGTAATATCCTAATAAGGAGTTCTTGGCCTGTGAGCTCTCAGCCTGTGTGGGCACAATCTCTAGTTCCCCTTCCCTGGCCTTGGAGGCAACTGTTATCTCTTTGCCTCCCTCTAGACTTTGCCAATATCCTGTAAGTTGACAGTTTTATGAGTATCCCCTCCCTTTGTACTTTCCCAAGCAAGGTTTCTATACAGAAAGTTGTAAACATGTTGCCACATATGGCTGACCATCTCCTTATCTGAGTTAACCTATGAGTGGCCTTGATGAGCTTCCTCTAACTAACTGAACAACAGGATGGGACTATGGTGGGAGGACCAATGAGCCCATTCAGTCTCTGTAACTTGTGAGTTAACCCCACCCCTGATCTTCCTTATAAAAAGCAAGGTTTAATTGAATTAGTTCAGAGCATCTTGTTGTACTGTTGGTCATTTCTTGTGAGTTTCAATGCAACTTCTTGCTGTCCTCAAGCTTGTGTAATCGAGTTCTAATAAATATATCCGTTGCTCCTTTCCTCTGAGTCTTCTGAGTCCCAAGTTCTAAGTCTCGATCCAACATATATATATATATATATATATATATATATATATATATATATATATACACACTGAAACGCAAAAGAAACTTACCACCTTTGAAACCTTTAAATATCAACAATAACACTGCGTGTAGTAAATGTGTGAACTTATTTGTGGACAATAGTGTCCTCATTGTCAGACAAAACGGTCACGGATGGTCACTTGAACCTTCAATGGTCACTTCATAGCACAGCTGTTGAACAGCCGTTTTGACTGTCAGTGATTAGCCAAGGGGTACGGGATGATTTTAATGAGCTGCACGTGATGTCTTGATATTGGCTTTAAAAAGGCCAGTGCAAAATGGGCATTTCAATCAACATGCCACGATTGTCAAGGGATCAACGGCAGCGTGCCCTGGGCATGCTGCAAGGCGGACTGAGCTACCGTGAGGTTTGTTCTACAGTACAGAACAGCACAGGGTGCAATGTCAGTCCCCTTTCAATAGCGTGTGTGGCCACCATTGTTTTGGATACAGGCAGTGCATCGTCGGCGTGTACTGCCTACCAGTCTTTGGATGGATTGCTGCTGGATTCTGTCCCACTCAGTCCTCAATGTCTGAAGCAGCTCTGCCCGTGTCCTGGCCCTGCCAACTACGCGTCTCCCAAGCTCATCCCACAGGTGCTCTATGGGATTCAGGTCAGGGGAGAGCGCAGGCCACTGCATGGTGTTGATGTTCTCGCCTTGGATAAATGCAGTGGTAAAGCGAGCAGCATGGGGATGAGCGTTGTCATGCTGAAAGGTTCTCAGTTCTGGGTGGTCTAGCAGGAATGGCAGCAGATGAGGTCGCAGGATGTTATCCACATACCGCTGGGCGTTAAGATTCCCATCCACAACCACCAGTGGCGTCCTGTACCGGCCTGATATGGCGGCCCACACCATCACACTTGGGCCACCCCACCTGTTGGCTTGACGCACGCAACAATCGGCATATCGCTCACCAGTTCTTCTCCAGACACGCTCCCGCCCATCAGGACTGTCCACACAGAACCTTGACTCATCGCTGAAAGCGCCCTCATTCCACTGCACCAAGGTCCACCGCTGATGCTGCTGGCACCATCTCTGTCAGTTGCGGCGATGGGCAGCCGTCATCACGGGGCCTCTGTATGGTCTTCTGGCAGTCAGACCATAGTCATGCAGCCATTTTGCACTGGCCTTTTTAAAGCCAATATCAAGACATCACGTGCAGCTCATTAAAATCATCCCGTACCCCTTGGCTAATCACTGACAGTCAAAACGGCTGTTCAACAGCTGTGCTATGAAGTGACCATTGAAGGTTCAAGTGACCATCCGTGACCGTTTTGTCTGACAGTGAGGACACTATTGTCCACAAATAAGTTTACACATTGACTACACGCAGTGTTATTGTTGATATTTAAAGGTTTCAAAGGTGGTAAGTTTCTTTTGCGTTTCAGTATATATATATATATATATATATATATATATATATATATATATATATATATATATATATATATATATATATATATATATATATATATATATATATGTGTATATATATATATATATATATATATATATATATATATATATATATATATATATATATATATATACAGTGGAACCTCGACTTACGAGTGCCCCAACTTACGAGTTTTTCGAGATACGAGCCGTCACTCTGGCAGTTTATTGCTTTGAGATGCGAGCCGAGATCCGAGTTACGAGCTTTCGCCACCCGGTCACGTGGTTATCTTGCCGTTCAAGTACAGTATCTCTGTCGTATAGCGCTAATGATATATAACGCCGCCGATAATGATATGATAATTTATGATAATCTATGCAGCACGACGTGGTCCTCACGTCACACAAGGCGCCTTTGCCGGCGCAAAACGGCTCTCTCAGGGTCAAACTCGGTATCGTTTTGAGCGCACGGTTCAGACCTTCAAGAAAAAGTTTATTTTGTAAATATCGAGCCACGCGTTCAAAAGATATGACCGGTTTTGTTCGCCGGCACGTCGGCGCTCGAATCGAATCGAGTTAAAACGAACACTGCCGTTGTCGGGTCCTTCTGAGACAACCACCGGGCCTAGAACGCTGGGACCGGTCTCGTTGGATAGGCCTGGATCAGATCTCGAAACGCTGGAAGCTGCACCTCTCTGTGATAATCTTGTGGACCATGACAAGAGATCGTGCGACACGTGGTTATCATGCCGTGCAAGTACAGTATCTCTGCCGTCAACTTGTTCAGAGTGCCGGCGATAGCTCGCCTTCTCTTTGTGGAAAACACGGTGAGGTCCTTAACATCCAACAACTAATGGGACGCAAACGGGGCGCCCAGTTTAGCGGTACACCCATTGATGAATCACCCTGCCTGTGATTCACCCATGACAGGTTATAGCTGGGTCGGGATTCAAACCCAGGCTGGACAGTTTAGACTTTAGAGTCAAGTGTGCGTACCTCCAGTCCAGGCCATCCTGCCAACTTGTATGCTGCATACAGGTGAAATATAAAGCGCGAGATATTTTTATATATACTGTATATTAAAAAAAAAATTGGTGTGGTTTTTGGCGGGCTGGAACGGATTAATAGCATTTCAATGCATTTCAATGGGGAAATTTGATTTGAGATACGAGCAATTTGAGTTACGAGCTCGGTCACAGAACGGATTAAACTCGTAAGTCAAGGTTCCACTGTATATATATATATATATATATACATATAATTTTTTGTATACAAGTTCGAGGCTCGTGTAAGAGCTAACATTAATGACAAAAAAAACAAACAAACCCCGGACACAAGACGATAAAAATGGAGCGGGAGACAAGATGGGGGAGAGGGGGGGGGGGGGGATAATTTTGTGTTATAAACAGCATTGGCGACTGTTTAAAGAGCCAATCATACGTGTTTGTGGTTTATAATATTTTTTACTTTTGGTAGAGGCCGTTGGGCCGTTTCTCCCACGAAAACGCCATGATAAGCTATTTATAAACGTTGACTCGACATTTGTTCAACGAGGAAAAACCCGTGGGGAGGTGGGATATTATTAGTATTTATATTGTTTTGTAAAAACATTTATATTATGCTATTATACAGGCTCTCCTCGACTTACGACGTAGGCGACTTACGACGACTCGCATTTACGACCGTCGCAGAAATCTCAGTTGCTCCCTGTGCCTCGCACTGACAACATCCATTATGCTCCATCGCCTATAAGTGTGTGTGTACCGTACTGCAATCATCATGTCTAACAAGAGGAAGAGTGCATTCACTACAACAACAACAACAACAACATGCATTTTAAGGCCATTTTCCCTGCTAGAGCGGGGGTTAGCCTTGCGGTCCCCATGACAATCTTTCCATTTTGCCCTATTTTCTGCAACTCTCCTTGTTAACCCCCTTGCCCGCATTTCTTCTTCCACCATCTTTAGCCAAGTCTTTCTCGGTCTTCCCCATCCTCTACTTCCTTCTACATTCATTTCCATCACTCTTCTCAACCAGTCACTTTCATCCTTCCCCAACACATGACCAAACCATCTCAACCTGTTCCTCTTCACAGCATCAATCACAGGCTCTATTCCCATCATCTTTCGCAATTCATCATTTGTCTTTCTCTCTCTCAACGATACTCCGCACATCCACCAAACCATTCGCATTTCCACCCTTTCCAGCCTTCGTTGCTGCTCTACATTCATGACCCATGTCTCGCTCCCATAAATCATAACACTTCTCACACATGCAGCATACACCTTTCCCTTCAGCTTCAACGACACTCCCCTGCTCATCAGCACGCCACTGAGTTCCCGAAACTTCTTCCATGCACATCTCACTCTAGCAACCATTGCCGTGTCTGATCCACCTTCTCCATTCAGCATGTCTCCGAGGTAGCAAAATGTTTTCACACCTTCCAGCTTCAGGCCGTCTCCAAGATCCAACTCAACATTTCCTCCATCTGCAGCTCCCTCTGTGCACACCTTACATTTGAATGTAGCTGCCACATTTGTTAATGACCCTCTCAGACCACTACATTTTTGATGAACCCACTCAGCGCACATTGTACATTGAATGGAGTTCACTCTGACACCCTTCCTGCACACAGCACATGGCCACTTCCCAGTTATTTCCACCTCACCACATGCTTTACCACTTGCCATCACCTTCGCCTTTCCTATATTCACCTTTTTTTTCCTTTTTTTTTGTATACAAGATCGAGGCTCGTGAAAGAGCGAACATTAATTACACAGAAAGACAAACCGACACATAAAACATATAACATCAGGTGCGGTAGACAAGATGGGGAGAGAGGGGGAAGGACACAAACACAACATTTGAGAGCAGGGACCGAGAGACATGGCGACATCGATAGATCTGAGAGAGGGCGAGGGCTTTGGGGGGGGGGGGGCATGGGAAGGGGGGAGTGGGAGAGGTATAAAAGATATGGACACTGCCAGGACTTCCAGGAAAGAAGTTGGAATTTCAAACAAGGTGGATCTGGGGTGAATTAGCGGGGGTAGAAAAGATCAAGGTTTTGGATGGGGGAAGATAAGAGATGGTGGTGAACAGCTGTTTTAAAGACCTGGAGGGAGGAGTGGGATTGAAGGGAGTGAGGGAGTTTGTTTCAGAGGCGGGAGAAAAATGGAATGAAAGAGTGAAGGTGAGCAGAGAGCCGAGATTTCAGCAGTTTAACCATCAGAGGGTTGCTGGCAGATCTTGTGCGACCTGTAGGAATATTTGGGGGACAGAGCACAGAGAGAGCTGGGGGTGCAAGGACGGAGAGGAGTCGGTAGAAGATAGAAAGACCACCTACCTGCCTGCGGTGAGTGAGTGAAAGGCCCTCAGAAATAGCTTCATCGCGGGAGATTCCAATAATTCTGAAAGCTTTGGTTTCAACAGCGTGAAGCCGAGCTAGGTGTGAGGTAGGAGCATCGGCCCATAGGGGAGAACAGTATTCCATTGAGCTGCGGATGAAAGCCTTGTATGTGGTGAGGAGCTCAGGTGTGCCGAGGAAGGACCTCGCACGACGGAGGATGCCCAGTCGGCGACTGGCTTTGGAGGCCAGCTTGGAAATGTGGTTTTCCCAAGAAAGATCATGGCAGATAGTGAGACCCAAAAGCTTGAGCGACAGAATTTCTTGGAGAGGATTGTTGAGAAAGTAGATGGGAGGGTTGTCCAGTCGATCTTTTCGGAGAGACACAGTAAGAATATGAGATTTGTCAGGATTGAAAGACATGTTGCACTTGTTTGACCAGTCTGTGATTTTGTCCAAGTCTTCAGAGAGTGAGGAGGCTGCAGACTGCCGATCTGAGGGAAGAGGGATGGAGCGGCAGAGAGTGGAGTCATCAGCAAAGAGACAGAGAGGATTTTCAAGAGATTTAGAGAGATCATTGAAGAAGACCAGAAAAAGCACAGGGCCCAGAACACTGCCTTGGGGAACTCCAGCCTGAACAGGAAGAGGAGATGAGAGAAACCCATTCAGGGCCACACATTGACGAGGACTAGAGAGGAGGTCGGCCAGCCATGCATGGAGATTTCCATGGATACCAAAGGAGGAGAGTTTGGTGAGCAGAGCGGGGTGCCAGACCGTATCGAAGGCACGTGTTATGTCGAGGGAGACAGCTCTAATTTCCTGTTTGGCATTGAGGACCTCCATCCATTGTTGAGACAGCAGAAGCAGCATGTCCAGAGTAGAGTGACCTGGTCTGAAACCAAATTGATGATCAGAGATCAAGCCATTGGAGAAGAGGAAAGATTTCATATCCGAAGCAATGATGGATTCCATGACTTTGCTGATAATTGGGAGAAGGCTGATTGGTCTATAGTTGCTAGGATCTGTTTTTGCACCTTTTTGTGCAAAGCGGTGATGTTGGCTGATTTCCAAGCAGATGGCAGTTGACCTTGAGCAAAAGAGAGGGTGAAGAGAACAGAGAGAGGGTGAGATAGAGCGGCAGAGCAGGATTTTAGAACCCGTGGGTATTTCCCCTTCAGACCTTTTGTCTCCATACATTCCTTCCACTTGTTCAGCTTTTCCTTCAGTCCATCCATACTTTCCGCAATCAACACCAGATCATCTGCATCCAACAACTCCCACGGTAAACCCTCCTTTACGTTCTGAGCCAGCACCTCCATCACAGCAACAAATAGTAGTGGACTTAGTACCGACCCCTGATGCACTCCCACCTTCACCACTGTTCCCGTCCTTCGTCCTTACAGCTGTGCGTGCTCTTTTGTACATTGCCATCACTACTCTGATCAACCATTCCTCCACTTCTAACTTCCTCAATGCCCATGTCAATACTTCACGTGGAACCCTATTGAATGCTTTCTCCAGATCAACAAACCCAAGAAACAACTTCTTCCTCTTCTCTATGTACTTCTCCTCCAACTGCCTCAAAATAAAGAGCGCGTCTGTCCTTCCTCTTCCTGGCATAAATCCAAACTGCATTTCGTCGATCTTCACCTTCTTCCTTATCCTCCTATCCAACACCCTTTCCAATACCTTCATTCCATGCTCCAATAACTTTATCGCTCGGTACAAGCCACACTCCAGAGGATCACCTTTCCCCTTGTATAGAGGGACGAGGGTAATCAGTTCCCAATCCACCGGAATCCGGCCTTCTTTCACCACCAGATTACAGATCTCTGTCACTCTCTTCACACCCCAACTTCCTGCTGCCTTCAACATATCTCCCACAACTCCCGTCGGCCCGACCGCTTTTCTACTCTTCATTGCTTTTATCGCTTCCTCAACTTCCTCCTCAGTTATCTTCTCTGTCGGTCCTAAAACTGGGTTACTCTCTATGTTGCCATCCCATTCATTCTCCGTATGCAACAGCATTTCCATATATCTTTTCCATCTTCCTTTAATTCCATCTGGGTCCACAACGATTTGTCCCACTTCATCCTTCAAGCAACTCACCCCCATCACATCACACCTCTCTTTCGCTATCTGCTTTGCAATCCTGAATACCGCTCTCTGACCCTCCTCCGAATCCAAGCGTTCTCCGAACATTTTCCTACATGCCTCCTGCGCCTTTGCTACCTCTTTCTTTGCAGCCTTCTTGGCTGCCTTATAACTTTCATGCTCTGCTTTTCTGCTCCCGTACCCTTTGCCTTCTGCCACTCCTTGAACTTCTTCCTCTTCTCATCAATCCTCTTTCCAACTTCATCATCCCACCACCATGTTTCCGAGTGCCTCGGTGGTCCTTTTGTCCATCCACATACCTCACCAACGGCTCCCAACAGACTATCTTTCATTGACATTCAACCACGGTCAAGCTCAACCACATCATCCTCTACCCTACTCAGCCTCTCTTTTAATGCCTCCCGCACTGTCACCTCTTTCAACCTCCACACCTTCATTCTCGGTTGGTACTTCACCCGCCGAGCTCTCCTCGCACATTTCACCCTTATGTCGCAGACAACCAAGTGGTGCTGTGAAACAGCCTCCTCCCCCGGGATCACCTGTGTGTCCCGGAGGTTTCCCCTATCTCGCCTACGCACCATCAGGTAGTAAACGGTTGTGCATCCACTGATATATATATATATATATATATAATATATATATATATATATATATATATATATATATATATATATATATATATATACTGCCTTCAACATATCTGCCCAACATATATACTGCCCCAGGGACAGGTTGACGGTGTTGCCCAAGGGACAGGGGAGGGGGTTGCCCAAGGGATGGGGGAGGGGGGTTGCCCAAGGGATGGGGGAGGGGGGTTGCCCAAGGGATGGGGGAGGGGGTTGCCCAAGGGATGGGGGAGGGGGTTGCCCAAGGGATGGGGGAGGGGGTTGCCCAAGGGACAGGGGAGGGGGTCGCTCAAGGGACAGGGGAGGTGGTTGCCCAAGGGACAGGGGGAGGTGGTTGCCCAAGGGATGGGGGAGGGGGTTGTCCAAGGAGTGGGGGAAGGGGGTTGCCCAAGGGGCAGGGCAGGGGGTTGCCCAAGAGGCAGGGGTGGGGGTTGCCCAAGGGGCAGGGGAGGGTGTTGCCCAAGGGTCAGGGGAGGGTATTGCATCTGGGGTCGGGGAGGGGGGGACTAATGTGTTTGTGTGTGTGACAGCCCCCCACCCTGTAGAAGGTAAATGGAGGGAGTTGGAGGGAAAGGAGAACATGGAGGGAGGGGTAGATCAGGACCTGGATGTGGCTTCGCTGGGTGTCGGGCCCACTGCGGTGGGAGGGGAGGAAGCACAAAGAATGGTGGCTCCGGTAGCGGGGTCAGAAGAAATATCCTCGGTGCCAGAAACCCCGCTGCCGGAGGCTGGAAGTGATGGCTCCTCCTCCGGCTATGAACAAAGCGATCCCGGACAATGGATGGAGAAAAAGCGTCGAAGGAGGGGCCAGGACAAAGGGAAAGCTCCTCTGGGCAAAGCCCCACAGGGAAAGAACACAAGAATGTCAAAGAAGGAAACCCCTGTGGGGCGCAGAGCCCCCCGTGCATTAAGCGACCCATCCAGGCCTGGGGGATCGCCTGCTCGTGGTAGGGGTGGGGTGCAGTCGGGGTTGGCCGCAGCAGGTCTCCGGGGGAGGGCCCAAATGCAGTCTTCCCCTGAACGCTCACGTTCCCGTTCCCCCGTGAGTCGTTCCCCACCCGTTGACCTCACCCCTCCTCCGGGGGCAGCTGTGGCCATGGGCCTCAAGGAGGGTTTGCTCGCGGAGGACTGGTGGCTTTCTTCCCCGGATGGCGGGCGAGGGGGGTAATTTATTTGACCCCCGAGGAGGAGGACCTCGCCCTGCTACCCGGGGAGAATGTCTGCATAGACGGGGACTGGCTCCCGGGCACCCTCGTGGCTCCCGGCTGCGGGAAGAACCGCAGGGGGAGGAAGAATGGTCGCCCGTCGTGTCTTGGCAAGGAGGGAGGAGCTTCATAAGTCCTATGACTCCCCTTTCGTGGTTTGCACTATGGTTGGTGATTAATACACTAACACCTATGAGCTTTAAATTAACGTGTTTAAATGTACGGGTAGTCCGTACCACGGTCTGGAGGATCGCTATTTTTGAAGAGCTGCGCAATTTTGAATGGGATGTCTGCCTGTTGCAGGAATGCCATATTCCGCACGGTGAGTATGGATACCTCCGTGCAAATTGGCGGTACGGAGAGTCGTATTGGTCCGGAAGCAACACTAACAGGGCGGCAGGATTAGGGTTCCTTATTAAGAGCCCGAATGTCGAGGTCCTTAGTTTAGAAGAAATTATTCCGGGGCGATTGGCCGTGCTCAGGGTGGTGGTGTCCTCGACCCCACTGACCTTGGTCAATGTGTACGCTCCAACGACTGGGGAAGAAAGAGTGGAGCTCCTGCGCCAGTTGAGGCCCCTCCTCTCCACCTCTGGCCCCGTGATCGTCGGGGGACATTTTAATATAAGTTTGGACAGGTTGCCCCTGGGGCCATCGGCACGGGCCCTTAAAGGGCTTGTTCAGGATTTTAGGTTGAGGGACACGGGTGCGGAAAGGAATGAGGTCACCCGGACCGATGCGGCTGGTACCAGTCGGGTTAGGATTGATTACATCTTTTTGACACCAAATTTTGGCGACCCGGACCTGGTACTTCACGCGGGGGCATTTTCAGATCACTGTCGTTTGTCTCTGGGTATTGAATTAAATGGGGTGCGTCCCCGGCGCTCTGAACTCTGGAAGCTTTACTGTCGCCTTTTGCAGGATGACAGTTTAGTGCATTCCTACGTTCGGAAGTATAGGGAGTGGGAAACGGTTAGGTGCCTCTTCCCTACCTCGGCAGCCTGGTGGGAGGAGGTGAAACGTAGGACCATGGGGTTTTTCCGTACGGCCAGGCGAATGAGGGCCGCGGGGAAACGAGAGCGTTTGAAGTGCATGCAGGAGTACCTCCAGCGCCTGCATAAGAAACTTTGCGAAAGGAGGGACGTGTCGGAAAAGATCTGCCGGGTGAAGGGGAGGATTTTTTGCCTCCTCGAAGCCAGGGCGAGGGGCGTCATCTTCCGGAGCAAGGTGCAGGCATTGGAGCGGAACGAAAAGTGTACCAGATTTTTCTTACAACGATGTGCCAGGCAGAGGGGCGGTTTGGCCCAGGTTAATGTGGGGGGAGGCCGTGTTTCGGATCCGGACCAAATTACTGAAGCAGTGGAGGACTATTACTCCAGGCTTTTTGAAAAACGACCGGTTGACCAAATCCAGATGGCCGACGTTCTCGACCATCTGAGGAATCATTTGAGCCCCGAACAGCGGGAGCGGTTGGAGGAGCCGGTGAGCCTGGAGGAATTGACCTCCGCTGTTAGGGATTTGGCCGCGAATAAAACCCCGGGTGACGACGGCCTGCCCGGGGAGTTTTATCGCCACCTTTGGCACGTCCTTGGCGAGGACTATCTGCAGGTAGTGAGGGAGCTAGCCACCTCTGCGAGGTTTCCAGATTCCATGCGCCGGGGCATCGTGAACCTCGTGCACATGAAGGGTGATCGGGAGGATCTGTCCAACTGGCGCCCGATCACTTTGTTGAATGTTGACTACAAGATACTAACAAAGGTGCTGTCTAAGAGGGTGCACGGTGTCATGGTGGACCTCGTGCACCCGGATCAGACTTGTGCTGTTCCGGGACACAGAGTGTCCGACAGCCTGGGCCTTGTTCGAGAGGCGAACCAGCTAGCGGAGGAGAGAGGCCTCCCACTGAGCATAGTCAGTTTGGACCAGGAGAAGGCTTTCGACAGAGTGTCACATGAATACATGATGCCCGTTTTGGACCGTTTTGGCTTTGGGCCAAATTTGATGCATTGGGTGGACCTGATGTATAGGGACGTTGAAGCCCGTGTTTTGGTCAATGGACACCTCTCGGGAGCCTTCCCAGTCGCTTCTGGGGTCAGGCAGGGCTGCCCAATGTCACCAGTCCTTTTTGTCCTTTGTATTGAACCGTTTGCTTGTGCACTGCGAACGGACCCATCTTTTCCTGCGTTGTGGATTCCCGGAACCCATGGGGAGCGCCTAAAGGTGAGTCTGTACAGTGTACATGGACGACGTGTCGGTGTTTGTCACCGATGCAGTCGCCATGTGCAGACTGGTGGGTCTCTGCGAGCGTTTTGGGTTGGCCTCCTCTTCTAAAATCAATCCTCAGAAGAGTGAGGTCATGCACTTTGGTTGGCACAGGACGGGCTCCAGCCCCCCTTGCCCGTACACGGAGCGGAGAGATCGATTAAAGATCCTCGGGGTCTGCTTTGACCCAGGCGGCGAGGCCGCTGAGAACTGGCGAACGGTCATTGGGGGATTGGAATTGGAGGTCGCTTCTTGGCGGTCTCGTCACCTAACCATGGAGGGGCGAAATTTAGTGATCAAGAATGTTTTGATTGGTAAGTTGTTGTATTTGGCGAGAATCTCCCCACCTCCTCCTGCGGTGGGACGGGCTCTGGAGAGATTAATCTTCACTTTCTTCTGGGGTACCCGAGCAGAGCGCAGGAGTAGGAGGGTAGTAAAGATGAGCCCGTCCTTGGGTGGGAATGGTGTCCCCTGCCCGGTGTTTGTATGTATGTCTGCATTTGCGTGTACTCTAATGGAGTTATTTGTGTCCGAGGACCCGGGTCGCCTGCTGGCGCGGGATTTTTTGTTCTTTTTTCTGGGGCAGTCCATCGTGCGGTTGGAAGGGCGGTCCCTCCCGCTGTCTCGGCCTTTTTCTGGGTCGTGTCCGGGGCATTTCCGGATGTTTGAGGGGTTCACCCGGGAGCAGGGCCTGTTGACCTGCCGGGCCATTGGTTGGCAGTTGTCGCAGGTCCTGGATCACTTGCGCCCAAGGGAGGTGCTGCGGGAGGTGCGTATCCTTCGCAGAAGGCCTCTCACAGAACGTACGGCGAGAAAGGTTTGGGAGAACGTTTTGGCTCGCTGTCTCGCCAACGACCAGAAGGACGTCGCGTGGCAAGCCGCCCATGAGTGTCTTCCGGTCTGGGTGTTTCAGTTCCAGAGGGACCTGAACATGTCGGTCCAGTGTCCCCGACCCCGATGCACAGGGGACGAAACCGTCAGGCATGTCCTTTGGGACTGCCCTGTCGCTGAGGGGGTCTGGTTGCTTGCGGCTGGCCTCCTCGAATGCTATGTGCCTTGGCTGGTGATGGTCAGACGGGACGTCTTTGCGTTCAGCAGGCTCCTACCACAACCAGTGCCTGTCCGCAAGTGGAGGCAGGCCTGGAGAACGGTCTGTATAATCAAGACCGTCTTGTGGCGAGCGAGAACCAGAGGTTTCCATACCAGGGTGTGGTTGGATCCTGGGCAGATATGGGGCATGGCCCAATCCTGCCTCCAAAGGTACAGGCTTGGCGACAGCCTGCGGGCGATGGGGCGGGGTGCTGGCCGCAACAATGCGTCAGGTGTGTCGTAAAGCCCTCCCTGGAGTGGAGAATACGGCCGGGCTTTTCCGTGGTGAAGGGGGGGGGGGGGTCCCGTGGGAGGTTACTTCCAAATGTGCGGGCGACAGTCATGTGCAGCCGTAGTCCCTGACCGAGCTTGCCGCCCGGGCTTGGAAAGGTTGGGGGTGCTCCGGCAGGTGTGCTTGCGGGCCCTGTCGGGCGGTGATTCTTATTGGGACACTCTCGCCTCGTGGGCAGCTCAGGGAGCCGGTGCCTTCCTTGTGGTGCATCTTCCGGGTGGGCCCTCCTGGGCGCGGCCTGGGGAGGGTGGGGGCAGTTGGGTTTCCTTTTGTTTGATCTTGATTTTGCCTTGGTTTGATTTTTATTTTCTTTCATTATTATTTCCAGAGGTGGGTCGAGTCCTCAACGTGTTTGTGGCTGCATGTTCCCGGCTGCGGTTAGCAGCCGGTTGTTGATTTCGGTATGCAAAGGAAAAAAGGCCCTTTGATCCTTATTGTTTTAAGGTGTCCCTTCCTTGGTTGTTTTTGGGGGGGGTGGGAGGGGGGATAGGGTCTTCTTTCCTTTCTCCCTCCCCTTTGGTTAGTTAGAGTTAGGTGTCTGCTGCTTGGGGTGGGAGAGGGTTTTTTGGGGGGTTTGGGATAGGGATGATGGACTTTGGTTTTTATGATTCATGGTTTATTGAGTTTGATTTGATTTTCATCTTGGTTTTTGAACCTTGTTTTCTTTCGTTTCTTGATCTTTGGTTTGCTTTCTCTCTTTGATTTCCTATTTATTGTTTGAATTCTTGTTTCTTGGTTTTTGATTTCTTGGCTTTTGATTTTCCTGGGTTCTTGTGTGGTGGTGATGGTGATGGGTTTATTGAATGACTTTTGAGCGTGTTTTTTTACCTTTTTTATAATAAAAAAGGCCTCGGCCATAAAAGAGGTGGTGTTGTTGTTGTTGTTCGCACTGGCTGGGGGTGGGGGTATGTACGCATCCAGGTGCAGTTGCTGCATGTGGATGTGCATGTGCCCCTGCTGGCCCACCTTAGCTGACCGTATCGAGGCTGAAGGGCCGAAACAGGATGATGCTGAGGACCTCGACTGAGGACCCGGTCAGTGCGGCACACTTGTGACCAGGTGTGTTTTGAACTTATGTTTATATACATATATATATATATATATATATATATATATATATATATATATATATATATATATATATATATATATTGTTATGGATCTCAGAGACAGCACTCCCCTTAGCAAGGGGGGGTTAATCCCCTTGGCCTGTGAAGCTGGCCGTCTCTGGTCCTGGTACTTGTGACGCTCTTTTGCGGGGTGGAATTGATCAGGGTTATTGGTCAAGGTGTTCTCCCGAATATCTTTACCAATCCCACCGCAAAACAGGGAGACAAGTACCGCTCGAACCACGGACAAGATGGTATTTGCTGAGCGGTTTAGCAATCCGCGGCTCGAGCCGTTAACAATTGACTAACCCGATTCCGGGCGTTGGCCAAATCGTGCCACAAGTATTCAATTGGAGACAGGACGAAAGCGATCAGGGGAAAGAAGAAACCAAAGGTAAGAAGTAACAGGCATTTATTAATTATTTACAAAACCAAAGAACCAAAGAAGAAACGAAAGCAATATACAGAAGAAGAAGAAGAAGAAGAAGAAGACACAGGGCAAACCTTAAAACAATCTTATATTACTCCCCAGGACAACAAGCAGGACGCAAAAATAGACTTACACAACAAGGGAATAGCAGGCAGGAACGACTGGAAGAAGGGATGAGAAGGCCCAGGCAGACGGTAGGCGTCGAGGTCCAGCTCCAGGAGTCGACTCCCGTCGTGGCGGGAAACCCTGGCAGGCAGCGAGCGCGTATCGTTCACCGCGAGCGGACATTGCATACAGCGATGGGATTGGGATGCTCCGTCTTCTTACGCATCTCTCCCTTGTTCATTCCTCATTCATCTCCCAACCGTGCCTTCTCTCCGACTCTGGATCACGTCTCTCTCTGCCTTCTTTGTAAAAAGGCTCCGCGCTCGTCCTTATATTACGCGTGTTCACTCAATGCGCGCTTCATGGAGCCACGCCCGCCATGGTCTTTCGTCAGCCCTGGTTGGCTTGTTGGGGCTCGCTGGCCCCGCCTCGGGTGGTGCGTCGGCGTGCCACGCCCGTGATCTGGCGGCTCCGCCCCCTTCTTTCTCGGCTTGACCGCATGGCTTATGGCGGCGTGGTGCCAACCCGAATCAAGGCAAGGAGCAGCGAACGCTGCTGGCAAACGAAGTACTGGGGCCTATCTTATTTGATTAATGCAACACAGATTCAACTACTGGGAACAGATCCTTAACTGAAACACATAATAATGAAATAACTACGAAGAGGTCCTATGGTTCGCTACGTGTTGTTCATGGACTAACTAGGGGGCGGTCTTTCACAAACCAATTGATGGGGATATTTACAGGGGAACATTTATAAGGGAAACATTTACTAAAATTTACTTGTGAAGGTTCTAAAAACCGTAACAATATATACAGTCATGTGAAAAACTAAGTACACCCCATGTAAAGTTTTGACTTTTTCAACATATTTCAACATACAGCTATTTGATCTTCATTTCAACAATATTGATAGATAAAGGTGATATAATATAACAAATATCATAAAACATTTACATTTTGTAGTCCATTGTATAATTTAAATAAACATAAATGCAAATTTCACATGTGGAAAATGTAAGTACTGATTTCAATGATCAAATTGAACAAAACAAAGTTGCACCTATTGCTTTAGAAACAGTTGTGAGTACAAAGAAAAACGCGACGCCCCCTACTGTACCATGCGAAACGCGATGGCTCTTCCTGACTTCCTGGCATAGTACGTGTTGACGTCATACGTTCCAGGCGTGCATCAAATTCAAAGTGTCCGTTAACTTAATTATTTTCACATTTCAACGGTGGACTCACAGTATTCTGGCTCCCCGAGCAAAATGAGGCACATTATGCATGCAGTTTGTAAAATTACTGCTTCATTCGTTAGACCGAATGCTGTGACGTCATCTCACGCAATCTCATGTGATCCTAACGCACAGGGCGTTCCCAAAACACATAACCAAACACATGGAGCTCTATTTTTTCCTCCATCATAACAATGACTTCTTTTTTAATATCTTCTTCCTCTTCTGTTACCCTCGTTATTTCCTGGTGTGCCTCTTCACTCCATCTTTATGGCTCCCAGTTTCCCCATGGTTTCCCTCTGTGTATTTTAAAAATCTAACAAATGATGCTATGGTGGAATACGGACTTGGAAATATGTAATAAGTAATATAATAATAAGTCCATGAGGGGTGATTCGACTTATGACCACTTCGACTTGCTTGGCGGAACGTAACCCTGTCGTAAGTCGAGGAGAGTCTATTTGTTTTGTTATTCGAAGCGGCCTTGGACAAACGCCACAATAAAGCTAACTTAACATTGATATACAACTCAACACGCATCCCCATTGGCGGCAATGGTGGGGAAAACCCGCTCGGGAGAGAAAACCCCCTTGTGGGAGGGGTGTAAATGAATGCGTTACAACCTTCATTGTGTATCCCTTAATCATCCTGTTTGGTTGAGATTGGATGAGTAATGACGGAATGTATCACGGTCAAAAAATCATCAGACAGACACCAAATTGCGTATTTTACTATAATTAACAAAACTATTGTTTGCAAATGTATGTGGGAAATAATATAGGTGTAGGCGGGTTCTACACACCCTCACCTGGTGTGATTATTGGACGGGTATGATGAGAGTGCCGGAGCACAAGGAGCACACAGTGCGACACAAATAACAACTTGTAAACTTTAGTTAGGAGATTTCATCCTAAAATATAGAAAGGCACCACAAACTATTTCAATCACCTAGGGATGAGGGTCAGGTCTGACATTTGGACAATTTAAGTGGTCTTTACCAGCAATAAATATAAGCAATGTGTGTCAGGTATAACAGATACACTTCGAAGGGTGGGTACGGATATGGAGGATCAGTTGGGGCACCATCATGTGCCCACGATAGATGGTGAGACCCACGTCATCTTACTATAATTCACCAAATGTCCCTCTGTCCATTCGAAGGTACCGCAAAAACGGCTGAACCGATCGCAACGATATTTTGGGTGGGTATTCCTGGGACCCCTGGGAGTAAAATAGGCTATATTGTTTTTCCAATTTTTCAAAGTTTTCAAATTTTCTAGTTTTTCCAAACACGATGGAATCATATTTACCGATATGAACAGTGATGTGGCTTTTGTTGTAATTCTACAAATACTGTTTATTCTACGTACTAGGAGAGAGTAGATTGACTCCTGACAAACTCTTCCTATATAAACGTGCGGCTCCGAAGTAACATGGCAGCGTGTGCAAAGGGACTGAGAAACAGGTGTAGCGGCTGCTTCCGTGTTACAGATTCGGCGCGCACTCTTCACACATAAACGTGCGACTGAGAAAGACGTGTGGTGGCCACTTCCGTTTTGCAGAATTCAATCTTTTTTCAAAATGGGCGCTATGTACTGTTTAGATTTTGACGATTTGTGTGTGATATGATTCAACGGATGTTTATATGAATCGTTTAAAATAAAAAAGCCTTCTGATATTTTGCCTTTTCAATTGGGTTTCCCAATTGAAGCCCGCCCGTAAGGCTGGTACCGTTGCTAGGAACTCATAATACATATCTTTGGCATAAAAACGTTTCGACAGCAATACAAGTCAAGAATCACTGATCGACTTCCAAAACGTGCGACAAGTCACTCGTCATTGACTGCGGTCCAGTCAAATAACTTTGCACTTTTAAGTGGCTTTGCAGAAATCCCATAAAAAATCGACAATAATTATGCCTAACTGTGATGACAAAGCACAGGCCGTTCAAGGCAATGGTAGATAAAATAGAGCAAATCATGTAGTGCACCATTTTCTAACAGAGACAGGTAAAGAATAGGCACCTTAAACACGAGATACAGTAATTGTTAAGCTCGTGCCTTAATGTTTGTTAAACAGTCTTCGTCCCGAAGGACTCCTGCCCGCAAGATTTGGGGTGGGAGGCGCTCAATTAGAATGTTACATCTTTACGCAGCCATTTCGAAATTCTTAGATTAAATAAAGAATCCCTTAAATGATAATGCACAGTGTGGTACAGGAATGAAACATGGAATATTGAAAAATAATTTAATTTTCAGGTTTTCAATTTAGATTTTGGCCGGACCGTGTCTCCTTCGGGCCATTGCAAATGAGTCGTGTTGCTAATGACCCGTGTGTTACCCCCATAGACCAGAACAGAGGAAGACATGCAAATGTATTCTAATGGTGGCTGTTCTGCATTTCCATCGGAAACGGTGTAAATTCCATGATCCTGGCGAATTTTTCAGCAACGTTTACTCATAGTGTACAGGGTGCGTCATACATCGCGTTACCCACATATATATTATGCATCCGCTCCCTACAGGTCCAGGTGGATCAACTTATTATCTTTATGATTATTAACACCACAGCAGAGGAGCCACCCTACGGGTGATGTTGTTTTAAGAGTGCAACACGTTCTTCTGACACATCCCTCTATTTGGGTGGTGTATAGGCAACAGACTGCTGCCTCGATCTCTCCCAAAATATATATAAGTAACCCGGATTACGTATATGAAGCGAAAACATGGTACTGCTTATCTGCAAAAATAATACATTGTGGTTATATAGATTAGATAATTTCAATTGCACTGAACCTCTACCAAAAGGAAGAAAATGCCAAGAATGAGTGAAGTTGTTTTTCAAAACTTGATGGAGTCAAATGAACTTGTAAAAACACAACTTCAGGATGCCCTCATTCATTCCTAAAAGTTTTATTTCAGCTTCCAAGATCAAATCCTCTCATACATACACTTGCTCCATTATATATAGATGTCCATTTTATATGTATGTCACCCAACAGATGACCTCAAGCAGGATGTACGGAAAACCTTTTCAACTATCTCCCAAAACAAAAAGATGTTGCATTCAATAGCAAAGAGATCATGGAGATGCATCGAACTTTGCTATGAAAACAATGGTGCACACACTGACGTTCTTCACACGTAAAATGCCATTATGTGTATGCAAGCGTCATGGAATATTAATACTGTCAATACAGTTATATACCTACATACACTGCACATATATATATATATATATATATATATATACAGTCGTGGCCAAAAAATTTGGCACTCTTTGGCACATTTTTGGCACATGGCACATTTTTTTTCAACTAACATTTTCTCGAAAAATAAGTTGAAATTCACAAAAGTATTTGGTCTCCACAATTCTTTATTTCACTGTTAATATAACTTTGTTTTTGATTCAGAACTAAATATATCCTTTTAAATCAGAAAATAAAAAGAAATGGCATTGACAAAATTATTGACACCATAGACTTAATATTTGGTAGCACAGCCTTTGGACAAAATAACTGCACCACAAGAGCTTCATATAGCCATGAATGAGCTTTGTACATCTCTCCACTGGCAGATTGTCCCACTCTTCTTGTGCAAACTGCTCCAGTTCTCCCATATTTAAAGGGTGCCTTCTCCCAAATGCTGTTTTAAGATCTCACCACAGGTGTTCAATGGGATTTTGATCTGGACTCATTGGTTTTCACTTCAGAACAGTGAAGCGTTTTGTCTTTAACCATTCCTGCGTGCTTTTTGAAGTGTGTTTGGGGTAATTGCCCTGCTGAAAGACCAATGGCCTTCGAGGGAGACCCATCTTTCTGAAACTGGGTTGAACATTGCACTTCAAAATGCCTTGGTAATCTCCTGATTTTTTTATTATTTTTATTTTGTATACTGAATCGAGGCTCGTGAAAGAGCTAACATTTATTTCACAAACAAATCAACCAGACAAACAAAATATACAAAAAGAGGGAGCAGAAGACAAGATGGGGAGAGAAGGGGAAGCACACAACCACAACGTTTGAGAGCAGGGAGAAGTGTGGGAGGGAGAGGGCTTGGGGGCAGGAAGCGTGGGAAGGGGAGGGGGGGGGGGGCGGGAAGAGGTATAAAACACAAGGGGACCGAAATTAGCGGGGGTAGAAAAGATCAAGGTTTTGGATGGGGGAGGATAAGAGATGGTGGTGAACAGCTGTTTTAAAGACCTGGAGGGTGGAGTGGGATTGAAGAGAGTGAGGGAGTTTGTTCCAGAGGCGGGAGAAAAGAGGAATGAAGGAGTGAAGGTGAGCAGAAAGTCTTGATTTTGGCAGTTTAACCATAAGAGGGTTGCAGGCAGATCTTGTGCGACCTGTAGGAATATTTGGGGGACAGAGCCCAGAGAGGGCTGGGGGGGCAAGGCCAGAGAGGAGTCGGTAGAAGACGGAAAGACCACCAACCTGCCTGCGGTGAGTGAGTGAAAGGCCCTTGGAGTTAGCTTCATCGCGGGAGATTCCAATGATTCTGAATGCTTTGGTTTCAACAGCGTGAAGACGGGCTAGGTGTGAGGCAGGAGCACCAGACCAGAGGGGAGAGCAGTATTCCATAGAGCTGCGGATGAAAGCCTTGTATGTGGTGAGGAGCTCAGGTGTGCCAAGGAAGGACTTCGCACGACGGAGGATGCCCAGTCGGCGACTGGCTTTGGAGGCCAGATTTGAAATGTGGTTTTCCCAGGAAAGATCATGGCAGATAGTGAGACCCAAAAGCTTGAGTGACAGAACTTCTTGGAGAGGATTATTCATAAAGTGGATGGGAGGGTTTTCCAGTCGGTCTTTTCGGAGAGACATCGTAAGAGTGTGAGATTTATCAGGATTGAAAGACATGTTCCATTTGTTTGCCCAGTCTGTGATTTTGTCCAGGTCTGCAGAGCGTGAGGAGGCTGCAGACTGCCGATCTGAGGGATGAGGAATGGAGCGACAGAGAGTAGAGTCGTCAGCAAAGAGATAGAGAGGATTTTCAAGAGAGTCAGAGAGATCATTGATGAAGACCAGAAAAAGCACAGGGCCCAGAACACTACCTTGGGGAACTCCAGCCTGAACAGGAAGAGGAGATGAGAGAAACCCATTCAGGGCCACACGTTGACTACGACCAGAGAGGAAGTCCACCAGCCATGCTTGGAGATTTCCATGGATACCAAAGGAGGAGAGTTTGGTGAGCAGAGCAGGGTGCCAGACCGTATTGAAGGCACGTGAAATGTCAAGGGAGACAGCTCTAATTTCCTGTTTGGTGTTGAGGACCTCCATCCATTGTTGAGAAAGCAGAAGCAGCAAGTCCAGAGTAGAGTGACCAGGTCTGAAACCAAATTGATGATCAGAGATCAAGCCATTGGAGAAGAGGAAAGATTTCATATCTGAAGCAATGATGGATTCCATGACTTTGCTGATAATTGGGAGAAGGCTGATTGGTCTGTAGTTGCTGGGATCTGTTTTTGCACCTTTTTTGTGCAAAGCAGTGATGTTGGCTGATTTCCAAGCAGATGGCAGATGACCTTGAGCAAAAGAGAGGGTGAAGAGAACAGAAAGAGGGATTGAAAGAGTGGAAGAACATGCTTTTAGGACCCGTGGGCTGATGCCGTCAGGACCAGTTGCAGAATCAGAGTCGAGGGTTGACAGAAACTTTTCCACCTTGTCAGGAGGAAAGGACACAGAGTCCAGGAGCAGCTGGGTACGACTGGGTACGGTGGGTACAGAGAGGGATGGGTTTGGGACACAAGATTTAGAGGCAAACACAGAGTTGAGGCATTCAGCTTTTTCACGTGCGGAGTCAGCCGTTAGGCCATTTGAGGTGAGGGAGGGGATGGAGGGGGAACAAACACCAGAAACAGATTTGACCAGACACCACCAGGATTTGGAAGAGGGAGACAGATAAGAGAGTTCGGTCTTGAGAACGGTGAGATATTGTTTCCTGGCTCTCCTGAGGGTGGACACACACTTGTTTCGGGCTTTGTGAAAGGAAATGAGATTTCCTTCCGTTGGATTTGCTTTCCAGGAGACGAAAGCAAGTTGTTTCAGGGCAACAGCCTCACCACAAGAATCCGTGTACCATGGACGGGAGGAAGGGTATGACAACTGAAGACGAGATGGGATAAATCTGTGCATGAGAGAGAGCAATTTACTTTGAAAGAATTCCCAGGATGAGTTGATGTCAGAGGCGGTAGAGATGGGAGACCAGTCCAGGTGATTGATGGCTGCTTGAAGACTGTGCCAGTTGGCCTGAGTGAAATGCCAGACTCGCCGACGCTGAGGAGGCTCTCTGAGAATGGTCAGAGAGATGTCCACTTTGACAAGCACATGATCAGATGAGCCGATTGGACAGAAGAAGAGCAGCAGACATTTTCAGGGAAGTTTGTCATAACCAAATCCAGAAGAGAAGATGCTCCGTTGACTGAGATCCGGGTCGGGAATTTGACAGATTGTGTCAGTCCCAGTGAGTCGCAGAAGTCCTTTGCTGAAGAGCCATGGCTGGTGAGAGAGGTACCCACACCCAGCCAACTGGCATGGTGACAATTGAAATCACCACATATGAGGAAGAGAGAGTTGGGATGGGTAGATAGAAGTTGGTCCATATTATCAGACAGCGAGATGTAGATGGAGTCATCGCTGTTTTGTGGACGGTACAACACACACATGAACAAAAGGTGGGAGCGAAGGGGAAGCCGTAGCCAAAGGTATTCCTGGGGGTGAGGTGGAGAGAGGGCAGTGGAGGGCGAGTGAGGAAGAGAGTTTTTTTATAAAGATAGCAACCCCACCTCCAGGACGAGGCTCAGGTCTATCATACCGGAGGAGGGAGTAACCTGGGAGAGATACCAAGGCATCAGAGACATCATGAAGGAGGAAAGTTTCTGTTAAGCAGATCACATCTGGTTTGTCAGAAGAAACCTGTATGGAGAGATCAGTCAAGTTTGAGCGAAGGCCCCGGATGTTTGAGGTCCATACCGTTAATGAAGAGGAAGGGGGAGCATCGGGTCCAGAACAGGGGGGGATGGGTAGGGTACGATGTGGAAGAGGGGGAAGAGGTAGGGAGAGCTGTTGAAGGTGTATCAAAGATTTCAGAGATTTCAGAATAGCTTGGAGAAAGGGAAGAATGGGGCGGACAAAAGGTTTGATGGAGATTGGGTGAGGCACAGTGAGGTGTTATTTGAGGAGGGGGAAGAGCGAGGCAGAAGGTTGGGGGAGATGAAGGTGAAAGTTGGAAGGGGGAAGAAGCAGGGAGGATGCTTTGAGGAGGAGGGGTGAGAGGGGAGTCTAGGAGGGGAGGAGCGAGGGAGAGTCTCAGAGGGGAAGGGTGTGGGGGGAGTTTAAGAGGGAGGGGAGGGAAGGGGCAAAGGGGGAGATTTGAAAGGGATGGGTGATGGGGAGGATTTGGAGGGGAGGGGTGAGATTGGATTTTGAAAAGTGTACGATTCATGGGAAACGAACATTTTTTGCAAAATGAGTTTGAGACCTTCGAGTCAAAAATACGTTTGAGGACACTGAAGGAGGGGTGGAGTTCTGGATAGTTTAGGGAATGTAGAAAGGAGGAACTGTAAGAGATGGTATTATATATCTATTTTTTGGAATGAATAGATTTGGTGAGCAAGACGAAAGCATCCTTTTGTAGGAAAAGAAGAAAAGGTTGTTTTAATATATGAGAGAAAATAGTTGTTCAGGGGAGAGATTATACATTTCTAACCACGTGATCGCGTGATCGCGAACGAAGAACGAACGAACAAAAAAGAACAACAAATAAACGAATAAGACCTGGGAAGGAAATATTGTTTTGGGTTTGTTTTTGTTTTTGAGTAGAGATATTAAACAAGGAGGTATGGGGTGAACGACTGGGACGAAACAGAGAACGAAAATAATTGCAGCACATTCGACGAATCGCTGAGAGAAAAACAAAACCACAAGGTCGGAGACGGTACGGTAGCCTAAGCCTACGAGTACTAGGCCGCAGAATACTCGATACGCATTAACCGACGATTGTGTATACATGTACGAAAAATTAGCACCGAAAATTTTCCAAAAGATACGCTCTAGGTACATACACCGAAAGATAGATACAGTCTCGACAAAAACACAATTGAGAAAGATCACTTAGCTTCCAAAGCGTGAGCGCATGGAACAGCTTCGAAAAGACGTGACCTCGCCGTGATCTCACGAGATCTCGCGATTTCATGATGCCATCCACACATTCAAGGCACCCAGTGCCAAAGGCAGCATAGCAACCCCAAAACATCACTGAACCTCCTCCATGTTTGACTGTAGAGAAGGTGTTCTTTTCTTTGAAGGCTTTCTTTTTTTTCTGCAAACATAGACATGATGTGCTTTACCAAATAATCTCTAATTTGGCCTTATCTGTCAACAGGACATTCTCCCAAAAGGATTTTGGCTTATTCAGGTGTGTTTTGAAAAACTCCAGTCGGGCTTTCTTATGTCTCTCTCTAAGCAGTGGTGTCCTCCTCGGTCTCCTACCATGGAACCCCCTTTCATTGAGTTGGTGATGGATGCTGCGAGTTGAAACTGCTGTACCTTGTGTCTGAAGGTCAGCTTGAATCTGTTTGGCAGTTGATCGAGGTACTTTCTCCAATATTCGAAAAAAACTCCCCTGCAATCTTCGATTAAGTTTTCTCTTGTGGCCATATCCAGGAAGGTTGGCTACAGTGCCATGGGCCTTAAACTTCCTGATAACATTGCATATGGTGGACACAGGAACATCAAGGACTCTGGAGATGGACATACAGCCTTGAGATTGTCCATGGTTGGCTACAAACTTGTGTCTGACCTCCTCAGACAATTCTCTGTTTTTTTTTCTTTTCTTTTCGCCATGCTCATTGTGGTACACACAGTGACACAAACAGCAGAATGACTCCTTTTCTCCATTCAAACAAATTCGAGATACCAGAGATACCAGAGATAATGTTACCGTGTGGCAGGCCGTGCTTATCACTCCCATTAAGGTGCAGCAGTGGCTGTATGGGACACCTTAATGGCGGTCCCCCACTGATGGTATGTTGTCGCATAATGACTGGTATATAACCGAAAGGTTTTCAGAGTCATAAGTGTATGGAAGACTCACTGCGTTGCCCCGATGAAGCCCCAACAAGGGTGAAGCAAGGTCGTTAACTGTGAGTTTTGCATACACTTGTGACAGTATCCGAACTAACATCTATAAAATGACGCACTGCGAGATGGTGGTGGCGTCACGGAGTGCGCTCACTAGGTTGGAGCAATAAATTATATATATATAATTATTGGCGATTCCCAAGTGGAAACGATCCGCAAGATTCAACACCGTTCATTCCATTATGAAGGAGGATTTGGGCTTCAGGAGAATCTCAGCGAAGTTCGTACCAAAGCTGCTAACGATTGAGCAGAAGCAACTCCGTTTGGTGATCGCACAGGACATGCTGGAGACTGTGAACAGCGATCCCAGCTTCCTCAACACAGTGATCACTGGCGATGAGTCCTGGGTTTATGGGTACGACCCAGAAACCAAGTTGCAGTCATCTTGTTCAGTTGCAGTCTGAATTGTTGCAGTCATTGTTGCAGTCAGTTGCAGTCATTGTTCATCACAATGGAAGCATCCAACATCGCCAAGCTTTACACAAAATTTGATGCAGTAGCGTTGTTCAGGTTTTTCCGTCATTTTGTCAAAAACGAAAATCCGACGGCGCTCACTTACATTTCCTCACTCATCGGCGGTCTGCCGTCGAATGACAGCTTCTGCAGGTGGGAAAAAATTCACGCGTGCGCATTAGGATCGCCTACATACGTGCACCAATCAACGCCTCCCTAGCTTCTTTTTTTTTACGCACGAAAAAGAAAGGTCGGATACTTTTTTAACACACTACGTATATATATATATATATATATACCCCTCCTTTTTTGCATCTTCAGATGCATAGGGCTGCCAAAGCAGTTTCTTGGCTATTGCGTACAATTATTTAAAGGTTGCTTGCTACTTGCACATGCATTCCAGTAAGCTGGTACTCATTTTGCCAACTTCTGAAGGATGATAGGCTGTCATCACACTTGATGTTGATTCAATAGCATTACAGGGGCTTGAACTCAGGATGTTGTGATCTTCAGCCGTTAAGCCAACACCAGACTATATATATATATATATATATATATATATATATATATATATATATATATATATATATATACATATATATATATATATATATATATATATATATTGGGAATTTAAAAAAAAATTTAATGTAATAATTTTTAATTTTTTTTTTAATTAATAAAATTCATATACTATATATTTTTTTTACTTTAATTTTTTTTAATTTTTAACATTTTTTAAATTCGATATATTAATATATATATATATATATGTATATATATATATATATATGCATATGTATATATATATATATATATGTATACAGGGGGCTGCAAAAGTAGGTATACAGTAATGAAAAACAAAACGTGTGCACAAAACGTATTTTATTGATTATACAAGCATATCAAAAATAACATATGAATAATGAACATATCAATAATAAACATATTAATCCCTCAAATGTTCAAACTGTTTGCCCCCGGCATTCACACACTCCACTAGTTGAGTGTGGACACCCATGCACACTCTGGCACAAAGGTCTTTATCAGCATCAATTTCCTGGCAAGCCTCCCGTATGAACTGAATCATGGCATCAACAGAATGTGGCTTGTGTGCGAAAACCCTGTCTTTTACACATCCCCAGAAAAAGAAGTCCATAGGGGTGAGATCCGGCGAACGTGGTGGCCAGTCAACGGCTCCCCGACGTCCAATCCACCTGTTGGGAAATTCTCTGTCAAGTAGCGCACGCACAGTGAGTGCGAAGTGCAGTGGCGCCCCATCCTGCTGAAAGTAGAAGTCGTCCTGCTGCTGTTGTTCGCATATCTGTGGTATGATTGTATCCGTCAGCATGTTCAGATACACGTGTTGATCGACAGTCCTGTGCAGAATGATAGGTCCAACGACACCTTTGCAGGACAGGCCAGCCCACACTGTCACCCCAGGTTGATTGAGCTGTTGCTCAATCGTGACTTTAGGGTTTTCAGTTGCGTAGTACACACAATTGTGCCGATTAACGGCACCCGATAGCTTAAAGTTTGCTTCATCGGACCACACGATTTTGCGCAGAATGCTGTCACCCTCTCGTTCCTCGTTCAGGATGGCTTCGCAAAATTGTAAACGCCGATCCGAATCATCCTCTAATAAACCATGTATCAATCGTGGCATGTACATTTTCAGTCCTGCACCTGCATTTTCAGTCCTGCATTTTCAGTATCAAACGACCCAACGATCTGCGTTCAATACCCAATTCAGATGACGCCCTGTTTTTCGATTTCTGAGGGCTCTGGGTAAATGCCAGGGCAACTTGCATTGCATTTTCTGGCGTTGTCACGGTGACTGGTCGACCACTCTTCGGCGAGTTGTGGATAGACCCCGTCCTCTCAAATTTGTCACGTATCCGGTAAATCGTGAGCCTCGTTGGTGGAGGCGATGCAAATGTTTCTCGCCACTGCCCTCGCACACGTTCACTATTCTCTGTCTTCCAGTACTGTTTCAAAATCCATTTGCGCTCCTCGTCCGTTGAATAATTACCAGCCATCGTTAAATTTCCACTTCACCTGCAAATAATAGATGTATTATCGAAAATATTACGAAAATAAAAATATAAAAAATGGTAATAATGATTTTAATGAATTAAATGAATTCTAGTATTAAATGAATCCTAGCACCACTATTATAATACTGGTAATACTGGTATAATCCTTACTGTATACCTACTTTTGCAGCCACCTGTATATATATATATATATATATATATATATATATATATATATATATATATTGTTACGGACACGACTTAGATGTTATGATGGGCCGAGCGGAATGGCCGCCGTGTTCGCACAAGTTACCCGATTATACTCGAACGTTGGCCGAGTCGCGCTACGCTAGATCAATGAAGGAAAGGACACAACGGCTAGGTTAAATGACACGACACCAGGGGTACAGTTCTCAAGGCCTCCGGAGGAGGTTATATTAGTTCGGAACGTTTAGATTACAGGGATGAGAGAGACAGCATAGAAAGATAGGCACTTAATTACGGTCTTAATAGTAACCCCGACAGACGACAGATAAACGGGACAAAACTGACTCACACGGGGATTGATGGCAAGGAAGGCAGGTAGTCGATGGCTCAAGGTGCACTCTTGGCTCAGGGACAGGATACAGTACGGTCCAGTAGATGCAGGGAGGTGTCACAGCGCTCGGAGGTCGCGACTGGTTCTTCTTCGTGGCTGAGGCGCATCTGACCTCACGTCCGGTAAGTGGCTGCGTATATCCGGCGGGGAGTGACACGCCCTCGGCTCGTTAGCTCCGCCCCAGTTGGAATCGGCCCCTTGCTTCTTATTGGGTGCGGGGGTTACCGGGCTCCGCCCTTGACGAGGAGCTGACAGCCAGCCCCTTCGTGGTAACCCCGTGGGCGCACATGGCAATGGCGGCTAACCAAGCCGGTGTGAGGACGCACACTCCCCGCACCGCGGCCGTGCCGCCCCCGCTGTGGTTGTAGTTGTTGTTATTGTTTCATGAGGAAGATGGGAGGAGGTATGGGGAGGTCCTAAACTCACTACTGGTGCCATACGATCACATTCTGGTGCAACGAAGAGTCAGAATTAATGGAAACGAGTCCTTAACTGACATAGACTAAGAATAACTAGCAAGATGTCCGAAAGTTGTCTACGTGAGATGCGGTGGACCTGGGCACGACATTTAATGGGGGAAGAAGGGGAAGGTCGGTTCTACAGAGTGTTGTTTACAGACAATGGGACTAGGGAATGGGGGATTGGGGATAGTTGGGGAGTATTGGGGAAATAGGGGAATATTTACAAGCGGATATGGAGGCCAAATCCCATATCCGCAACATTGCACCCTTCTCTACCCTCGGGGCGTCCCGACCCGATAAATTTTTACCTATTTTAGTGTGGCACTCAGATGTAGTTCCCTCTACTATTAACTCTACCCTGAGTGCGACAGTTTTACAGATATTCACAAATGAGTAAATATGTCCCCCTGCGACGTTGCACCCTTCTCCTCACAGAAACACACCCACAGGATAACCGAATCACGGAAAGAATTCGCAAACTAAACATACAGCCGGTAGGGAGCATTATTTACATAAGACTACGCTGATATTTACACTACGATCCAGGACCTGTTTTTGGAGGAACACATGCAGATGTTATGCATAGAGAGAGCACGCATGCCAGCATCGATACACCAACCCACGAGTGCTCTGTGGCCTTACGGCCTTTAATAATGTGCAGAGCACCCCTTCCAAGCACCAAAAGCAACACCCCAAGCACCAATCGGTGCAGTCACCATTGTTCATTAAAATAAAAACAACAACCCCTAACCCTGCAGGTGTCTCTTGCTCTTCGTGTGGTGCACTTGCCCTTCTTGCTTCCCTAGAAATAAAGAAAGGCGCCAACCGCGTCCATTTCTTTATTGTGGCCGTCAAGGGGGCCAACTATTAGTGGTTCACCTGTTTGGCATAGGTGCCACGTTGACCCAGAGGTCCATCAATGGGTGGTGCTTGGCCGCAAAAGAACTGCGGTCCATTGTGGGTGGCCACCAAAATTGCGGTCCATATGGTGTATCGATCCAGGCAGCAAGCAGCGAAAGTGCAGGCCCACAACTGCGGAGCCAGCACCTCTCTCTCCTCTCTCTCTGCCCCAAAGCCAGATCCTCGGAGGTGGGAGACAAAAGAAGAAGACAAGTGAGTAAGGTGGTAAGGGCGCAAAAGTGCACGCAATACAAGATGATGCACACTGGGGGCACATGGGAACCAGGTGAGACAGGTACGTTCCTACCGTACGCCCCCCCCCCCCCACCAGGTAACCTACATTGCCCCTCCCTTACCCCTTACTGTATCCACAAAACACAACACTACCCATAAACATCTACTTTACAAATCAACAAACGTCCCTACTGTCTTCCCCGTTCCTCCCATAAACCAAATTCGTCTTCTCTCCCTCCTAACCAATCAAATTTGCTATTTCCAACTCTCATCAAAATTTGCCATCTCCAACTCAACATCAAAATTTGCCATCACCAATTCATCATCAGTCCCTCCTAAGGAGGGAGAGATGGAATCACCCCAATGTCTCATCCACGTCGTGATGCGTCTCACAAATCCTCACAGCAATTCTCATTTCCTGCAACAGAACAAAGAAAACACAGGTGTGGAGTCATCATCATCACCACAGGTAAGTGGCTGCGTATGGTGCGACAGGTTCATCAATCCTAACTATTTCCTAAATGACTTTAACAACTTTACATTACCCGGGGGCTTTCCCTGCCAATCCATTGGCCAACTTACACTATGGGTTCTAAAAACCAATTCCCATTGACCAAACTGTGGTGCTTTTCAATTTGGGGTCTCACTCCCCCGATTCATCTCCCGGTGCCCTCGCACAATTTCTGGGCTGTGGCGTGTACCTCTCCCAGCGGGTCTACCCACCTGCACACCTCCACCACTGCAGTTGCCTCCGAGCTTACCTGCTCCTTACCCTAACCTAACTACCTGGGGAAGGCCCTCTGGCGCTCTCCCCACTCGGTGCCCTCTCTGGCACTGGGCTACCCGGGTCCGTCCTCCGGATCCTCGGGCCCCATCCACAACTCTACCGGCTCCCAGAGCCCACCTGCGGCCTCACCTGGCCGACATCCTCACAGTGGTGGAGTGCCCAACCAACTACACACACTAACAGGCTACACGCCCAGCCATTTCCACAACACTAATGCACCCATCCACAATCCATTCTGCAACCGCACCACAAATGCCAATATCCAACCACAATTTACCTATACCCTCTACCTAACACTTACACTACCCGCCCCGGGTACTCGTGAAAGGGGTCCACTCTTCCCCCATCCACACCTTCGCACCATGCACACCACTCCGTACCACTTACTCCATGTATTCCACACACCTGTACTTGCACACCTGTGCTCTCACACCTGGTGCCACCTGCACCCTTCTCTCCCCAAGCGCATTCGCGCTGATCCACAACACTCATTACTCACACACTGTTTCACACACCTGTCCAGTTGCACACCTGTGCAATCACACCTGTTCAATTCTCACACACACGGCATCATCTCAGCTAACTACTCCCCTCTGAAACTTGCGCTTCCCAGTCGTCCCTTTAAACTATTGCGCTCCCTCGTCATTATCATCCACACTAAACTACCTGCGTCCCCACTACAGGTATCCTTGTCACTAACTAACCTTAACGTCACCTAATGTCATCTTCGCTAGATCCCTATCAATATAACCAAGCCCACCCAGGCTAGTTTTCACTGCCATACACCCCATAAGCTATTGCTCCTTTGCCCCACTATGGGAAGGGTGGCAGGGATGCCACCCTTACCCACCGGGCCCATCGCTCATCAATCCCCCAGTCCTCTGGCACTAATAAGCCCCCCTTATTCAGAGGTACTGGGTCCCGCCTCGGCATCTAAAGCCGAGGCAATCCACGGGGGCGCCTGCTCGCCGGTGTAAGGTCTTATCCGGTCGGCGTGGATGATCCGAGGGAGGGCTCGTGGCCCCATTTTGATCTTAATGACCACGTCACAGATTTGCGACAGGACGACTCCTGGGCCTTGCCAGGGGGAGGTGAGTTTTGGGCACCTTCCCTTCCGTCTCCGGGGATTAAAGAACCAAATCTTCATCCCCGGAGCGTATTGACTCCCCTGGCTCCGGTCGTCGTACCTGCGCTTCATCTTTTCCCCCGCCAGATGGAGTTGGCGGCGGGCGAAGGCATGGACTAGCTCCATGCCTTCCTCTAGGTGACGTGCGTACCCCTCCCTCGGCGGGTTAACCACTGTGTCTGGCACGGGACCGCATAGCAAGTCGGCGGGAGCCCGTAACTCCCGCCCATACATAAGCAACGCTGGACTGCATGCGGTGGCCCCGTGCTGGCTGGTTCGGTAGGCCATAAGCAAATAAGGGAGATGTTCGTCCCAGTCATCCTGACGGGTGGCGGTGAACAGTGCCAGTTGTTGGATTAGAGTTCGGTTAAATCTTTCCACCATCCCGTCAGATTGAGGTCTTAAAGGCGTTGTTCTGGTTTTCCGAATTGACAGAAGACTGCACACATCTTTTAGCAATTTGCTCTCAAAATTTCGTCCCTGGTCGGTGTGCAACTCCTGTGGAATCCCATGCCGGCACACAAATCCTTCCACGAAGGCCTGCGCTACCACCCCTGCTTCTTGGTTGGGGAGGGCGTAGGCCTCCGGCCACTTGGTGAAGTAGTCCATCACAACGAGGATGTACTTATTACCTAGGCGGGTGCGGGGTAGTGGGCCTAGGATATCCATGGCCACCCGCTCTAGGGGGGCCCCCACCTGGTGTAATTGAAGGGGGGCCCTCATCCTCCGTGCTGGTCCCTTTTTGGCAGCACAGGCGTCGCATCTCCGACACCAGTCCTGTATGTCGCGCCCCATATTCACCCAATAAAACCTCCGGCGTACCCGCGATATTGTCTTTGTCCTGCCCAAATGGCCGCCGGAGCGGGTACCATGCACCTGTTGCAATATGACGTTCTTGAATTTGTCAGGGACTATCACCAGCCAGGAAGTTCTATCAGAGGGAACCTCCACCCACTTGCGATACAAGATGTTATCCTTCAATTCCAGGGTCTGCCACTGAGCCCAATATGCCTTTGTTTGTGCCCCGAGGGGGGTGACCTCTTCCCCCTTTGGTCTTTGCCCCAATTTGACCCAATTGAACACTGGCCCCAGGACAGGATCCTCCTGCTGGGCCGTGCCCCATGCCAAAGTTCCGAATTCCTCATCTGCGGTTAGTGGCAAAATTGGCCCTCTCACCCGGTTTGCCCGGACAACGAGGGTCGGGTCCGAATCGCCCAATTGTTCCCTCTCCTCGTGTCTCACACAAAATTTGCAGTTTTCCCCCAGACAAGGACGCCGAGAGAGTGCGTCCGCATTACCATGGGCCTTCCCGGCCCTATGGGCCACATCAAAATCGTACTGCTGCAACTTTTCCAACCACCTTGCAATTTGGCCCTCTGGTTCCTTGACCCGAAGGAGCCATTGCAAGGAGGAATGGTCAGTTCTAACCAAAAATTTCCGCCCGTACAAGTACGGGTGGAAATGGTTCATGGCAGCCAGCATAGCCAATAACTCTTTGCGAGTGACGCAATAATTTCTCTCGGGCCTACTTAAGGCCCGACTATAATAACCAATCACTCTCTCCACGCCCTCCTGTGTCTGAGACAAAACTGCGCCCAATCCTTCCTGGCTCGCATCCGTGTCCAGGGTAAATGCCCCGTTGCTAGTGGGGTACGCTAGAAGGGGTGCGGATGTCAGACACCCCTTCAATTTTTGGAAGGCCTCGTGGCACTCCCGTGTCCAATTAAATCGCGTGCCCTTCTCCGTAAGCCGGTAGAGGGGACGGGCCAACTCCACAAATTTCGCCACAAAGCGCCGGTAGTAGGAGCAGAGTCCCAAAAATCCCCGCACCTCTTTGATGGTACGTGGTGCGGGCCACTCCTCTACCGCTTTAATTTTGTCTGGGTCCGTTTTTACCCCCTCGCGGCCGATCACGTGACCTAGATAGGCCACCTCTCTTGCAAACAAAGTGCACTTACTCGGGTTCAGCTTCAACCCTGCCTGTCTGAGGCACCCGAACACCTGGTCCAAATTAGCTACTGCCTGGGGGAACGTTTGGGCATGTACCAGGACGTCATCCAGGTACACCAGGCATGATTGCCATGGCATGCCGCCTAGTACATGCTCCATCAATCTTTCAAAGGTGGCGGGGGCGTTACACAAACCAAACGGCATCACAGTAAACTGATACAGTCCCTTACCTGTGGAAAATGCCGTTTTCTCCTTCCCTGCCCTATCCATCTCCACCTGCCAATACCCACTCTTGAGGTCCAAAGTCGAGAACCAATTTGAGCCCGCAACGGCATCGAGGGTGTCATCAATTCTTGGCAGGGGATATGAGTCCTTGAGTGTCACGTTGTTTAGCTGGCGATAGTCCACGCAGAACCGCGTGGTCCCATCCTTCTTTTTGACCAGCACAACAGGTGACATCCAAGGACTTCCCGAGGGCTCGATCACACCTGCGTCGAGCATTTTTTCAACCTGCTCGTCAGCTTCCGCCCTCTTGCTCCAAGGGAGCCGTCGGGCGGCCTGACGAATAGGCCGGGCCTCACCGGTGTGGATCTGATGTTTCACCAGGCCCATACGTCCAATATCCTCGGTGGACAGGGAGAAGAGGTCCAAATGGGACCCAACCAGTTTGTGTAAGGCCTCCCTCTGGGTACCTCCCAACTCTACGCTACTACGATTTACCATCTCGCAAATGGGATCGGGCCAATTCCTACTTCTTATTGAAGGCTCCCCCCGGGGTCGGCTCGGCTGGACGTTCTCGCCCCTCACTGTCGCGACTTCCTCAACTGGGGTGCAGCCAGCTACCCTCGTGCCCCTTACTATAGTGCGTGGTTCTGTACTCATATTTATTACTCGGACGGCCACTACCGGTCCGTCCGTTTTTACAAGGGTGTGGCCCACGATTAAACCCGGTATGGACTGCGCTGCCACCGGTTCGACCAGGCCGCAGGACTCCTGCCATGTTGGGCGAGCTGCCCACCGGGCCGGCACTATCGCCTCGGCCCTTGGGGGGATGGTCACGGCCTCGGAAGCCTCCAGCTCCGCTCTCTCGGCCGTGCTCACTCCCCCTAACGGCAGCTCTTCTACTCCCACCTGCAGGATCCCCCGGCACAAGTCGATTTTACAACCGCTGGCAGTCAACAAATCCAACCCTATTAAACATGGGTCGCACACCTCCGCCACCCAAACATCTATCTCCCTCCTTACCGACCCTAACTTGAGGGTCACAGAACCACGCCCTATGATCGGGGCCGTTACCCCGGTAGCAAGTTGCAAACTATAATTTTGCAGGCGCTGGATCTTATCCCAGCCACCTGCGCTCGAATCAAGGACCACAGGGCTGATGATCGTGGCGCTAGCTCCTGTGTCCACCACGGCGTCTACCCCCACGCCGGCAATTTTGCATCTGATTGTCAGGCTACCGGTTCCAATTTGGCCACAATAAATGACCTGTCGCGTCAATGAGGGCTCTCCTCCATCCTCTTCTGCCGAACACCGCCCTACGTGCCCGACACCTTCTAGTTTCCCGGGGTCTGGCGGGGGGGTGTCTGGGGTCGGCTAACCCGCTCCCCCCTGGGCGGAGTTGAGGACCTCAACCGCCGGGGATCATCCCGGCGCACGGCTCGACAGTGCCGCGCCAGGTGACCCAGACGGTTGCAGGTATAGCACCTCACCTGATAAGGTGCTTGCCTCCGGAATTCCAAATTTCCCCCCCTGTAGGTCCGAATTGGATTACCCGCTCGTGGTCCACCGCGGGCCACCTCCGGGGCCGCCTGCCATGGTCCAGGTCCCGCCAGGCGCTGGTCCACCAGCCTCCGGACCATGCCCGCCAGGTCAGGACCCACGTCGGGGGCGGGCCCCCTAAGGGGTCCGCCCTCCATCGGGGGTCCCACCTGGCGGACCGCCATTGCGAGACGCTCGCCCCCCCGGGCCAGGGGCCTCGCTGCTTCCCAACGGGCCGCAGCGTCAGCCGCCTGGCTCAGAGTCTGCGGGCACCACATGGCGAGCTGTTGCCGGAGCTCAATGTCCGGGAGGGCCTGGATAAAATGGTCCAGCGCCAGGCTTTCCCGGGAATCCGCTGCCATGCTAGCATGTGCGATCCCCACTGCGCGGCGAATGTCGTGGGCAAGTTCCCCGATGGCTTCCTGGGGCTTGCGCTTTCGCAGCGCGAGCTGAGCTTTAACAAGCTCGCTCTGCTGTTCAATGCCGAATCGATTAATTAGGGCGTCGCGGAGGGCTGGCAGGGTGAGAGCACCCGCTGGTAATGCCGTCAGCACCTCCGCCGCCGCGCCGCGCAATGCGGCCACCAGGTGTACTCCACCTTCGTCCTCACCCCAACCATTGCCCTTACACACACAGTCGAACTGCGCCAGGTACGCGCGTAGATCACTCTTGCCGTCATACGGCGCGAGTGGGCCCTTGTGGGACCACCTCGTATGCGAGTCGTTGCCCGCCTGCCGGACCCCGTGCGTCGCCCCTTGCGGGGTCAGCGTGGGGCCGAACCGGCCGGGCCCCCACAGTACATTACCCCCAAGGGGCTCTCGTGCCTCCCCGGTCCCTCCAACAACTACCCCTGTTGGTGTCGATGCATGGGTCACACCTCCGCAACCCGCTACCCATTCCATACCACCACAACCTTGCTCACCCACACCTCGCACCTCTCGTTCCATACCCTCCGGACCAGCCATACACCTCACTCGTGGCCTCTCACGAACATCCGGGTCTATCTCGACCCCCAAGCTTATTAAATCACCTGGCGCATCATACGCACGACCATATTGGTCACCACTTACACCGGGTCCTCTTTCTCTTCGCTGCTCCTCCATCACCTGCGAATCCCTCATCCGGTTAATGAGCACATCATCACGATCCGAACACAGACTTTGGACCAATTCTTTTACTTCCTCCTTTATCTCTTTCTTATCCTCTCTCCGTCGCTTCTTAATTTCGCTCACCCCTTCTTCCACTTCTTCTAATTTCTGCTTCACCTCCTTCATCTCTTTGTGCGCCCCTTTAAGTTCTTCCTCTAACTCCACTTTATTTTTTTCTATGTGCTCCCGCACCTCCCGCTCTTTAACCTCCATCACCTCTACCACCTTGTCCATTTTCCTCGTCAGGTCCTCATGTACCGTCTGACACTCTTTTTTAATTACCCCTACGTCCTTTTTCATCTCCTTCTGTGTCGATTTTAAACCCTCTATTACCGCTGTGTTCTTCTTTACCTGGTCCCCCAACTCCTTTTGTCCCACTGTCAGTTGTTCTACTCCCAGCGTCAACTCCTCTATACCCCCTTGCAATTTTACAGTCCCCTTTCTCACCTCCTTCTCCATGCGCTCCTTACAGTGCCTCACCTCCTCGCGCACTCCTCCGACCTCCTCACTCACACCTCTTCTGATCTCCTCTCCCATCACTTGCATCTCCTGCCCAGATGCCACCCTCATCTGCTCCATTTCCTCCCTGTGAGCATCCAGTTTGGTTTCTACCCCCATTCTGACCCCCTCTATCTGCTGCCCCATTTGTTTAACTTCCCTTTCCGCTTGGTCCCTCATGTCCCTCAATTTGCCTTCCATACTATTTTCTAACCCCTCTAACCCCTTTTGCATCCCTTCCATTTGATTCTCTTGAGCGGCCATTCTGTTTTCTACCCCCATTAACCCATTTCTCACCTCTTTTATCCCGTTGTCTAACCCCTCAAAATTATTGTCTAACTTCCCAAATTTCTTGTCTAACTCCTCAAAATTATTGTCTAACTTCCCAAATTTCTTGTCTAACTCCTCAAAATTATTGTCTAACTTCCCAAATTTCTTGTCTAACCCCTCACCGGTACCCCTCGCTTCGTCCCTCATTGCCCCCATTTGGCCCTCTAATCGCTCACTATCAGCCCTCATTCCCACAATTTGGTTTCCCAACCGCTCACCCAATCTCTCAATTTGGCTCCCCATACTCATCTGTACAGCTGCCTGTAGCTGCGCAATGAGGGCCTGCATGTCAATCGGCTGCATGTTAAAGCCCGTTGATACAGCGGGCTCGGCTACCGCGCGCTCTTGCGAGGCGCCATTTTGCGCGCCCGCAACGTCGGGCGCAACGACGTTATTTTGTGCGTCTGCTACCCTCACTGCTTCGCTCTCCTCATGTCCCTCAATTTGGTCCTGGATCGACCCTGCCCCACTCTCCTCTACCGGACCCCAGCCGACTTGGTCTGCCATAGCGCGACTTTCAAAATTCGGGTTTTTATATTTTGTAAAACACAATCAAATTTCGCCGTTATAATTTCGAGCGCGTAAAACGCGCTCCGGATCGAATCTCACTCCTCGACACCAATTGTTACCCTAATGGTACAATTGGTGTTCCAAAATTTGGGCTAAATGAATTTAGTCCCAGGTCCGAATCCGACACTCCTGACACCAATTGTTACGGACACGACTTAGATGTTATGATGGGCCGAGCGGAATGGCCGCCGTGTTCGCACAAGTTACCCGATTATACTCGAACGTTGGCCGAGTCGCGCTACGCTAGATCAATGAAGGAAAGGACACAACGGCTAGGTTAAATGACACGACACCAGGGGTACAGTTCTCAAGGCCTCCGGAGGAGGTTATATTAGTTCGGAACGTTTAGATTACAGGGATGAGAGAGACAGCATAGAAAGATAGGCACTTAATTACGGTCTTAATAGTAACCCCGACAGACGACAGATAAACGGGACAAAACTGACTCACACGGGGATTGATGGCAAGGAAGGCAGGTAGTCGATGGCTCAAGGTGCACTCTTGGCTCAGGGACAGGATACAGTACGGTCCAGTAGATGCAGGGAGGTGTCACAGCGCTCGGAGGTCGCGACTGGTTCTTCTTCGTGGCTGAGGCGCATCTGACCTCACGTCCGGTAAGTGGCTGCGTATATCCGGCGGGGAGTGACACGCCCTCGGCTCGTTAGCTCCGCCCCAGTTGGAATCGGCCCGTTGCTTCTTATTGGGTGCGGGGGTTACCGGGCTCCGCCCTTGACGAGGAGCTGACAGCCAGCCCCTTCGTGGTAACCCCGTGGGCGCACATGGCAATGGCGGCTAACCAAGCCGGTGTGAGGACGCACACTCCCCGCACCGCGGCCGCGCCGCCCCCGCTGTGGTTGTAGTTGTTGTTATTGTTTCATGAGGAAGATGGGAGGAGGTATGGGGAGGTCCTAAACTCACTACTGGTGCCATACGATCACATTCTGGTGCAACGAAGAGTCAGAATTAATGGAAACGAGTCCTTAACTGACATAGACTAAGAATAACTAGCAAGATGTCCGAAAGTTGTCTACGTGAGATGCGGTGGACCTGGGCACGACATTTAATGGGGGAAGAAGGGGAAGGTCGGTTCTACAGAGTGTTGTTTACAGACAATGGGACTAGGGAATGGGGGATTGGGGATAGTTGGGGAGTATTGGGGAAATAGGGGAATATTTACAAGCGGATATGGAGGCCAAATCCCATATCCGCAACAATATATATATATATATATATATATATATATATATATATATATATATATATATATATATATATATATATATATATATATACTGTATATATATATATATATATTAAATTTTACAAATATAATAAAAAAAATATAAATTAAAATTTAAAGAATTAAAATTTTAATAAATACATGAATTCTTATTAATTAAATTAAAAAATTCAAAATTATTATGTAAAAAATATATATTATAAATATATATATATGTATTTATATAACCTCGATGTGACTGTTGGTCCGATAATGTGGCTTATGACGGACCTGGTACTTTAACCCTACCCAACAGTAGTAAGTAAACCGTTTCACAAATGACAACATGAGAATAATATGTTGAAGATTTCCCGGCATTCGCATCTTATATATAAATCAAGGCTCATAGAAGAATGAAATGAAACTCTATAAGATTTCTCTGCTCCGCACGGGCATCGTGAGAATGATTTGTTTGACAAGTCATTACTTTTTTAATGAGTGCGGACATGTAATTGTTTGTTTTGACTCAGGAATGAGCATCTCGTTACAACAAGATATGTATCCTCTGTGACATGATATAACTGGGTGTCATTTTCATCGAAATAGGCGCGAGGGTGTTCAGAATGTTCTCGAAACGTCCTCACACAGTGTAATAAAGTCCGTTTTTATATCCCTTTTAATACAGGTGTATGGCATATCCCATTTAATACAGGTGTACGGCAGGATGATGCAGACGTAGCACCCTTAAATTTGAGTTGTGCATTCTGGGTTCGATTCGCGACCGAGATGTTTCGTCGAGGTTTGGTCACACAAGCTTTGCTGGAAGGCCAAGGCCATTGCATCTCAAAGTATGTCGTCCGTTTCAACAATGGAGGTTGAACTGTTTGTCCCGTCTGCTAGCGTTATTTGGTAGACGTTAAATATCCGATGGGATCTTTCACAAAGATCAGGCGAGTTATCTCCAGCCTGAAAAAATACATATTCCCGCCGTAATGTGCGGCGGGTGTACTGCATCAGCGGCACAGCAGCACCCCAGTAATGATGATGTTGGAACCCATCTGTGGATCGGTCCCATCGGCCGATGGGTCTGACCCATCTGTGGATGCACGAGAAATGACAATGCAGACCCATCGGCCGATGGGTCTGCGCCATCTGCGGATGTGTTGTTCACCTTGAAGGAATGTGTTGACAGAATGGTGCTCTTCAATCAGGTACACAGTCATTGGAATTACATGTGGTAGGAATTTAACAGAGATGATTTTTAAATGTTTAACAGATTAAACCACATGTCACGGACTGCTTTATAAACATTTATGACATCAATTGCTTATTTTTAGGTTCAAATAAACATACTCATCCACCATTGATGCATACACATTCCTTCAAGGTGAACAACACATCCGCAGATGGCGCAGACCCATCGGCCGATGGGTCTGCATTGTCATTTCTCGTGCATCCACAGATGGGTCAGACCCATCGGCCGATGGGACCGATCCACAGATGGGTTCCAACAATGAAACCAGCGGACTGATTTTAAATTAGCATGTCCGTCCAATTTGCCTTCAAAATGGCCTTTTTGTCATTAGCCCTTCTTCGGATCGGTATTATTTAATTTATCCGTTTATGAGCCTTGACAAACATTCATACTCCTCCTCATCCTCCTGTTTATTCTTAGCAAGGTTGGTGTTTTCATTAGACCATCCCTGCTCAGCAGGAGACGGGGTTTTCGAATGACTTTTATTTATTTATTTATTTATTTTATCTTGAATGCTCCAGTCACGGACTATATAGTCCTCATCGAGGCCAGGCCTTAAATAAAAGAGCTGAATTGATAGAAAAGTGAAGAAAAAGAGAATAGTGTAAGAGTTTTTGAGGAAGTAAAAAATCTGCTTTTTGAAAAGGGGAAGGTCGGAAGTGTTTGGAAAGGCATGAGAAGGTAAAGGGTTCCAGTGTTTGGCAGTGGAGGGGAAGAAACAAACATCATAACGACCCACCCTTGAGGTGCCAATGGCCACACAATAATCATGAGATCTAGCGGCTTGTCAAGTATTCTGTTGTGTTGCTAATGGTGGGGGTACACAAGGTATACAAGCAGCAAGTTCTTGGAAGCAGAAACCGAAGTAATATCTGTAGAAAAGAGAAAGAGAGCCAACTTTGTGGTGTAGTTCAAGCGGGTCGGGTTTTGAGGTCAGATCGGGAGAGTTTATAAGTCGGATTACTTTGGATACAATTCTGTCCCGTAAGTATGTGGAGCTAGAACCTCCCCATATGTGAGAGCAGTACTCGATACAAGGCCGAATCAATCCTTTATATCGTTGAAGCAACTGTTGGGAGGAGAAGAATATTCGACATCTGAATAGGAATCCTGGTTTCTTCGATGCAGACTATATTTGCAGATGCAGATATTTGTGTAATGTGTGGATTAAAGGATAAATTTGATGTTAGGGTAATACCTAGTAGGTTTATTTAATCACATTGTGTAATTGTGGAGTTTTCAAAGTAGAATGGAGAGTTGAGAGGAGTTTTAGAGAGAGAGATGGGAAGAAATTGAGTTTTAGAAACATTCAACTTAACCTGATTACATTTGCCCCACTAGGAAATCTTGTCCAAATCCGAATTTAAAGAGGTGGCTATGATCAAAGACGTCTGTGTGTGTGTGTGTGTGTGTGTGTGTGTGTGTGTGTGTGTGTGTGTGTGTGTGTGTGTGTGTGTGTGTGCGCGCGTGCATGCGTGCGTCTGTCTGGGCAATAAAAATTTTACCATTTGAGTTTTCTCATCAAATTTTCACCAAAGTTTTATTATGAGAATATGGAGAAGGAAAATTAATAATGTCATTAAAAGGTCAAAGGTCAGCATCACATAAAATGGCCAATTTTCATCCAATTGATCTGAAATTTTAAGCATTTGCACATTGGGGCACTGAATTGGTTCACCAATGAAAAGCTACAAGCTGATTGTTTTTGGGTCAAAAGGTCAAAGGTGAAGTTTGTGTAAAATCACCAATTTTCACCCAATTTAACTGAAATGTAAAGAATTTGCATGTCGGGTCACTGAATTGATCCACTAATCAAAAGGTAGGAGTCGATTGTTTTTTTTAGATCAGAAGGCCAAAGGTCAAGGCCACATAAAATCATCCATTTCCATCCAATTTACCTGAAATTTTAAGAATTTGCATATTTGGTCACATAATTGGTTCACCAATCCAAAGAAAGCTCGAAGCTGCATATTTTTTTTATCTCTAAAGTTCAAAGGTCAAAGCTGCATGAAATCATCAATTTTCATTTTTTTATTTTTACCTCCGCAACCAAAGGTGGATGGAGGTTATGTTTTCACCCCTGTCTGTCTGTCTGTCTGTCTATCTGTCTGTTTGTCTGTCTGTCCGTTTGTGAACAAGATATCGAAAAAAACATGGACGGATTCGGACAAAATTTGGCAGAGATATAGCGTATGTGACAAGGAAGAAATGATTCGATTTTGATGAAGATCTGGATTCGGATCCGGCTACTAGAATTTTTCAATTGATTCTTCACCTTTGGGAGATGGGGCCAAAATCGATACATAGCAGAATATCTCAAAACGTTATGGACGGATTTGGACGAAACTTGGTGGACAGGTTGTGTTTTGGACAAGGAAGAATCGATTCAATTTTGGTGAAGATCAGGATCCGGCTATTAGAATTTCAAAGTGATTCTTCACCATTGGGAGATAGGGCCAAAAACGATACATAGCAGGATATCTTAAAAACTTGTGGACGGATTTGGACGAAACTTGGTGGAGAGGTTGTGTGTGTGGAAAGGACGAATCATTTCGATTTTGGTGAAGATCTGTATATGGATTCGGATATGAGAATTATTTAATTTTTTGAAGTGATTCTTCACCATTGCGAGATAGGGCCAAAAACGATACATACCGGGATATGTCAAAAATATATGGACGGATGATTTCAATTAAATGTGATTTTGTATTGTGATTTTCTGGTTTGAAACCGTCTTCGTTAATTTGCGGATATGGAAGAAGAAGAAGATGTCTGAATACAAATATACACGGACAGGTTTTGCATTTGCAGATGCTTTCTAGTTTCTTTGTTTTTTTCATCGTTGCCGCCTCCGACAAGACTCATTGTTAGATTATTTTTATTTTGAAACATAAAGATTTGCTCCCAAACCCATTATCTCAAACTTCTACAATATCACACAATTTTTACGATGGTTTCCACATTCCTCTTGCAATAAAACGTGCAAATAAATCCATTTTATTTCTGTTTATATGCAGTAAAATTTATTTGAATTGTACAAAAAAGAGTGACTGCAGAAAATGAGTAGACAAAGTATTGTGGCAAAAATAACTTGGAGGAAGGAATTTGGGTTTTTGTGATGATCGTTGGGAGAAATGTTTGATGCTTCGAAGTTACTCCAAAAAGTTTGGGGAAGCAATACAATTAAGCATCCGGTTTTTGCCTCTCCAAAGCCTCAGAGGCAGTGAATTTCCATCTGAAAGGGATGTTTAAACCTAGGAAGGTAGCAGCAAAATTTGATATGGCGACTTACTGGTTGTATAACAAAGAAATAGTATTGCTGGCAAAGGCAAGTGTAGATCTGCATTGGTGGACGAGTAGAAAAATGGATGAAATAAACAGAACATTGATTGAGGTATGCGAATTGCTAACCACCGTGGGAAGCAAGGAGAAGCTGACGGTTTGGGTGATAACCTTTCATCAGAACAGAAGATAGAGAGAGTGAGAAGGGATAAGGGTGATGGTTGCTATCTCTATATATAAAGGAGGAGTGTCTGTCTGTCTGTCTGGATGTCCGCTTATAACTCAAGAACTACACATCGGAGAAAAGTTTTAGACACAGATTCGGAATCAGCATAAAATTCTGGTGGTTATAGGCTACGTTTTATTTCAATATCAATGGTTTAAAAAACCGGGCCAGCTGCAATTCAATGGTGTAGTTTGTGGCGGTGCTATTGCCCCTTTCCGATCCCATGACGCATTGCGGTTCCGATTCGCGATAAGGTCTATGCGCTATCACCGACACTTTTCCACCTTTTAATCAGATTTAACTTATCGTCCATCGTAACCACATTACGCTTGGAAACACTAGCATTATCCTTCTTCGGACCCATGGCTAACACAGACACAGTAAAGGAATACTGTACGTCGCCTCTGTTTTGAATGAGAATCGGCAGTTGCGCGTATGTACAGTATACTGTACGTACATATTTAAAAAATTTTAATGTGCTTTTTATTGTATTTTAAATTGTTTTTTTGCTTATTTTATTGTTAATTTATGTACTATATTTTTTATTTTAAATATATTTTTAAGGAAAACAAATGTTTTCACGTCCGTAGGAGTGACGTAAAGTTGCACATAATGACAAAATGCGCGCCATTTTTTCACGCCAAGAACGAATAAACGTTTTTTTTTTTTAGTTGAGATTTTATTCGAATTCGAATTCCATTAAATTTCAACTGTTGGAAACAAAAATTATTTCATCTGTTGGAAATATTTTTTTGGTTAACCAACGACGGTCGATTTTATCTCGACCTTCCCCTAGCAAAACACGCCCACTTTGCAACAGCATAAGTAAGAAAACCAGAAATGTTGTATACCAAGAGGTTTTGAGAAATTGAAGAATGGCAAGACGGAAGCCACTCCTGAGAAAAAGGCACATGACAGCACACCTGGAGTTTGCAAAAGGGCTTATGAAAGACTCTGGGAGCATGAGGCAAATGATTCTGTGGTCTGATGAGACGAAAATTCAATGCTTTGGCCTGAATGCAAAGTGTCACGTCTGACGGAAGCCGAGCACAGTTCAACACCCATCCAACACCATCCCTACTGTCTGCATTGAGGGAATGGCTCAGGAGCTTCTGAGGGAAACAAACTACAACATGGAAGAGCTGACCACATTTGTAGAGCAGAATGTCCTAAGAATGGTTGAGGACCAACAGCAAGCCTTTACTTCTATCCTGAAGAGTGTTGATGATGATGCTGGCAAGATATTCTTCCTCGATGCTCCTGGCGGGACAGGAAAAACATTCCTCATTAATATCATCCTGGCCAAGGTTCGTCAAAAGTCGGAAATTGCTCTGGCTGTGGCCTCAAGTGGAATTGCAGCTGCACTTCTTGAAGGAGGAAGGACAGCACACTCAACTTTCAAACTGCCTTTGGATTTGACCAAGCAAGACACCCCAACCTGCAACATTAGCAAGAATTCAGCAAAAGCCAAGATCCTTCAACAGTGCAAAATCATTATTCTGGGATGAGGCTACTATGAACCACAAGCAGGCATTCGAAGCAGTGAACAGAACACTCCAAGATATTCGCAACAACAAGAAAATCATGGGTGGTGTGACAACTGTTCTGGCTGGAGACTTTCGTCAGACTCTCCCAGTCATCCAACGGGGCACAAGAGCAGATCAAGTCAAGGCCTGTATCAAGTCTTCTTATCTCCTCTGGCCACATGTGCAAAGACTTACCCTGAATACCAACATGAGAGTCCACCTTCTTGGTGACAACACTGCAGGGGCTTCTCAAGCCAGCTTTTGAAAGTTGGCAATGGCCTATACCCTCAAGATGCATCAGAACAAATAATTCTACCATTTGGACAGTTTGTTGAAACAAAAGATGACTTGATCAAAAGGGTCTTTCCCAATATGGAGACCCAGTTCCAGGACTCATCATGGCTTGCCGAAAGAGCCATTTTGGCCCCCAAGAACAATGCTGTTCAAGAGATCAACAATTTGCTCCTCCACCAACTTCCCGGTCATGAAAGACATTATGATTCTCTTGACAAAGTGACAGATGAAGATCAGGCAGTAAACTTCCCAACTGAGTTTCTCAACAGTCTTCAGCCTCAAGGACTCCCAACACACAGGTTTATTCTCAAGGTGGGAGCACCAATCATGCTTCTAAGGAATCTTCATCCACCAAAGCTGTGTAATGGAACACGATTGACAATCCAGCAAATGATGCCGCATGTCCTAGAGGCAACCATCCTCTCAGGACAATACAGAGGAGAGAAAGTATTCATTCCAAGGATACCCACTTATTCCACCTGACCTTCCATTCTCCTTCAAGAGGATTCAGTTCCCCATCAGGCTATGTTTTGCTATGTCCATCAACAGGGCGCAGGGGCAATCAATGAAGGTTGTAGGCCTGAACTTCACAGAACAAGTGTTTGCCCATGGCCAGCTGTACGTGGCCTGCTCGAGGGTTGGAACACCAAGCAATCTTTATGTCTTGGCACCAAGTAAGAAAACCAGAAATGTTGTATACCAAGAGGTTTTGAGAAATTGAAAATAGACAAAACGTCATGTAGGCAATGTACTGTGATATTGCTCTAAAATATACATGTTCTTTTCATCATATATTTGTCTTATTCTTATTCAACCCGGGCGAAGCCGGGTACCTCAGCTAGTATAATATAAGGTGGGACTGAGTCAGAGAAGGGAGGGCATTAATACCTCCTGCGCACAAAGTGAAAAGTACGGTTAAGCAATTGCTTTGCTTTTGTGTGTCTGTCTGTTTATAAATGTCAGTCTTTGATCGAGGAACTACTTAATTTAAATTTTATTTCACATTTTCAACACTGGAGAACACGAATCGGAACATCGACCAGAGCACAAACCTGCAATTTAGCAGTACTTTCGGTGTGAAATTGGCAAAAGGTGTGAAATCTCATCACAATGATGGAAATAATTGGAAATAATTCCAAACAGGTAACTTACTGTTTTTACGGTCGTCATAAAGGACACAAACAACAGGCAAAAAATAACTAATTTAATGTGTTCATAAAGGTGGTTCTTCCCAAAGATACTTTCCAAAAAAGTTTTTTATATACCGTACAGCCTATAAAACCTTTAATTTTTTTTTTTTTAAATAATAATTTGGATACAAGATCGAGGCTCGTGTAAGAGCTAACATTAATGAAAAAAAAAACGGCCACATCAGACGAAATAAAGGGAGCAGGAGAAAAGATGGGGAGAGAGGGGGAAGCACACAAGTACAACATTTGAGAGCAGGGACATCGGGAGATCTGTGGAAGGGAGAGGACTTGGGGGAGGAGGAGTGGGAAGCGGGGTGGAGGAAGTAAAAAACACATGGACACAGCTAGGACTTCCAGGAAAGAAGTCGGGATTTCAAAAAAGTGGATCTGGGGTGAATTCGCGGGGGTAGAAAAGATCAAGGTTTTGGATGGAGAAAGATAAGAGATGGTGGTGAACAGCTGTTTTAAAGACCTGGAGTGAGGAGTGGGATTGAAGAGAGTGAAGGAGTTTGTTCCAGAGGCGTTTTATGGAGTTTTCCAGTTTGTTCCAGAGTTTGTTTAATCAATCTAATCAATTTAATTATGTAATTGATCACTGCAAAACACAAATCTTTTACAAATTTTTGGCACTTTTAAAAACCTTCTGTTTAGCAGTGCTTGGACAAAATATTTACGCTGTCTCATGCCCTGACTGCAGAGTAACTGTGAGAATCAGTATTCAGCGTGTGCATGCTGTCCATCGGAAGGACATTAAGCCAGAAGACCCATCTGTCAGTACTGGTCATTGGTGGACGTTAGAGATCCCATCGTGATTTTCGCCTAGGAGGAGGCAAGTTATCGCTGGCACCTCCAACAAATTACAAATTCCTGCACCCCGTCGAGTATCCTGTATTGGAGTGGCGATCAGTCTAGGATTGATTTTAGCCTTGAAATGATAGCTCCGAAGGTCAGTCCAGAGTGCAGGCCTCCATTATAATGAACTATAGACTACAAGTGAAGTATCGTTTGTTATAACGCATGAAGAAGTGACATGTCAACATGCTCGTGCAATGGAAGCAAACACATGAGAGATGTTCAAAAAGTGATATTAACAAGATTCTTACTATATCCTGAGAGTTGCAAACTTATTTATTCTTCAGTCTCAATTCAATCTATAAAAGACTTAAAGAAAAGAAATAAAGCTTTTTTTATTACCTTAATTGCCGGGTAATTATCAATTGACGTTAAATCGAGAATGTAGCTTAGTGCATATTTAGAAGTGGAAAAAATGTTTGAATCTGCATGCTGAAAACAGGAGGGACTATTAATAGTTATTGTCAACACCTGCAATAGTACGGCAGATAGGTGAAATATTTGGGGAATTGTGACTTTGATGATACAAGCAAGAGAGTTGGCACACAGTTAGAGTATGCCCTAAGGAAGATACCTGGCCATAGGGCCATCGCAGATTTGGCCTGTGACAACAATGGAGGTCATTTTTCAAAATGGCCTCCATTGCTTGTTATTTTACATATATTTGGTACATTACTGTGTATAAATTGTTGTTGTGGTCATACAAGCTTGACATTTGGCACATAATTAAAGACCTCTATCTATAGGGTTATCATATATTTGTCCTGTCACAACAATGTTTTTAAAATGGCCGCCATTTATATGGTATATTATGGTATATAGTATATGGTATATTAATTTGTACTAGTACCCGACTGCAAAGCCGCAATGAGCCGGCGAACCCAAAGCCTCTTGCCACTATTTTACCCATCACCATGGCATCAGTAGGTTAGAGAGTTGGTAGTAGGTAGGTGTAGTAGGTACCGTACCTAGTTCAAAATGACACCATTTGCATTCTGGATGAGATTAAAATTGATAAAATTTACTTCTTGATTAATTCGGTGAATTCCTTCTCAACTTCGGATATTTCCGGCCGTGAAAAACTATCCCCTTCGGCCGCGAGATTTCTAAAAAATAATTCTTCATCAATTTTAGAATATTTGACGCCGTTTTCAGCCTCCGAAACGCGTAATAAGCTTTAAAAATATATTTTTCAAATGCTCGAATCTCAATGGTTCCGGTGTTTGGTGACGATTTTCGTTGAAGATAACCAGGCTCGTGCGGGCCGAGGTTGGTCTTAAAGTATTTTAATAATAAATTAGAGGTGCATAAGATTGTGAATCAAACAAAGACGGGTGAAACAAACTCCGATTGAACGTTTTTCAATTTGTTATGCATACTTCCGCATCCGCAAGATGGCGGCCTCCGTTGAGCTTCGGAATTCTCAAGCCAAGGCATAATCTGGTTTTCGACATAATACGTACGCGTTTATTGACAACACCGGCTTCGCCGCCTATAAACTGATGTTTGAATCAAACAAGCATGGTATTTGGTACACAGTTACAGTCACATGAAAAATTAAGTACACCCCATGTAAAGTTTTGACTTTTTCAACATATTTCAACATACAGCTATTTGATCTTCATTTCAACAATATTGACAGATAAAGGTGATATAATACAACAAATATCATGAAACATTTACATTTTGTAGTCCATTGTATAATTTAAATAAACGTAAATGCAAATTTCGCAAGTGGAAAAAGTAAGTACACCCTTGGCTCTAATAGGTGGTATTGCCCCATTTGGCAGAAACAACCTCAAGTAGATGTTTCTTATAACTGTCTACCAGTCTCTGACATCGATTGGGAGAAATTTTTGCCCACTCCTCCATGCAGAATTCTTTCAGCTGTGCGAAGTTTGAGGGGTTTCTTGCATGCACAGCTCGTTTCAAATCCCCCCACAACATCTCGATGGGATTTAGATCTGGGCTTTGACTTGGCCATTCCAGAAACCTCCATTTCTTTCCTTTCAGCCATTCCTTGGTGGATTTACTGGTATGTTTAGGGTCATTGTCATGTTGCAAGGTCCACCTTCAACTTTCCAAAAGATGGCCTCACATTATCCTCAAGCACCCTCTGTGCAATGACGAATTCATAGTGGATTCTATGATGGTGAGCTGCCCAGGCCCTGATGCAGCAAAGCTGCCCCAAACCATAATATTTCCACCACCATGCTTTACAGTTGGTATCAGGTTCTTGTGGTCAAAAGCTGTCTTTGGTTGTCGCCAAACATGTCTTCTCGTACTGTGGCCAAATAGCTCTACCTTTGACTCATCTGTCCAGAGCACATTGTTCCAGAAGTGCTGGTCTTTGCATGGTGTTCATTGGCAAACTTCAGTCTTGCCCTGATGTTCTTTCTGGACAGCAAAGGTTTCCTGCTGGCACACCTCCCATATAGATCAAATTTGTGCAGCCTCTTTCTAATGGTAGACTCATGCACTTTGACATCAACAGTGGCAAGAGCTTCCTGTAGGTCCCGTGATGACATTCTGGAGTTCTTAGAGACTTCTTTCAGCATCTTGCGGTCTGCTCTCGGGCTGAACTTGCTGGGGCGGCCTGGCCTGAACAAGTTGGCAGTTGTTTGGAATCTTCTCCACTTGTAGATGATCTTCCGCACAGTCGAATGATTGATTTCAAATTGTTTGGAGATCTTTTTAAATCCCTTCCCAGACTCGTAGGCATCTATAACCTTCTTTCTGAAGGCCCCAGAGAGCTGTTTTGATCTAGACATGGTGACGCCGCACACTTCAACAACAAAGAGCAAACCAAACTAAATGTCTGAGGTTTAAATAAGACAGGTTCCTCCAAGATCCTCTCTAACGATGTTCTCATCATTTGCACCTGAGCTGGTGCACCTGATTCTAATTTTAGATATTTGAAGTAGTGATAAATGTCGGGGTGTACTTACTTTTTCCACATGCGAAATTTGCATTTATGTTTATTTCAATTATACAATGGACTACAAAATGTAAATGTTTCATGATATTTTTTGTATTATATCACCCTTATCGATTAATATTGTTGAAATGAAGATCAAATAGCTGTATGTTGAAATATGGTGAAAAAGTCAAAACTTTACATGGGGTGTACTTACTTTTTCACGTGACTGTAAATATTCTGACTATTAGAGTCATCACAGATATGTCCAATAAAAATGGCGCCCAATTTTTAGTACGGCAGATAGGTGAAATATTTGGTAGAATTGTGCCTTTGATGATGCAAGCACGAGAGTTGGCAAACAGTTAGAGTGTTCCCCAAGGAAGATATTTGGCTGTAGGGCCATCGCGGATTTGTCTTGTGACAACAATTGCGGACATTTTTCAAAAAAGGACAAATCTGCGATGGCCCTAGAGCCAAATATCTTTCTTAGGACATACTCTGACTGTGTGCCAAATGCCATGCTTGTATCATCAAAGGCACAATTCCTGCACCTATCTGCCATACTACACGTAATTTTACATGTTAATAATTTCGGAATAAGTGTGACACGTGCCTGTAATTTGTGATTGTAAATTATTGTTTTGAATGATTTTGGACTATATTTCACCGTTTTGCTCCTTAATGAACCTTGTGCTTTGTACGAGACTCTGCTTCTTAGTCCAATGGCTTTGCACTCTACTTCAAATGGCATTCCATAATGTCGTTATGATTGATAAACCTTAAGAGTCGTACAAAATCTTGTTGACTTTGCATTGAGTGGTTTTTGATGTCTCGATCGTTTGTAATTTTAAATTGTGTAATTTAAAACCATGAACCTATATTTAAAAATTGCCTTTGCTTATTCAAACCTGAAACCTTTTCCCAAATCTGAAAATTTTGCTGATTGAAAACAAAGTAAACCTAGAAAGCATCTGAAAATGCAAAGTCCATCCGCGTCCGTTTGTATTCACACGTCTTCTTCTTCCGTATGCTCAAAATAACGAAAATTAAAAATATATATACAAAATGAAAATTTATTTTATGCAGCCTTGACCTTTGAGCTTTACATATAACTAAACTTCAGCTTCTACCTTTTGATTAGTGAACCAATTCAGTCACCCGATATGCAAATTCTTTAAATTTCCGGTCATTTGGGTGAATATTTATGATTTTACATGAAGTTGACCTTTGATTTTTGATCTAAAAAAAATTGGCTTGCAGATTTTGATTGGTGAACCAAGTCAGTGTCCCAATATGCAAATTCTTAAAATTTCAGGAAAATCTGGTGAAAATTGGTGATTTTACACAACCTTGACCTTTTACCTTTTGATCTAAAAAAAACAGCTTTTATCTTTTGATTGGTGAACCAATTAATTGATCCAGTATGCTAATTCGTAAAATTTCAGGTAAATCAGATGAAAACTTGACAATTGTATGTGATGCCGACCTTTGACCTTTGACCTTTTGACCAAATTAGGAATTTGCCTACTCCGTATTATCATAATAAAGTCTTGTTGAAAATTTGATGACAAAACTCAAATGGTACATTTAAATTTAAATTTAATTGGATGAAAATTGATGATTTTCGGTGACACTGACCTTTAACCTTTTGACAAAATTATTAGTTTGTCTTCTTCATATTATCATAATAAAGCTTTGTTGAAAATTTGATGACAAAACTCAAATGGTACATTTAAATTTAAATTGAATTGGATGAAAATTGATGATTTTAGGTGACGCTGACCTTTAACCTTTTGACAATATTATTAATTTGTCTTTTCTATATTATCATAATAAAGCCTTGTTGAAAATTTGAAAACAAAACTCAAATGGTAAATTTAAATTTAAATTGAATTGGATGAAAATTGATGATTTTAGGTGACGCTGATCTTTAACCTTTTGAAAATATTATTAATTTGCCTTTTCTGTATTATCATAATAAAGCTTTGTTTAAAATTTGAAAACAAAACTCAAATGGTAAAGTGAAATTTAAATTGAATTGGATCAAAATTGATGATTTTAGGTGACACTGGCCTTTAACCTTTTGACAAAATTATTAATTTTTCATTTGCGTGTTATCATAACTAGGGAGATACTCATGCTATGCACGGTTGGGAGGCCAGAAGTAAACAGGCAATGCAGATATGGCGAATGCTAAAGCATGAAACCAATAAATTCCACATTCCTGTAGCACCTTCAGTCGCACGCCAGACATGGACAGCAAGTTCGTGAAGGACTTTCATGAAAAACGTACCCGTTTGTTTGTGAACGGGTACGTTCACATACAGAAACATTGATCGTGGGACCGTGGCGAATCTGCATATGGCGATCCGCGAAGTTCACGTTCAGAAAGTAGAAACCATCACGGCATGTCGTCATTCACTTGAAGTTGAACTCGATATCTCTTTTTTAATTCCAAACAACATATCTCCCTCCAATCACAAATTAATCATAAAATAAACTTTTAACAACATTGTTAATGTTTCCTTCATTTTAAAAACTACCAAATCAACAGTTGAAAGGGTTTTGAGCCGATAGCTGTTACGGCCTTGGCAAGATCGATGGAGACAGCGATCTGTTAGCGTATTCACCACCAAAATAGCTATGTGGAATTCTTTCATGTTGAGTTTAAATGTCATTTGAACTTTGGCCAAGGTCATTATTTACTTTTAATGATGTTTATATACGAATGATGTTTAATGATGTTTATATTGGTTTTGGGTCGTCCTTTCTGCATATCTCGTGGGATTGTAAGTTGGAGAGATGGCTGTGATGGCGGGGAGGTGTTTGGAATTCTCTCAAGCAGGGATTCAACCCATGTCCTTATAAAAGGTCTTTGTCCGAGGTCACAGATTCCGATCGGTGCAGCAGTGCAGCAATCAGTGCAGCCGTTTGTGCGGCACCCGGGGAAACAACATCGTCACAATGAAAACATCGTCACAATGAACGTTATGCGAACGCGAATGTTATGCGGGAGTCCAAACCTGAGAATCCTGGAGGCTAAAGCTGAAATTGGGAAAACTAAATAGCCTATTTTACTCCTGGAGATCAAAGGATTATCCACCCAAAATATCGTTGCGATCGGTTCACCAGTTTTTACGGTACCTTCGAACGGACAGACAGACAGACAGACGGACGGACATTTGGTGAATTATAGTAAGATAAAGCTTTGTTGAAAATTTGATAACAAAACTCAAATGGTAAATTGAAATTTCAAGTGAATTGGATGAAAATTTATGTATTTAGGTGAGGCTGACCATTTGACCTTTTGCCTTTTTGCCAAAGTTATTAGTTTGTCTTCTTCATATTATCATAATAAAGTTTTGGTGAAAATTTGATGACAATAACTCAAATGGTACATTTAAATTTAAATTTAATTGGATGAAAATTGCTGATTTTAGGTGACATTGACCTATAACCTTTTGACAAAATTATTAATTTGCCTTCACCATATTATCATAATAAAACTTTGGTGAAAATTTGGTAACAAAACTCAAATGGTGAAATAGTTACGATCCGGACAGATCGACACACATACATACAAACACAGACAGACAGACAGACAGACAGACACATAGAAGTGATTACAAAACCCCGTCTCCTGCTATGCAGAGTACAGGCTAAATATAGGGTGAACAATTCAATGCCACTTAAATAATACCTTCGATTTTCTCATCAACCTGTCCTTGCATATCGCACACTGCTTTTCTCATTATACCATTCACCGTAAACTGAGCGTCTTTTGTTGGCATTTTCCTTCTTGAACTGGGTTCTTTTTTAACTGCACCTATTGAAGAATCTTTTTCAAAGCATCGATTGCAGTGGCCTCTCACCGGTTGCGGCTATGTGAAGGCACAGACCCTTTCAAGGCCTGATTGATGCGAAAGGCAGGTTCTGTGGCCAGCATTACACCCATGCCAAGAAACGCCCGGGGAGTTTTAGGCACCATGATTCACTGTCCTTTAATGGGAATGGAGGTGTTGGCCGTACGCATTTGGTCAAATACACCATGTTTTCTAGTTGAAGCGTATTGAGCAGGTATAGATTAGTGAACAAGGCGGGATGTTGGTGGCAGCCACTGCAGGGTATCGTATGCCAACGGGATGGCGGAATGGTTCTCTCAGCCTTACAAAATCTTCTGTACACTTCATATTAAATCTAATGAGATTATTATCAAGTCGAAACTGATCCCATGAGAAATGTATTGGATTGGCTCTCTCAACTGGATGCATTACATTTCACATTGTAACTGCTGGAGGCTTTATTGAGCAGCCTCCACTCTTAGTATGAATTAAATAAAGGACTGCTTGGCTTTTCCTTCTGAGCACTTATCATATAATAAAGAGATCCAAGATTGAAATCACGAATACTGTTTGGATTTCTCCATTATCAACTTTGATCAAAATGCATGTAAAAGTGCATTGATGCCTCCTGATGCATTTGTTCTGGATGATATACGTGAACAATCACATCCATTAGCTTTAGGTAATGAAAAGAAAAATACTAAAAAGCATCTGAAAATGCAAAGCGCGTCCATGTCCGTTTACATTCAGACGTCTTCTTCTTCTTCTTCTTCTTCTTCTTCTTCTTCTTCCATTAGCTCATAATAACGAATACAGTTTAAAAAAGATACAAAATGAAAATTGATGATTTTCGATCTCATTGTCGATGAGCTTTCGATTTCAAAAACAATCAGCTTGTAGCTTTTGATCGGTGAACCAATTCAGTGACCCAATATGCAAATTCTTAAAATTTCAGGTCAATTGGACAAAAATTGGCAATTTTAAGCAACCATGACCTTTAACCTTTTTATATAAATAAAGCAATCAAATTGTAGCTTTTGATTGGTGAACCAATTCAGTGATCCAATATGCAAATTCTTAAAATTTCAGGTCAATTGGACAAAAATTGGCAATTTTAAGCAACCATGACCTTTAACCTTTTTATATAAATAAAGCAATCAAATTGTAGCTTTTGATTGGTGAACCAATTCAGTGATCCAATATGCAAATTCTTTAATATTCAGGTCAATCGAATGAAAATTTATGATTTTAAGTGACGATGACCTTTGACCTTTTGACCAAATTATGAATTTGCCTTCCACATATTCTCATAATAAGGCTTTGTTGAAAATTTGTTGACAAAACTCAAATGGTTCTCCTGGAATCTTGGAATCTCCTGCGATGAAGTTAACTCCGAAGGCCTTTCACTCACTCACCACAGGCAGGTTGGTGGTCATTCTGTCTTCTACCGATTCCTCTCCGGCCTTGCTCCCCCAGCTCTCTGTCCCACCAATATTCCTTCAGGTCGCACAAGATCTGCCTGCAACCCTCTTATGGTTAAACTGCCAAAATCTAGGCTCTCTGCTCACCTTCACTCTTTCATACCCCTTTTCTCCCGCCCCTGGAACAAACTCCCCCACTCCCTTCAATCCCACTCCTCCCTCCATGTCTTTAAAACAGCTGTTCACCACCAGCTCTTATCTTCCCCCATCCAAAACCTTGATCTTTTCTACCCCTGCTAATTCAACCCAGATACACTTTTTTTTTGAAATTCCAACTTCTTTCCTGGAAGTCCTTGCAGTGTTCATGTTTTATACCTCTTCCACCTCCCCCAAAGCCCTCCCCCTCCCACATTTCTCCCGATGTCCCTGCTCTCAAATGTTGTGTTTGTGTCCTTCCCCCTCTCTCCCCATCTTGTCTGCCACTCCCCTTATTTTTTTGTGTTTTGTTTGTCGGTTTGACTTTTTGTGTGATCAATGTTAGCTTTTTCACGAGCCTCGATCTTGTATACAAAAAAAAACAAAAAAAAAACGGTAAATTTAAATTTCAGGTCAATTGGATGAAAATTTATGATTTTATTTGATGCTGACCTTTGAACTTTTGATATTTTCACAAAATTATTAATTTGCCTTCTCCATATTATCATAATAAAGCTTTGTTGAAAATTTGGTGACAAAACTCAAATGGTAAAAACGTTATGGCCTGAAGAATCAGACACACACAGACAGACAGACACACAGAAGTGATTACAAAACCCAAATTATCAAATACAAATACATTCAATACAAAACCCAGATTACAAATAAACAACCAAGAAGACGTCATGCGCAGCACGACACTTGCAAAATCCGCCCCCCACCCCCAATAAAAAAATTCCATTGATACAGCAAATTATCCATTTCATCAATATTAAAATTGACAATCTTGATCAAAGCTCGGGTCAATAGGAAGAAAAGTGACGATCTTTCAGATGAAAATTGATGATTTTGGAAGTTTGACCTAGAGTTGACCTTTGACATTTTGACCTCAAAAATAGTTCGTTTTCCTAGTTAGTGACTCAATCTGCAAATGCTGTTCAATTTCCAAGTCAATCGGTTGAAAATTGACAGATTTTAAAATGAAAATTGATGATTTTAAAAATTTGACCTTGAGTTGACCTTTGACCTCTTAAGCTCAAAATAGTTAATTTCCCAATTTAGTTACTCAATATACAAATGCTATTCAATTGTCAAGTCATTAGGATGAAAATTGACGGTTTTTCAGATGAAAAGTGATGATTTTGGAAGTTTGACCTTGAGTTGATCGGTGACCTTTTGACCTCAAAAATAGTGTGTTTCCCAATTTATTGACTCGATATGCAAATGCTGTTCAATTTTCAACTCAATCGGTTGAAAATTGATGGATTATTAGAAGAAAATTGATGATTTAACAAATTTGACCTTGAGTTGACCTTTGACCTTTTAACCTCAAAATAGTCCATTTCCCAATTTACTTACTCAATATACAAATGTTATTCAATTTTCAAGTCAATCGGATTTTAAATGGCGATTTTAGAAATTTGACCTCCAGATGACCTTTGACCATTGACCTCAAAATACTAGTCTTCTCAATTGGGACGACCTATACAAATTGGTGAAGTTTCGTGACGATCGGTTTCGAATTGGGACCTGTAGGCCTGTGACAAACAGACAAACAAGGAGACGTCATGCGAAGCACGATACAGACGGATTGAAAATTGAGGGATTATTAGAAGAAAATTGATGATTTTAAAAATTTGACCTTGAGTTGACCTTTGACATTTTAACCTCAAAATAGTCCATTTCCCAATTTACTTACTCAATATACAAATGCTATTCAATTTTTAAGTCAATCGGCTTTTAAATGGCGATTTTAGAAATTTGACCTCCAGATGACCTTTGACCTTTGACCTCAAAATAATAGTCTTCTCAATTGGGACGACCTATACAAATTGGTGAAGTTTCATGACGATCGGCTTCGAATTGTCTGGTCTGTGACAAACAGATAAACAAGGAGACGTCATGCGAAGCACGATACTTGCAAAATCCGCCCCCCGCACCCCCCCCCCCCCCCCCCCAAGAAAAAAATTCCATTGATACAGCAAATTGTCCATTTCATCAAAATTAGAATTGACAATCTTGATCAAAGCTCAGGTCAACAGGAAGAAAAGTGATGATTTTTTAGATGAAAAATGATGATTTTGGAAGGTTGACCTTGAGTTGACCTTTGACCTTTTGACCTCAAAAATTGTTGGTTTCCTTATTTAGTGACTCAATGTGCAAATGCTGTTCAATTTTCAAGTCAATCGGAAGAAAATTGAGGACTTAAAAAAATTGGCCTATGTTGACCTTTTGGCCTACGTTGACCTCAAAAATAGATGGTGGTTGAATTCAGCGACCACATATGTAAATCCTCTTAGAAGTTCAAGTCAATCAAATGAAAATTGGTGATTTTCGAAATTCGGCCTATGTTGACCTTTGGCCTATGTTTACCTAAAATATAATATGTGGTTGAATTCAGTGACCAGATATGCAAGTCCTCTTCAAATTTCAAGTCAAGCGGATGAAAATTGAGGATGTTAGAAATTTGGCCTATGTTGACCTTTTGGCCTATGTTGTCCTCAAAAATACTTGGTGTTTGAATTCAGTGACCAGATATGCAATTCCTCTTCAAATTTCAAGTCAAACGGATGAGAATTGAGGATTTTAGAAATTTAGCAAAGTTGGTGACCTTTGGCCTATGTTGACCTTTTGACCTATTGACCCCAAAAACAATAGGATTCTTGCTTTTTTGACTGACTCCACCATTTGGTGAAGTTTCGTGAAGATCAGTTGAAAATTGTGACCTGTAGGCCGGTGACAAACAAACAGACAAACAGACAGACAGACAAACAGACAGACAGAACCACAAACGCAACCGACCAATATACTTGAAAAATCTTCGATTTTGCAAGAAAATCTATGAGATCTTCGATTTTGCAAGTAATAAATTTGATTTCATCAGTATTATTACAATAAATATTATATATAGTCCAGCGGAATTGTGAAAAAGCATGTTGTAGCGTCATTATGAAGTTTTTTTTGTTGATTCATTATCTCTGAGCTATCCTGAATCAGAATCAGGCGGGTGCCAAATTGGCACCCTTGAGGAATTTTTTTTAGAGGCAAAAAACAAAATGGCCGCCACTGATTTCCGATGAATTTTGTTTTGTGCAATATCTTCATTTCTAATGTACTTAGAAACACAATTTTGGTAACTATTATTATGTTTTCAAGGTCAAAGATTCCGATAATGATATAATTAAAGTTGTATATACTAGGGCATGCCCGTACTATATCTATATCTAAAATTATATCCCCCCCTCTATTTACATGAAATGGTTTGGTCCATGAAATGTTTTGGTCCATTCGCAACGCCAAAGCGAACGGCGAACGCTTTACATGAAATGGTTTGGTTCATGAAATGTTTTGGTCCATTCGCAACGCCAAAGCGAACGGCGAACGGCTTGCGAGTACAGTGACAATCCCCCCGGGGTTTTTATTAGTTTTAAAACATAGTTTAACGCCAACATAGCGCCAACATAGTTTGCAAACGTGAAATAAATGAATACGCTCTCAAATGTGCCATCCGAGGCAGAGTGTGTCCGCCACGTTCGGCACACGCGATAGCTCGCTGCTCTCTGATTGGTTGAATCGTTTTTTGGACATAGCTCGGTAAGTAATTGTCCGATTAATATGAAACCTTGAAAAGGCACATCCTCGGGTCCCCAGCAATATACCTGGCAAGTTTAAAGTATATCGGACCCGTGGTTGTCGAGAAACAGCGGTCACAGACAAACAAACGTACAAACGTACAAACGTACAAACAAACACACAGAGATTACTGGAATTATAGATAGATAACACATGTATCATACTTTGAAGATGGCATCCACTGATAACGATAAAAGTCAGATAAAGTCATCGATTTTGCCTTTTTATATGTTTTGTATTATGAGTTTCGGGTCCCAAGGTCCCCCAGAACTCTACCAGCCTCAACCTTAGATGCCTGATCAATTTCTTTCCTTTTTGTTTCAGGTTGCTGTCATTAACTTTGTAAATGATAATTTCAATAGTGATTGCATATACATAAAGTAACTATTCTTTATTTTCTTTTTAGGTGATGTGACAGTAGACCATGGCTTCTTCTGAAGAGAGTACATCCTGTTTCTTTAACCGCTCTAATGCTTCTAAGACATTACTAACTGCTGGTAGAACTAGAATATAAAAAATTATTAAAAGTAGTATACGTAGAGGTGATTTGCTTCATGAAAAACTAACCGATTCTCAGTCTATTCTGTGTCACAAAAGCTGTGTATCCACATATACATCCGAACAGCACATAAAGAGGCATGAAAAATTAGACAAGCAAGAAGCTCCTCCACCAAAGAAAACACGACGTTCTCATCCATGTGAATTTGATTTCAAAAAGCACTGTATCTTCTGTGGCAATCAATGTCAACAGCTTGATCCTCGAAATCCACAGCGATGGAGAAAGTGATAAAATGTAGAACAGTCGATCGAGGAAAGAATCAGATGCCATTTAAGCTAAGGATTCTGACTGTTTGTGACCAACGCAATGACATCCAAGCTGATGATGTACGCCTCCGAGTCCAGGGGGCATTCTCCGACTTGCATGCTGCTGATGATGCCCAATATCATCTTGATTGCTATAATTCCTTCATGTCACCAAGAGCTATGCAAACTGCCACTAAAAAGAAAAGCACCTCTACAGATGTTGACACAGCCTTCTTGCACGTCGTCGAGGAGATGGAAAAAGATAAGTGTGAAAGTTGGAATTCTGTGGAGCTTCAAGACATGTACAATTGATTTGGTGGTGATAAGCAGTCACGGCGTCATCTTGTCGAATGTGTAACAGCACATTTTGGATCAGAACTCATAAAGTTGTCAGGAAATGGGTACGCTAGTCTACTAGTCTTCAAGGGACATGCACCAAACATCTTGAGAGCAGTGGAGGACACAGACGAAGGAACTCCAGATGTGAAACACATTGTGAAGTGTATCATTCAGAAAACCAAAAATTTGAAGAAGTCTGACTATACATACTCAACCCGTATTTCGAATGAGATTGCACCAGAAGTGGTAAGCCCAACCATGGCAAATCTCTTAGCAGCAATATCACCAAAATTAGTTGACAGCAACCAAGCCCTCTCATTGGAAACATTGTTATAAGTCGTGTCACCAATAAGGCAACAAGTCTTCAGATCGCTCTTGGAGTGTTGTTCAGAGAAAAACAGCTGATAGATGAATGCCACGCCTTTGGCATTTGTCCACTTTTTGTTTGAATTGTTATGCTTATTTACAACGCAAGTTTTACTAGACAAAATCCATGGTCATTGTCAACTGTCCACATGTATTCAAATATATTTGTGTAAAAAGCACCATCCAATATAATAACCAATGCATTAATAATTGCAAATAAGTTACTTCAGTTATTATAAATACATATTTGGTTGTGACTGTTATTGTATTAATATTTGAAGGTTCATCAAATTCAATTTCTAACTAGAAGTTATCAATGGAACTGCAAAATAGCCTTTTATATCGGGAAATGGTGGCCATCTTGAAAATATGATACAGGATTAATATATACACCTTTAATCTTATCATTATCGGATTCCTTGACAATGAAAACATAGAAGTAGACACCAAAATTGTGTTTATAAGTGCATTAGAAGTGAAGATATTGGCAAAAACAGAATTTATCGGAAAGTCGTGGCGGCCATTTTGTTTTTCGCCTCTCTGGCACCCGGCTGATTAGGCTTCAGGATAGGTCAGAGATGATGAATCAACCAAAAAACTTCATAATGACGCTCAAGCACGCTTTGCCTTGAAATGACTGTTTGGCATCTGGACTAATACGATCGATCGTATTAGAAAAATGTACTGTATTTGAAAAAAAAAATCAACAATTTGTGTCCGTGATTAGAATTGGATTATTAAAGTTTTTACGGGTAAAAAGTTTATGATGGAATCTATATAATAATAGCGCAAGGACTCGACTTTGTTGTCCCTTTTACGCCGCACCCAGTGACCCGATGCCCACGGCACTAATGGATTTACGATCTACGAACCGCGCTCTTTGTTTATCACGTACAGCCATACTCGAAAAATCTGAATTAGCCGACGTTGGGGCCCAAAAGCATCCGATTAACTGCCGATACGACGCCATCTTACGACGCCATCGTATTGGCGTCTGCTGGGCGAAGGCGAAGCAAGCCGTCCGCTGATTGGACAGGCGAAGGCGAAAGCAAGCCGTCCACTGAGTGGACAATCCAGAGCATGCATTTGTGCCGGTGTCGGCGATCGTTGTTCATATACGCACTCTTCATTCTCATCTTTCTTCCTAACTCTTACTCGGACAAGCAAATCCCCTATGCCATCCATAATGGTACACTCTATCCATACACCACATCCTCCCTTCCGTGGATGTTCCACGGGTTTCGGCTAGTAATAAATAATTAGCCTGTTGGATAATATGCTGATTGAAAGAAATTCCACAATTTGTCAATAGGAACCAACGTTTCACCTCATGTAGTCACTGGCATATCATATGCACATTGTTGCCGGGACTGGAGTATGGGTTTGACCCAAAGGTCACATTTTTGAGCGGTGCACCCATGCCAGTAGCGAAGCAGTGTGCCCTGAAGATTAGGACAGGAATTTGGAATTTGTTCAGAGTGGAAGCAATAACTTGCCTACTCGTTGTCAAAAGACATCGTGGGATTGTAACATCCACCGATTATTGTAAGAATGCAGGACACCAAGCATAACATCCATGAGTTGGAGGGCACATTTTGTGATGCAGCACTTTACCTGTGATTATAGCTTCGCCGAGAAAGCAACCCAGGTGAGAGAGCGCAAAGGGGCGTGTGCTATCTGCAACATCGTGATGTCCTATATTGAGTAGGTTATTTGCAGTATTTTTGTCTTCCGTTTGATTACAAGGTGGAATGAGGGTGGAATGAAGGTAGAGGTCATAGTGGAACAGAGAAGGGAATAAATAGAAATGGAGGCAAACCAGGGAATTTCTATGTCTAAGTTTAGACTTTTCTATCCAAAAACTCCTCTAACTTTAGACTTTCCTTTCTAAAAATTCCTTTAAGTTTAGACTTTTCTATCCAAAACTCCTCCAAGTTTAGACTTTCCTTTCTAAAAAAACTCCTCTAAGTTTACACTTTTCTATCCAAAAAGTTTAGACTTTCCTTTCTAAAAAACTCCTCT